>NW_011494784.1:3508210-3550804 GCF_000754665.1 Bison bison bison
TTCAGCGCTCAGCCTTCTTCACAGTCCAACTCTCACATCCATACATGACCACAGGAAAAACCATAGCCTTGACTAGACGGACCTTTGTTGGCAAAGTAATGTCTCTGCTTTTGAATATGCTATCTAGGTTGGTCATAACTTTCCTTCCAAGGAGTAAGTGTCTATTAATTTCATGGCTGCAGTCACCATCTGCAGAGATTTTGGAGTCCAGAAAAATAAAGTCTGACACTGAATAACAGTATAGAGCTGTCTTAAGAAATTAAAAATAGAATTATCATAGGATCCTGTCCATGGGGTCACAAAGAGTCAGACACGACTGAATGACTAACAGTTTCACTTTCCATCATATGATCCAGCAATTCCACTTCTGGGCATATAACTGAAGGAAATGAAATCACTACCTCAAAGACATATGTGGAGCCCCGTGTTAATTGCAGCATTATTTACAGTAGTCAACATATGGAAACAACTTAAGTACCCACTGAGGGATGAAAGGATAAAAACTATGAGGTATTATTCACCCATAAAAAAGAAGAAAATCTTGCCATTTGCCAATAACATGAATGGACCTTGAGGGCACTATGTGAAATAAGTCAGACAGAGAAAGAAAAATACTGTACGTTCTCACTTAATGTGGAATCTAAAAACGAAACCAAAACTCCATCAAGTTTGTAGATACAGAGAACAGATCAGTGATTGCCAGAAGTTGGCCAGGGACGGGGGTGGGGGGCGGAGTTGTGAAACAGGTTAACAGAGTCAAAAGGTACAAATTTCCAGTTATAAGATATATGTTACGGCAATGTCATGTACAGTGTGGCGACTATAGTTAATAATACTGTATTGCATATTTGAAAGTTGCTAAGAAAACAGATCTTAGATTACTTTTCAGTATATAGAAATATGAAATCATTATGTCATATACTTGAAACTAATGTTCAATGTCAATTATACCTCAAAAATAGAATACTTTACATTAAAAAAAAAGAAAAACTAATACAATTAGAATAAAACCATGCAACAAGAATATATATTTTTGCAAAATTCTCAGATAATCTATAAACACAGAGCTTAAAATGCACTGCCACAGATGGACACTTCTTTCCAGAGTGTGAGAAGTGTACCCTTGATTTATTGAGAGTCACTTCTACAAACTTCATAGTGTTAAAGGATGCACACTGAGGAATTAGGCAGCTGGTCCTTGACTCACCATTAATCATCAGAAATGAGGCGAGTTAACAGCAGTTTAGGTTAAACAGACAACTAGATGGCAGCTAGAACCCCAGTCTGATCAGGGAGCCTGATCCCCAGTCTGATCAGGGAGCCTGAAAGACTCAGCTATTTGAGCTGTGAATTGGAAATTTGTTTACAGGCTCCCAACACTGGGTCTCAGCAGTTGATGCAGCAACAAAGTCTGTCCATAGCTACTTTAACAATCCAGTCAGTTCACCAGTAAGCTCTGCCTTGATAGCATTTGTACTCACGGAGATAAAGGACTCTGTCCTTGTGACCATTTTCCACATCTGTCCTCTTAAATGAGTTCCATGATCAGTTACATTTTTGGCAAACAGGCAAGTGAAAGACTTATCCTTCTCTAATTCCCTTACTACAGTTTCAAAATTATCACCGGCTTACTGATAACCTACTTTGGGTCAGGCACAGCACTGGGGCCTTCTGTGTTCATTACTTGGCAACTCAGTGCAGTTGTCCCCATTTCAAGGTGAGGAATCAGAAGATTCGAGTGGCTGATTGCTCTCTCAAAGACACGTAATTAGCCAGGTCTTCTGTTCCTAGTCCAGTGCTTTTTCCAACAGCTACCCCTATCTGTTCCTCTTCTTTCCACATCCCAGCCTTCCAAAGTCCTCCTATTCAGATGGCATATCTTCTACCACCTCCACCCACTTATGCATATTTCAGTAGTTACTAGGTTGAACCTTATATAGGATACTATTAAATCCCCAAGCATTACTAAGCTATGAGCCATGCCATACAAGGGCACCCAAGACAGATGGGTCATAGTGAAGAGTTCTGACACAACATGGTCCATTGGAGGAGGAAAATGGCAACTCACTCCAGTAGTCTTGTCTGGAGAGCCCCATGAACAGTATGAAAAGGCAAAAAGATATGACATTGGAAGATGAGCCCTCACAGGTCAGAAGGTGTCCAATATGCTACTGGGGAAGAGCAGAGGGCAATAACTAATAACTCCAGAAAGAATGAAGTGGCTGGGCCAAAGTAGAAACAATGCTCAGTTGTGGCTGCATCTGGTGGTGAAAGTAAAGTCTGATGCTGTAAAGAACAATATTACATAGGAATCTGGAATGTTAGGTCCATGAATCAAGGTAAATTGGATGTAGTCAAGCAGGAGATGGCAAGACTGAACACTGACATCTTAGGAATAAGTGAATGAAAATGGACAGGAATGGGCAAATTTAATTCAGATGACCATTATATCTACTACTGTGGGCAAGAATCCCTTAGAAGAAATGGAGTAGCCCTCATAGTCAACAAAAGACTCCAAAGTGCAGTACTTGGGGCACAATCTCAAATATGACAGAATGATCTCGGCTTGTTTCCAAGGCAAATCATTCAACATCACAATAATCCAAGTTTATACCCCAACCACTGATGCTGAAGAAGCTGAAATTGACCCACAACACCTAGAACTAACACCAAAAAAAAAAAAAGAACTAACACCAAAAAAAAAAAGTCCTTTTCATCATAGGGGATTGGGATACAAAAGTAGGAGTCAAGAGATACCCTGAGTAACAGGCAAGTTTGGCCTTGGAGTACAAATGAAGCAGAGCAAAGACTAACAGAGTTTTGTCAAGAGAACACACTAACCAAGGCAAACACCCTTTTACAACAACACAAGAGATGACTCTACATGTGGACATCACCAGATGCTCAATACCGGAATCAGACTGGTTATGTTTTTTGCAGACAAAGATGGAGCAGCTCTACACAGTCAGCAAAAACAGGACCTGGAGCTGACTGCGGCTCAGATCATCAGCTCCTTACTGCAAAATTCAGGCTTAAACTGAAGAAAGGAAGGGAAACCACTAGGCCTTTTGGGTATGATGTAAATCAAATCTCTTATGATTAAACAGTGGAGGTGATGAAGAGACTCAAGGGATTAAATTGGGAAGACAGAGTGCTTGAAGAATTAGGACAGAGGTTCAGAACATTGTACAGGAGGCAGTGATCAAAACCATCCCAAAGCAAAAGAAATGCAAGAAGGCAAAGTGGTTGTCTGAGGAGGCTTTACAAACAGCTGAGAAAAGAGAAGTGAAAGGCAAGGGACAAAGGAAAAGATATACCTAAGTGAATGCAGAGCTGCAGAGAACAGCAAGGAGAGATAAGAAGGCCTTCCTCAATGAACACTGCAAAGAAATAGAGGAAAACAAAAGAATGGAAAAGACTAGAGATCTCTTGAAGAAAATTAGAGAGATGAAGGCAACATTTCATACAAGGACGGGCACAATAAAGGACAAACAGTAAGGGCCTAATAGAAGCAGAAGAGATTAAGAAGAGATGGCAAGAATACACAGAAGAACTATATGAAAAAGATCTTAATGATTCGGATACATGATGTGGTCATTCACCTAGAGCCAGACATCCTAGACTGTGAAGTCAAGTGGGCCACAGGAAGCATCACTACAAACAAAGCTAGTGGAGGTGATGGAATTCCAGCTGAACTATTTCAAATCCTAAAGATGATGCTGTTAACATCCTGCACTCAATACGCCAGCAAATTTGAGAACTCAGCAATGGCCATGGAACTGGAAAAGGTCAGTTTTCATTCCAATCCCAAGGAAGGGAAATGCCAAAGAATGCTCAAACTACCATACAATTGTGCTCATTTCACATGCTAGCAAGGTAACGCTCAAAATCTTTCAAGCTAGATTTTAGCAGTACAGAAACAGAGAACTTCCAGATTTGCAAGCTGGGTTCCGAAGAGGTAGAGGAGCCAGACATCAAGTTGCCAACATCTGTGGGATCACAGGAAAAGAAAGGGAATTCCAGAAAAACATCTACTTCTGCTTCATTGACTACGCTAAAGCCTTTGACTGTGTGGATCACAACAAGCTGTGGAAAATTCTTAAAGAGATGGGAATACCAGACCACCTTACCTGTCTTCTGAGAAACCTGTATGCAGGTCAAGAGGCAACAGTTAGAACTGGACATGGAACAATGGACTGGTTCAAAATTGGGAAAGGAGTGTATCAAGGCTGCATACTGTCACCCTGCTTATTTAACTTACATGCAGAGTACATCATGAGAAATGTCAAGCTGGATGAATCGCAAGCTGGAATCAAGACTGCCAGAAGAAATATCAACAACTTTATATGTGCAGATGATACCACGTTAATGGCAGAAAGTGAAAAGGAACCAAAGAGCCTCTTGATAAGGGTGAAAGAAGAGAGTGAAAAATCCTGAAACTCAACATTAAAAAAATAAGATCATGGCATCTGGTCCCAGCACTTCATGGCAAACAGAAGGGGAAAAAGTGGAAGCAATGACAGACTTTATTTTCTTGGGCACCAAAAATATCACAGTGACAGCAGCCATGAAATTAAAAAGACACTTGCTCCTTGGAAGGAAAACTATGTCAAACCTAGACAGCATATTAAAAAGCAGAGACATCACTTTGCTGACAAATGTTCATAAGTCAAAGCTATGGTTTTTCCAGTAGTCATGTACAGATGTGAGAGTCAGACCATAAAGCAGGCTGAGCGCCGAAGAATTGATGCCTTTGAACTGTGGTGCCAGAGAAGACTCTTGAGAGTCCCTTGGACTGCCAAGAGATCAAACCACTCAATCCTAAAGGAAATAAACCTTGAATAAGTCACTGGAAGAACTGATGCTGAAGCTCCAATAATTTGGCCACCTGATATGAAGACTCGACTCACTGGAAAAGACCCTGATGCTGGGAAAGACTGAGAGCAGGAGAAGGAGGTAACAGAGGATAAGATGGTTAGACAGCATCACCGACTCTATGGCATGAATCTGAGCAAACTCCAGGAGATAGTGGAGGATAGAGAAGCCTGGTGTGCTGCAGTCCATGAGGTCACAAAGAACCAGACATGACTAAGCAACTGAACAACAATCCATCTCTAAATAAGTTCCAATACATCCTTTTCAGGATACATAATTTAATATCATAATTTAAATTACATATCATAATTACATATCATAATTACAATCAGATAGTTTAATATCATAATTACAATCAGAATATGAAGGAAAGATGCCGGGATTCACACCTTGGCTCTGTTACTTACTAGGTATGAGATCTCAGTAAAAACCCACTTAATCTCTTGTGTCTCTGCCTCCCCATTTATAAAAAGAGGATAATCATCATCTCTCTCCCCCTAGAGATGTTATTAGTTATTGTGAGGATTGAAACACTTAAAATGGTTAAAGCACTTGTGCTTATATATATTAGACAAAATATGTGTTGGTTGTTATTTTTGCCTGAGCCAGAAACTTGGGATACATCCTTGATACCTCTTGCCTACATCTGACCCATCTCTAAACCTAGTTAACTTACCTCCTGACTACCTCCTGAGTCTGTCCTCTTCCCTCCATTTCTACCACTACCACATGAGGTTAGCTACCAAGATCATTTGCCAAAAGCAATCTGCAAACTATTCTCCCACATCCTCTCCAGTTGTTGCTTTATAAAGAAACCTAAGTGACATTTAAAATATTCAAATCTTGCTGAAACTTTCTGATTTTTAGGTATATTAGGGTCTTTCAAGATCCCGAAAGTTCTGCCCCCCACCCCAATTTCTTCTCTCTCTCTCTCCCTGTCTCAATGTCTCCCTGTCTCCCCACCTTTCACTCTGGCCTCCTTTCAGCTCCTCATGCTGGCCAGTCTTCCGCTGATGTGGAATCTTTTCAGATGTGTCTCCCACTCCCCTCCTCCATGTCCAATTACCTCCTCCGTCAGCACTGCTGCAGCCACAATTTCACACTTGCCTTTGTGATTATTTGACTGACAGCTGTCTACCATTCCAGAACCCAGTTGCTCTCTGAAAGCAGGAAGTGCATTTACCTTTCCTTACCATTGCATCTCTGTACTTAGCACTGTTACTGGCATATAATATTTTGCTCAGTAAACTTTGTTTTAATTAATGAACGAAAACACTGGCACAACTGTACAGGCAGGACCAGTAAGGGCTGATGTGTCTCATGGATTCACTCCTGCTTGGAGGGAAGGAGGGTGAGGATTAAATTTTGTTAGCTTCAAAACTTCAAGTCGGAGAAGGAAATGGCAACCCACTCCAGTTGTCTTGCCTGGGAAATCCCATGGACAGAGGAGCCTCGTGGGCTCCAATCCATGGGGTCTCAAAGAGTCAGACAAAACTAAGGAAGTAGCAGGCGCTCACGAGGCCCCAGAGCTTTTGATGACAGAGCCAGAACTGTGGTTGAGAACTCCTAGCTCCCAGGCATCTTGATCCTCACTTCTCTCACCAGATATGAGTATGGGAAACTAGAATCTAAAATATGCCTGAGGGCTTTCCTAGTGGCTCAGTGGTAAAGAACCCCCACCTGCCAATGCAGGGGATGCGACTTCCATCCGTGGTCTGGGAAGATCCCACATGGCACAGAGCAGCTAAGCCTGCTCATCACAACCACTGAGCCGGTGCTCTAGAGCCTGGGAGCCGCAACTACTGAAGTCCGTGGGCACTAGAGTCCATGCTCTGGAACAAGAGAAACGACCACAGTGAGAAGACTACATACAACTAGAAAGTAGTCCCTGCTTGCCACAACTAGAGAAAAGCCCACACAGCAAGGAAGGGCCTGCACAGCCATAGCAAATAAAATCATCAAACAAACAAACAAACTTCAAGTCATTGGCTGGATAACTTGAGTAAATGCAACCTTTGCCTGCATGTCACAAACTATGTTTGACGCAGCTGAGCCAGCACAAGACATGCAGCCAGAAGTTGGTTTAGCAAAGGTATCATCTCAAAATATGCTGTGCTTAGTCACTCAGTCGTGTCCGACTCTCTGTGACCCCATGGACTAGGGCCCGCCAGGCTCCTCTGTCCGTGGGAATTCTCCAGGCAAGAATACAGGAGTGGGTTGCCATGCCCTCCTCCATGGGATCTTCCTGACCCAGAAATCAAACTGGGGTTTCCTGCATTGCAGGCAGATTCTTTACCAGCTGAGCTACCAGGGAATCCCACCATCTCAAAATACACAGGTCTTAAGGGTTACATAAAAAACAGAAGCTGGAAAATAGACTTTCCACATTCTCACTACTTGAAACCTATTATTTCTTTAGGGACGACTCTCTAGAAAGATCTTAACCCCACCAAAAAAAACCAAAAAAATACATGTTAGTTTGCTACTATCTCACTACTATGTGGGACATTATTTCCTTCCCAGCTCTGTGGGAGTAAAACGCCATGATCCAGACCTGTAAAGCAAAGACCCACCCATGCTGTTCCCACAGAATACAGTGTGAGGAAGTGGCCAGACATTTGCAGACCACAGAGGGCTTCTTAGGGTCAGCAATTTTCCATTTGATATCTATGTCAGAAAGGAAGACGACTAATAGATATATCATTTGGGAATGTTCAAGCTCACTAAACTCTTCTTTCCTTTTTCTTGCAAACATCATTTTACCTTCTTTTTATTTTTTAAATTATGAAGTATGATAACACATTTACAGGAGACTTTGCAAATACAAAACAAAATTACATATAGTCTTACTATACATTGCAATTATTTTTAAGTAGATAAATTAAGACTTTTAGCTGGAGTTTTAATATCAAACTCTCAAAAAATAATAGAATAGATAGAAAAGTAGGATACAGTAGACCTGAAAAGCACTATGTACCAATTCAACATAATTAAGACTTATACAATTTTTACATAATATCAGGGTACAAATTCTATTCAACTTCCCATAGAATATAAACCAGGAGACACTGGAACATATCCAGAGACATAAAACAAGGGGCAAAAATTTCACGGTCTAAAGGTATTTAAAATACAGAGCCTGTTGTCTTACTGTGGGATTATGTTAGACGTCAATATCAAAAGATATTTGAAAATAACCTACATATTTTCAAGTGCAATGTGACATTTACCAAGAGAGAACTTCGACTTAGCCATTGAAAGCCTCAATAAAGTTAAAAGACTGAAAAAGACAGAGTGTGATTGAAGAGAAGCATTTCAAAATGAGCAATTAATATCAAAATGAGAGATTAATATCAAAGACACTTTAAAAACATCAGGTATTTGGAAATTAAATGTCTATTTTTAAATGATAGGTGTATCTAAGAAGCCATAACAAGAAAAATTAGAAAACATTGGCAACAGAGTAAAATGAAGAGAATTTATCAGAATTTGTTGCATGCAGCTGAAGCTGCTAGATGCAATTAAATGCAATGCCGAATCTTGAATAAGGTATGAAAACAAATAATGGACACCAGCATAAGATTTTGTGAAATTTGAAAAAAATCTGTACTTTAGTTAATAATACTGTATCACATCTTCAATTCCTGTTTTGTTTGGTTTTTTTTTTTTTTTTTTTTTACAACACATGGTATTTCTTTATATTCTCAGAATTGGATTACAAGTTTCAAGCCTCATTCAAAAAAAATTTTTTTAATCACTAAGCTAATAAGCTTTCTAGACTTTTAGCAGTAATACTAGATGCCAGAATAAATAGAACTATATCAAAGTTTTGAGTGAATATAAATTAGAATTCTAGTATTCTATTCATACTCAGACAAACAAGTGGAACCAAAATGTCAAAATTTTTAGCTAGGCAAAAATTCATAAGTTTTTAAAATACGTATTACATTATACACATACATATACCATTCACATATGGTGCTCAGTTATATCCAACTCTTTGCAACTCTTTGTACTGTAGTTTGCCAGGCTCCTCTGTCCATGGGATTTTTCAGGCAAGAATACTGAAGTGGGTTGCCATTTCCTCCTCTAGGGGATCTTCCCAACCCAGGGATCAAACCTATGTCTCCTGCATGACAGGCAGATTCTTTACTGCTGAGCCATTGGGGAAGCCCCCAATTTATATATATATACAAAAACTTTTCTACTACACTTGATAAAGGCCTGAGAAAGAATAAAGAGAGAGAGAGAGAAATTGGAAACATAAACTAAATAAAATAGGCAAGCTCACTAAATTCTTCATGAAACTGGGAGAATATGAAGGTCAGGCTTCCTCCAGAATCTAATTCAGGCCCTGCCCCATTCTGTGACATGTGTTCTCTGGGCTTCTGATCATTATAGTTTGGACTTTCGGTTTCATAAGCTCTAAGAACACAGGAGTCACATCTAGTGCTGAGAATTCCGGATGCAAGTAGGTGCTTTAAAAATGCTGATAATGATGTCAACAGAAGCAACATCACTCTCTTGGTATTGTCTTAGGGTAATTATATCTGTATCTAAAGGTTACAGAGGGCTTCCCCGGTGGCTCAGATGGTAAAGAATCTGCCTGCAAAGTGGGAGACTGGGGTTCGATCCCTGGGTCAGGATAATCCCCTGGAGAAAGGAATGTCAACCGACTCCAGTATTCTTGCCTGGAGAATCCCATGGACAGAGGAGGCTGGTGGGCTACAGTCCATGCAGTCACAGAGAATTGGACATGACTGAGCAACTACACTTTCACTTTCACAACGGTTACTCTCCAGGCAGTAAACAGAATTTCTGACTCTGTGCTGGATCCCCCCTCTTCTCTCTTATATCCACTACTGAAAGACTTTACATCAATCTCTACAACAGTCTGGAATATCCTTGTACCGTGCACACTGGCCACTTTCTTCCGCTTGTGCTAAATACTAACTCAGAGTAGCAAGCAAGATGGTGATTGTCCTTCCAAAAGACTCGAAGAAGAACAGCAGGGAGCACCTGTTCTCAAACTTGAACAGATATCAGAATCACCTGAAGAGCTTGTTCAAACACAGATTACTGCTGCCCCACCCCAGGGTCTCTGATTCAGTAGCTTTAAGGTGGAAGCTGAGAATTAACATCTCTAATAATGTAATAATAATGTTTCTAGTAATGTAATAACCAGGTGATGCTGATGCTGCTAGTCCCACCCTGAGAACCACTGGCACTGATGATAGTCACAGACCCAGTCATTAGACCAGAGAGATCTAGATTCAAGTCCCAGCTTGACCATTTATTGTGTAACCATGGATGCATTACTGAATCCCTCTAATCCTCACTTTCTTCATCTATTAAAAAAAAAAAGAGGAATAATAGTACCAGATAATAATAACACAAGATAATGTATGGTGATAGACAAGGGTGCATACAAACCACCCCCTTCCTCTACAGAGAAGGAACCCCTTTCCCTATGCCATGCTCTGCCCTCCCTCAAGAATATAGGATGCTCTCTGTGACTGTCCCTGGCAGGGCTGCTGTGGGACATTTGGGTGGTGGGCAGGGCACAGTGAATTCAGCCTCCACCTGCCTCTGTCCAGAAGCATCCTGTCTACAAGGAGGGAGAACCAGGCAACTGTCTTGACACTTCTGCAATATCAGTATCCCACATGGCTTGCTTCCCTGAGACTGACAGGTTATTAATTCATCCCCAACCACACAGCACTAATGGGGAACTCCAGAGTTTGGACAACACATCATCAGACTCTTCTACCACTGACGTGCCCTTGGAATTTTGGTTTATCCCTTTCCTATGGCTGCTATAACAAATGACCACAACTTGGTAGCTTAAAACATACACATTCATTCTTATTAGCATTTATCTAACATTAATTAATTAAACTATTCATTTGCTCACCTTTTCACTAAATATTAATACTATGTGCCAAGTACTGTCTAGACACAGGGAATATAATGAATGAGGAACTCTGCCTTTACAGCTTTTACACTGCAATGGTAGCTCAGTCAGTAAAGAATCTGCCTGCAGTACTGGAGACCAGGGTTCAATCCTGGAGTCAGGAAGATCCCCTTGGAGAAGGAAATGGCAACCCACTCCAGTATTCTTGCCTGCAAAATCCCATGGACAGAGGAGCCTGGTGGGCTACAGTCCATGGGTCGCAACAGTCAGACATGATTTAGTGACTAAACCACCACCAGAAACAGATAAATGCTAGAGAGAAAGTAACCTAACCTAGCAACATAGACTATGAAGAAAAAAATATATATAGTAGAGTGAGTTGTCAGTCCTCTGGGCAGGAGGTTAGGAGTGGAAGGACACAGTTGGAGAAAGGGGCTCGGAAGTGCCAGGAGTTTCTCTGGCCTAGAGTCTTGGGTTCAATAAGCTGGGGAGCAGATAGAGAGACGAGCTAACGGTGCAGACCAGGGCCCAGCTGTGAATGGCCCCAAGTGCCCTGTAAAGGATCTAGACAGCATCATGTGCTCTGGAGAGCCACTGAAAAGTTTAAGCAGCCCTTCCTCAATATCCCATCCCCCAACAGCAACCAGGGCTCCAAGCAGGAAATCATGGATGCTTTGGCCGCCTTTTCCACATCTAAGCATCAAACTTGGCAGACTTCGCTGTGAAGTGGTACTGGTTTCTTTAAGCACCTCCTGCCTTTTCTTCCTCACTGAGACCCTTTGTGATTTATACTTTAAGAATTTTACTTTTAGAGCCTCCTCATATAGTGAGCCATCATCTCCCTTAGACTCCCTGTCAATTTCATTTTTAAAGTACTTTCTCTTAAAAATACTGTTAAACCCCCTGGATCACATTTAACCCCCTACTCTTTATGGTTCTTTTTATGAGGTTGTCCAAAAGATAGATCTACTATATTAACTATTAGTGCCTTAGGTAGCTCACAGTAATTCTGAATGCTCAGGCAGTTATTCTTTTTTCCAGCCCTGGTGGTTTCTCTGAAAAGTGGGTTGATGAAAACTGTGATGTGAATTTAGTTGGGAATACCTGATTGCCTGGATGTGGGGTCCCTGTCTGCTTCATCCCTCCACTTTACCTCCTGAAACATAACACTCCTACTTAGCATGCTTTTGTCAACCAGTATCATTCTCTCTGTGAACTTCAATAAATTGGCAGTACATTTCTGTGCTGGAAAGACATTTTGCATTAAAAATTGGACTCACAGCGGGCAATCTGCCTGGGGACCACATGTCTAGGAAAGCAGTCATTTTTAACTACGGATATTACAAGTCTAGATAGAATAGGGCTAGTGTATTCTGAAGTGCAACTGTCTAGCCTACTGGAAGCAAAATTACTGTACTGCATGTTGGTAATTAACTTTGTCAACTAACTTTTGGAACAATTCCAGCTTAATGCCTACACTCACATCTTGGGTTCTATAGCTGTTGTTTCTGGATCTCATTATATTCCATTTGCAACCTGCATCCCTTGCCAGCACTCCCCAATTTGCTTGCCCTATTTGCCTTGTTTTCCCTGTAGCATTGATTAGCTTCTAATTAGACAAAGTTTACTAGCTCATTGTACTTGTGGTTTACTCTCTACCTCCTGTGTTTGAACTAGGGCAGAGACTTGTGTCTAGCCCACCACTGTGTCCCAAATCCCTGGAAGCGTGCCTGGCATGCAGTAGGTGATCAAAAATTATGTTAAATGAATGAATGCATACATTTCCAGGGAGCTATCTACTACCAGGTGACTTTGGGGCATTCCTGACTCCAAATAGATTATTTACCAAAATGTTTTGACAACTTTCATTGTTTAGTCACTGAGTCGTGTTCGACTATGTGTGACCCCATGGAGCTCTAGAATTTTAATATGTGAGCTAAGTTGAATGTCACTATCAACAGCCTTCTGGTATCAAGTCCTTTGCCAACCAAGAAAAAGCACGGCTTCTGTCATCTCTGGGTATTGTTTTGCCTTTATTTCTCTCTACAGTTTTCCCAAATGATTCTTTCTTTTCCCCTCAGCAGAGCTGAATATGGACACGCAACAGGCAAATTGAGTGATTTGGGGCAAACTGTGTAAACTCTCATTTTCAGCTTTTTCATCTGTAAAAACGGGATCTCCTAGATGAATATCAGCTTGCCTGATAGTTAACTGATGAAACTTCCTTGAGAAATATAGACTTTTCAAAGTGCTAGCTCTCCTGAACACAAATCATATCAAACTCATGCTCTCACCTTACCAGGCACTTAGCCAGATTGATTAGCATTGATTATAAGGACACTGCTCACTGCAGCTTCCACAAGCATAGCCTCTGCCAGTGTGATGCGCCTTTAACCTACTAATGCTAGTTCACTTACCTGAGACTCATCACTGATTGAAAAGCATGTTATAGGATGGGCACGAAGCACAAGTAAGCATCTGAAATCACTATGATAAGAGCCCTTTGTAACAGCTGACCTTCCTTCCACATGGGTTTTATATTTGAATGTCTACAGATGTTTGACTTTTCTGCCAAACAGCCATCCAGCCAAGCACAGGATGGCCCCTCCACTGGAATGTAGGTGATGACATTTCTTTCACGTCTTGGCATCTAAACATGACACTCTATCTGGTAATAATGCACTGAGCGCCTGATTGCTTGTGGCATGGCTCTTGGCAGAATGGGCTGTGAACGCCTGCACTATAGTTTACTCCATCAACTCTTGTTATACGTGCGTCAGATAGGGAACACAGCTGCTCACTGTTGAGCAGACCCAGAAAACAACCACTGTCAAAATCCTGCCTGGGCATCTGTATAAACACACAGCACCATCCCGGGAGCTGTGCATTTTCAAAACATGTGCCAGTTCATCCCAACCAGCTTTCCTCACATTCTCAGGCCCTATCAATGCTACCACCACTTATTTAATCCCTAAAGCTCAAGTCCATGGATTTGATTTCTTGTTCTCAGCTCGTCTCCTGTGTGCTGGAGCCATCATTTACCAACAATCAGTAATTGTATTTATTCAAAGCTTATTATATGTCAGGCAGACTCCATGCTAAGTGCTTTTGAGTCGTTTATCAAATAGTTGTCACAACAACTCTATACAGTAGGGCTATTTGTATTCCATTTTGCAGCTATGGAAATGAAGTTAGAAGTAGAGCCCCAGATCACACACAGAAAGCGGTAAAGTCAGAATATGGATCCAACTTTGTCCGTCACTAAACTGTACTGTATTCCCTCCTGTGGAGCATTAATCATCATATCTTCCCCTTCTTTATAAGGCATTTTGAAGTTTCCAAAACACTGTCACAAAGCATAGCACTTGATCCTCCAAATAAACTAGAGAACCAGGCAGGATATGTTTTATCCCCACTGTCACAGAAGTAACTAAAGCTCAGCAATTACCTATTTACTCGAAGCCACATGTGCCTGAGTCTTGGACTCAAATCTGATTCTTTTCACTATTCTCATAAATATGTTTTTTCTTTTCATAGTAGTTATTTCTTCTTTGGAAATGACTGATATGTGAAATTTACTCAGAAGCCATTTTGGCCTACTAACTACAAAGACATTTCTGACAGGATTTTCCAAAAATGGAGGAGAATGAGTTCTCCCTTTTCGTTTTCATTCAAACACTGGGCAGTCACTGGACTGGAAACCACTGAGATGATTAAGCCTGATCCATAAGGGACGGGGAGTAGTGAGAGTAGATAAGCTCCAAAATCCCCCTCTCCCTGAGAGCCTGTGACTCTGTTTCCTCAAACCACCTTATCGTCATGATTTGGGTTGCAACAGCTCCAACTCCCTCATTCCAGGATTTCTGAGGCAACTTCAGAGCTGACTTTTCAGACTGTGCCCCCCAGTTCAGTCAGTCTCCCCTGAACAGGGTGATCATCCACCAAAGTTATTCTCATCAGTGACACTATGCCTAGATCTCCCACAGCTCACTTTGGCCAACCCCACGCATCTGATACACCTCTGTCTGATGTTCCATGATCTGTATCCTCTCTCCAAACTCAGTTTTTGCTTCAGTCCATCCAAACATTTTCCTGAGTCACAGAGACATGCCTCATCCAGTCTCCCAATCCTTTGCTTTCTAAGTGTTCCCCTCCCGAAATATGCTCCATTTCCCCTATATTTTTCAGGCCCAAGTCACTGATTTCAGTACAACAAACAAATATTTATTGAATTTCTCCCCCCAAAACACAAAACAAGTCTCGGAACTATCTTCTACTGATGCGGTAAAGCCACGAGGACCCAAAACTAAACAAGAAATGGCCCTGTCTTCAGGGAGGGGTACGATGAGAACCAGATGCCCTGGGCAACCATTAAGTTTTGAACACTTGAGTCTATACAACTTAGCAACTGAACAGCAGCAGCAGCATAGCTCATTCATGCTGCTGTACAGCAGAAACGAGCACAATATTGAAAAGCTATTATACTCCAACTTAAAAATAAATGAAAAAAAAAAAAAAAGAATAGTGCAGGTTGCACAACTGAGGTGCCTAGGATTGCGGAACTTATCCCCATACACACACACACACAAACACCCCACCAGTTATTCGAATTTCCGGTATTGTGGAAGAGGCGCATGAGAAGTGAGCAGGGCCTGGGATAAATACCATCTCCACTGTCTTCTGGGGAAAGGAGTGCTGCAAAACCAGGATTAAAGAAGCAGAGTTTGGAATCTAACCTCTTAGGTTTAAGTCCCAGCTCTGCCACCAGCTGGGTGACTGTAATAGGTCACTTCATATCTCATTGACTCAACTTTCTCAACAGAAAAATTAGGATCATTTTTAAAAAACAAAATACCAGCTGTACACAGAGTCCTCCTTTCCCCATGGGATTATTATAAGGACTGATTTAATACATGCCAAGTGCTCAGGACAATTCCAAGCATTCGGCCATTAGTGAGTAAGTGTGAGCTATTTGGATTATCACTAATTAAGTGATCTTTGACAGATTAAATTTCCTGAGCCTCAGTTTCCTCATCTTCAAAATGAGAGCAGTGCTTACATCTACAAGTTGGCTCTGAGAATTAAATGTGGAACCATCGAGAAAGCACCCAGCAGCTATCCCAGAAAAGGTCCCCTTATACCTGATCCATGACCTGGACTTCTAATCCCCAAAACACACGTGTCATCCTTCTCCTGTCCCTGTTCCTCTTAGCAGTTCTGCCTGCCCATCATTCATGCTACCGTAGTGAGCACTTGTATTTATCCCATGGAAAATGCTGGCCTCTTACAAATTCATATTTAGGAAATTACAACCTAAATTACACTCGACGATTGCATAACCAAAAGTTCCCGAGCCCACAGGCAGCTCTTCCACAGCCCATCCCTGCCCATTTTGGTGAACAGTGAGTGGCAGAGAGAGAAACCGGCCCTCTCCTGCTCTGGGAGGACTAGGGGCCTCAGGCACATTACACCGTGTAAAATCTGGTTAAGATAAATATCAAGAGCAGCCTTGAAAGGAAAAAGGAGTCAAAGCAGGTCAGACAGCCGCCAGAGGAAGTTTGAAAAGGGGAGGAGAGCCTGACTCATCAGCTCTGCCTGTGGGGATCTCAGGGAATTTATAGGGAGTGCCAGGCTTCTGGAGTCCTGGATGACGAGCCCCACCTCTCCGCCTGCTGGCTGCAGACCTGGGGCCAGGGGCTGGTCCCAGAGGGCACAGGACCCCCTACCATGGGGTCTGTTCCCCAACAGTGATGCTGAAGAGCCCCTCCCCTAGCCGGGACAATGATGTAAGTAAAGCAGGAAGATGCAGTGGCCCCTGGGGAGATGCTAAGGGTCTGCTTTGAGGTGGGCTTGGCTGTGAAGAATGGCGGTCAGGCCCAGGGGAGAAGTTCCAGCACGTGTGCAAGTTTACACAGGAGAGAGCCCTGGGATTCACAGCTAGGACAGCTGGTTCCAACATATACAAGCACTTCACCTGTTCCAGCCTCTCTCCTCTCTCAGTGAGGAAAGGCCAGTGCGTGGTCATCCAGGGGCTCAACGGGAAAGAGAGGAATCCTGAAGAGTGGAGAGGGAGGCTAGGGCATTCTATGGTGGTGCCAAGTGAGCTTCTAGTCCTGGATCCCATGCTCTGGGCAGAGCCTAAAGCTCTAATCAGATACAAACCATGCAGAAGGAGGCTGGTGGGCAGGGACACACCTGAGACTCTTCCCTCTGACACCCAGGGAGTCTGAGGCCCCTTGCCTCACAACACGAACTCCCCCACCCATCCCCCTGGCCACACACGGAGCACACAACACTCATAACCTACAACACCGCCCCCACTTCCACTGTCGTCTGCTTATGTGTGCCAGCGTCACTGAGACAGAGAGGGAACACTGTAATCTGTCCCAATGACAGCCAAGGAAAGAAGCTAGGGCCTGTCGTGGGCCTCTCACCTAAAGGAGAAGCGGGCTGTCCAAGAGCAGTGCCCACCCCAGCATGCGGCGCAGAATCCCACGCTCTGTGCCTGACTTAGTGAGACTCCACTTGGAAAAAGCCTCGTGTGCCTTCCCAAACTTCTACCTCAGCAGGCTGAGAAGGGCATAGTCACGGCCTCAGAAGTTTCCACAGCTAAATTCAGGGAAAGCTGCTGCTCTGATAGAGGGAGGCTGGCTCCAAGGGGCTGCTAATTATGTATGAAGATGACCTTGCCTTCATGAGGTACGTGAGGTGTGCAAGTTGTATCTTGCAGCTGAATTGCTTTGAGAAGGGAATGTTCTAGTTATACAGGTTGCTAATTTCAGTTGCCTCATTGCCACGGGCCTATGCAGGCAATACGTTCAAGTCCCCTCAAGGGTAGTGAAGAAGGCACAACTTGGGATCTAGTGAGACCAGGATATATGAGTGATGGTCAGAGAATTAACATTTTGATGCTTAAATTCCCAATCAAGTTGATAGCTCCTACCCCGGCTCACACAGTAAAGAATGTGTCTGCAGTGCAGACTCGAGTTCAATCTCTGGGTCAAGAAGATCCCCTGGAGAAAAGAGTGGCTACCTACTCCAGTATTCTTCCCTGGAGAAGGCCATGGACAGAGGAGCCAGGCAGGCTACAGTCCATGGGGTCGCAAAGAGTCGGACACAACTGCGCGACTGACACTTTCACTTCACCCTACCTTATTAACTTGACGTTTAATGAGATAACACACCAAAGTACATGATAACTGCCGCTGCCATTCTTTTATCCACTATGCAAGGCACTTTCAGGTCCGTTTTCTCATTTGATCCCCACCACATTCTGTGAGAAAGAAAATATTATCCACAATACACAGTACACAGAAGAGGAATGTCAGGGAAATATGTGACTTGATTAATGTCAGGCAGCTGGAGAAGGAAGCCAAAATCAAACCCAGGTGGTGGGGATAACTCTGAAATTTGTGCATTTACCCAAGACAATTATTCCTCCTAGGCTGGCACTCCATTGTAGGCACAAGGCAGACTTTGGTTCCCTGTCTTATTTCCATACTTGAGTCTTTTCAAAAGCACAATCTGGTTACTCTCAACAAAACATATGGCAGCCTGACTCATCAAATGCTTCCCTGGTCACTAAGGGACTGAGGTGTGCTGGGTGCCATGCTCCACTCAGACCTGTCACTAGGCAAACCAAACCATCTCTTAGAAGGCAGCATCCCCTGCCTGAGGATGGGGAGAGTTAATGATGACCCAATGAAAGACTAAGTTGTCAATTACCAGCTCAGGTGCAGATAGAGCCCTAGGCCTTGGAAGGCAACTTCTTTCTCTTTCCAGGAGCTTCTCTTTCTCTTAATTAGCAATTAGTCTGCAACTTAGAGTTAGCAGGCAGGGCTTGCAGAAAGACTAAGGAAGGGAGAGGAAATATTAAGGAAGGAAAAGGAAAGATTAAGGAAGGGAGAGGAAAGATTAAGAGAGGAAGAGGAAAGACAAAGACAGTACGCTGGATGTGTTACTGCAGAGCAAGATTAGAAGGATAATTTGAGGATGTTCCTTCCCAGGGGCACTGGCATTGGGGAAGGGACAGTAGTGGTGCCTTGATGGGCTTAAGAGCATGGGTTTGGGCTTTTATGTTCATCTTATTTTTTAATTTTTAAAAAATTGTTATATAATTTTTAAAGGTGACTTTGCATTTACAGCTATTACAAAATATTGGCTATAGTCCCCATGTTGTAAAATACATCCTTGAGCCTATCTTGCATCCAGTAGTTTATAACACCCACTCTCCCACCACTGTACTGCCCCTCCCGCTTCCACTGGTAACCACTAGTTTGCTCTCTGTATCCATGAGTCTGTTTCTTTTTTGTTATAGTCACTAGTTTAGATTCCACATACAAGAGATACCATACAGTACTTGTCTTTCTGACTTATTTCACTTAGTATAATAACCTCCTGGTCCATCCATGTTGTTGAAAATGGTAAAATTTTATTCTTTTTTATGGAATAGTAGTAGTGTTTTATACACACACACATATATATCCCATGTATCCAATCATCTGTTGATGGACACTTAGGTTACTTCCATATCTTGGCAATTGTAAACAATGCTGCTATGAACACTGGGCTGCATTATCTATTCACATTGGCATTTAGGGGTTTTTTTGGATAGGTACTCGGGAGTGAAATTGCAGGGTCATATGGTAATCCTATTTTTCAGCTTTTTGAGAAACTTCCATACTATTTTCCACAATGGCTGCACCAACTTATGTTTAAAAAAAAAAAAAAGAAAGAAAGAGCAAGTTTTTTAACCAATAAAATAACCAACAACCAATAAAAGTGGTTATTTAGGGAGGCTCTCTGGGTCACTATAGCAAAGAAAGTGGATGATAACAAGTCTCATCTTGTGCTTGTGTTCAGGGCTCCCACCATCACAGAACACATTTAGATTGTATTAGATCCTTGAGAAAGACTTTGGGTTCAACCAATTCATGGGCTAGTTTAGTTCAAAAGTGTCAGGAAGGCTCTGTGGGCCACAGCCCTGATAGTTTCACCTGCCATCTTCATCGGGTCTGAGGTGCAGGGAAATGATACATTCCTCAAGGCCTCACAGCGCCCATGATCACTCTCGGGCTTGTAGGAAGCTCTAGTCAGCAACCTCTCCTCTCAGGTCACTGGTTGTCTCAACAAGCGTCACCCAAGCGTGACCTGCCCCAGGAAATCAGCCATGTTTTCCAAAAGGTAAACAAGTCATTCTCCCAAATTATGGTCACTTACTTCCAGCACTGGGTACTGAACCTCACATAACCCCTTACCATGAACATATCCGAATCTGTACGGTTTCTCCCATGAGTGGTCTCTCTGGTACAAACGATGGGAACACTGAACACTGGGGGATAAAATCTTACCTCCGAGGAAGAGAGGGATGGAGTGCCCAGAAGAACCTGCAGTGAGCCTAGGTTCGCTTACAGGGAGAGCAGATAGCATTACAGCAGTTTGTACCCCTCCAATGGGTGAAAAAATGGCTCCTACCCACTGAACCCTGCTTGTGGGAAAGTGCTCACAGTTTCCCTCATCCACAGATTTAACAATAGGCTCTGTACATTTATTTTGTTTAATTACAAATAATAATCACACTCATGCCTCTTGTGTTCTCTTGTTCCTGATTCTAGAACCAACTGTTCAGTGTCTTTTTAATTTCAGCTTCCCTAACTAAGACTTAAGAGTGATTTTTCACTAACATAAAGGCTATGCAAAATTCTCTTGAGAAAAAGATATACAGGAACCAGTCCATCTATACTAAATTTTCATATAAATTGAGGGACCAGAGAGAGGTTACTGTAATTCTGATTGTAAGCTATTTCTTAGGAGGTAGTTTATTTTGGTTTTGGACAGCAGTTAGGTATAGAAAAATCCCTTTGCAGAGCTCCAATCAATTATTTTATTCATTTTAAAAAAAGTGGGGGTTTCCCTTAAAAGCTTCTATCCTAGTGGACAGAATAAGCTGTCTGTAAGATCTCTATTCAATAACCAGAATTGTCTTTTAATAAATGGTGGCTATTGTATCAGAGAAAATAAATGTGGAGGGCATATTCAGTCACTGAGTAAATCTGCTTAGTGCACCATGCCTGCTCAAAGTTCATTTGTTTACACAGTGAATTCCTTTTTGATACCCTTACCTCATCAAGTGGTTTAGAGCAGGCATGTGCTCCATTCTTTCTCTTCATAAATAGCAAAGCTACTTGGAACTCCAAAAGTGGAAATGAATTTGTACCAGGGAAATCTTGCAGAAAGAGCATGGGCACAGACACATCTGAGTCACAACCCAACACTGTGACTGACCTAGTTGAATGAATTTATGCAAATTTTTCAACCCTCTGAGCCTCAGTTTCTCATTTATAAAACAAACTATTGTTTGCCTTAAACATTATTGGCTTAGAACACTATTTCTAACATAGTAGGTGTCAGTGAATGGGAGTTTGTGTGATTGCTACATCACCACTCTATTCAGGTATGTTGGCCAAGACTTCACACTGGATAAATTTTTTTTAGGTTCTCACTAGTTATCTATTTTATATAATACAAAGCAGTGCATATATGTCAATCCAAATTTCCTAATTCATCCCATCCATCCCCTTCCCCACTTGGTATCTGGATATTTGTTCTCTACATCTGTGTCTCTATTTCTGCTTTGCAAACAAGCTCATCTGTATCATTTTTCTAGATTCTACACATAAGTGGTATTATATGATGCTTGTTTTTCCCTTTCTGATTTCACTCTGTATGACAGTCTTTAGGTCTATCCATGTCTCTGCAAATGAAACAGTTGTCATTCCTTTTCATAGCTGAGTAATATTCCATTGTATATATGTACCACATCTTCTTTATCCATTCCTCTGTTGATGGACATTTAGGTTGCTTCAATGACCTGGAAGCAACCTAAATGTCCTGGACTATTTACCTATTGTAAGTACTGCTGCAATGAACACTGGGGTGCATACACTGGATACATTTTTTTTTAAAGAAGCCTGTGGTCAGGGTCCAAACAACAACAGTGGAAAAACTCAAAGGATCAACTCTTGATTCCTTACTCTTCATTCAGCATGCAGGTAGAGGGAAACAACATTTGCAATGTGTTAGATCCACACTTTATGATCTATCCTTTTTGCAGGAGTGCCAGGATATGTGGGGGGTGGGTGCCAGACTAGCCTTTCAGAGCATCTGCACAAACCACACAGAAGAACACTCGCGCCTGAAAATGAAAATGCAATGAGATCAGCAAAGATAAGTTTCATCAATTAGAAAAGCCTGTGGGGGAGTAAAAGCGGGAATCATTGGCAGGACACGAGAGAGCAGCAGTAGCCCCAGACACCTCCAGGCTGTGGAAACACCTCTCCTCTGAGTCGCTTGATGTTCACTCTATCTTTGTAAATCCTAATGCAAAGGAAACAGTGTGCCAGCTGCCAGCTTTCTCCACTGTCACAAGCTTTATCCACTTCCTCACTTATCTCCATGAGTATAAGAGGTCTCCCAAGACTCTGGAACAAACTAGCTCTCCAAGATGGCTGGTGCTTTTCAAATGCATCTCCACAGGCTGAAAATCCCGAGATTTTGGTTAAAATTAAGTATTGCCCTGCTAAGAAATAAACTCACTGTGTAGACTTCGTGTGTATGGCAAAATGTATATAATATAAAATTTACCATTTTAATAACCAACAAAGACCCACTGTATAGCACAGGGAACTCTGCTCCAGGTTATGTGGCAGTCTGGACAGGGAGGGAAGTTTCAGGGAGAATGGATACATGTATCTGTATGGCTGAGTCCCTTCACTGTCCACCTGAAACTATCACAACATTGTTAATTGCCTATGCCCCAATACAAAATGAAAAGTTTAAAAATAAAATTTACCTTTTTAACCATTATTAATGTATAGACCTACAGCATTAATTACTACACACACTGTATGCAACCCTTACCACCAAGGATACATCACAAGAACTTTTTCATATTCCCCAGCTGAAATTCTGTACCCTTTAGGGAGTTAACTCCCCCATTCTATTTCCCCAGCTCCTGGCAACCTCCCTTTTACTTTCTGTTTCTCTGAAGTTGATGACTCTAGGTACCTCATATAAATGGAATCATATGATATTTGTCCTTTTGTGACTGATATATTTCACTTAGCATATGTCTTCAAGGTTCATCCATGTTGTAGCATGTATAAGAAATTTCCTTCCTTTTTAAGGATGAATAATTGTGTAGACTTTTAAGTGAAGATATTACAGTCTCAGTTGATGGCCTCATATTTTGAGTCTTGCTATAAAACTCCACACTTAACGAGGCCTTAAAACCTGAACTATTTCATTAGTATATAACTTACAACTAGTTGAAAGTATTACTGAGCATATTTATTTAAGCTAGTGAAACACAATAAATATATAGATTTTTTTCATGAAAACTATCTTCACACAGTGGTATCTTAAGTTGGAAACTAGTTACTGACATCCCTGCAGAGAAAGAGTAGTATTTGATTAGCACTTCTGGTTGTAGAGACATTCAGGAAGGTCACATTCTATGGTTTCTGGTATCTGTCTGCTAAGGCACTTAAACAGAGGTCTACAGATAATCCAGGTACCCCAAGAGAGAAAGCTGAGCGCAGAAGAACTGATGCTTTTGAACTGCGGTGTTGGAGAAGACTCTTGAGAGTCCCTTGGACTGCAAGGAGATCCAACCAGTCCATCCTAAAGGAGATCAGTCCTGGGTGTTCATTGGAGGGACTGCTGTTGAAGCTAAAACTCCAATACTTTGGCCACCTGATGCAGAGAACTGACTCATTTGAAAAGACCCTAATGCTGGGTAAGATCGAGGGCAGAAGAAGAAGGGGACGACAGAGGATGGCATCACCAACACAATGGACATGGGTTTGGGTGGACTCCAGGAGTTGGTGATGGACAGGGAGGCCTGGCGTACTGCAGTTCATGAGGTCGCAAGGAGTCAGACACGACTGAGCAACTGAACTGAACTGAACTGAAGTTTGCTCACTGAAATAACTGGATCAAAAACCAAATGACTGTTTTCTTATCCCAGTGTCCCTCCTGATTTCCTCTAATTAATCACCCTTGATAAAAATTTGTTTTAAACTCACATTATAATCTACTTATATGTTTAATTTACTGAGTTTATATATTTGCTTAAATATTACAATAAATGTGGCTCTAATCATTAAAGAAATATTACAAGGTACAAAAGAAAGCATAGCATTTCCACGGGAGACATGAAGCTCTTCTGGCCCATGTAAGCCTAAAAGATATTATCAAGTGAGTCTCGACCAAATTTAGTATCTGTGGAGGATGTAATCAATGTTCACCTATTCTGGATGACTTCATAAAGTTTATTTATAACTTAGACTTGTTGAAACAAACACATTCTGCAATGTCATCAACAGGTAGAACGGGAAGACTAAGCCTCTTTTACAAGTATTAATTTTTAAGCTGTGTCTGCAGAGACATCATTCCCAACCAGGAAACCCTACTGTCTCGGTGTCCTTTGAATTATTAGAAGATGAGAAAGAAACTAAAAGGAGAATGAAAATTTTTCTGATGACAGAAGAAAGATAATTTGGACATGATAATAATGAATGAAGACACCAGAAGGAAGAGCCTATAGGATGAGGTGGAGAACAAAAATACTGACCCCTGAAGTCTGTGCTAAAAGTGATTTTTCCTAAGAATTTTGTATATCACGCCTGTCATAAACATTCAGCTTCATTGTGCAATGAAGACAGATGACAAGAATTTATTGTTCCAACAATCAAAAAAAAAAAAAAGTACGTTGTTGGAATCTGGGGTTTTTTGTTTTTTTTTTGGTTTCAAATGTGCAGTGGAACTTTTGTGCCTCCAAGGGCTTGGGGTAGTAGTTTATGTAACTAATCAGACATCTACATAAATATGAGAAATGGGGCAGGTTCCTCTCTTCTCATCTGTTCCAAAGCCAGAACTTGCTCTCAAGTTAAGAGGCGTGCAGACAGGAGAGAGATGAACAGTTTAGCTGTCCTACGCTGACTCTTACATAATATGAGGTTTTCTCCATTTAGTTTCCAAATGGTAGGAGGGAAAAGGCTTAAAGAGTCACTTATTAGGGAAGAAAAATGCTTGGGAAGGTTTTAAGTTGGGGAGAACTTTTACAGATCAGAGGATGAAGACGTGAAGAAAACATTAAAGAAAGACTGGTGGGGAAATACCCTGAGGAAAGACTAAAAGCATTAGATGGAGAGTTGACAATGGCCAGGAAAAAAAAAATTAACTTTCTCAAAGACAGGGGACAAGTGAACAGTCAATAACACAGGAATTTTGACACTGAAAAAGAAAATAAAAAAAGATGCCGGGGATACTCAGTATCTTAACAGCAAATTAGGTAGTGACGTCACATTCTGAGAAACAGTGGGGATAAAATGGGTGGGACTTGGGTCTTGGAAAGGTTGGCCTAGTCCAAATAAGGAATGCAAGAGGGAACTAGACAGATGAATGAAAAAGATGACCAAGTGGCCTAGGGCTCCACCTACGGTAAGCTAGATTCATAGTGGGGCATAAGAAGGTTGTGTTTGGAGTGTGTACTTGAAATCTCACTCGAGATGGGGCAATTCCAAGTGATGATTATATCTAAGTTGGCATTCTGTGAACACCAACAGAGGCCATAATAGGTGAGCAGATCAAGAAGTAGAAGTCCAAGCTGTCAGTGCCACCTACTGGCTTACGGAAGCCAAAGAGGAGGCAAATCAGATACAGAGTAGAATTTAAAATTTTCACAGTAATAACTGGATAACTCTTGCTTGACCTAGCCATGCATCACCTGTAATTACAAAGGAGATTCTGGGTATAGATACGGGATAACTCTCAGAACCAGCTAAGTAGCATTCGATTTAGCAGAGCAAGGTGTACTTAGTTTAAAATCCTACCCTAGCACTGCCTCTGATATATCATGGAGGTTAAGGTAGATGGATACTAGGAGCTGGGAGACCCACATCACTGTGTCAGTTCCTACAGGCATGGGTGCCAAGGCAAAGGGATGGTCTTTGCCTCTAGGTCTAGCAGAGTCTAGCATATGCCCTTGCTTTTTTGTTTAAGACTTTAACCTAGGCTGTCCAAAAGGTCAAAGGCATGTGGCCAGCATTTGTGTTATAACTATTTCTTTACAAATCATTCTACCGCAAAATCTTTGCAAACCCAAGAAAACGGCCTCTTAAAATGTGTGTATCTAAATCTCACCGAGTACCTGGCACACAGAAGTTCAAAAAATATCCATGGAATGAATGAATGAGTGAGCTGTGTTCTCCATGATCCTACATTTCTCTAGAATACACTTTCTTTGGGTTTAGGACTCTCTGTGACTGTCTCCCATTCCTGTTGCCCTCAGCACACATCTTTTGAAAGACACATAGCTGTCATCTAACTCTAAACACAGATCATTTTCATTGGCCGTGCAGGCATGACCTGCTTCTTCCTACATGGTCCACCCTGGGTCCTCCTCTGCTCTTTATCCTGCTGATGCCTGGGCTGAAAATCACACTGCTCAACTGACTGTGCCTCCCTCAGCAAAAATGGAAGAGATTTCAGCAAGGGTAATAACAAAGAGGTGAAATGGGGGAGTCTGAGTAAATAAAAAGAAGCCTGCAGAAATACAATGCCTGTATTGTAATTGAGTGAGACAGCCCCATCTTGAAACCACCACTCCTACTAGACAGAAATCCCAGCTTTTTCTGCCTCAAGATGCTGAAAAGTATAACTAGTCCATTCTAACACTTTTGCGTGAATTAGTAAAGGATGCTGCTCCCTACAGAGGCAGAGGCTGCCCACACCAGCGTGCCTGGCTTGGTGAGATGAACCTGGGGGGAGCAGTGGTTTTCCGCCTCAACTAGATTCGGGCTTTTAGCGCAGTGAACAACCTCTGCGTTCTTTTCCCCCTCTGGTTCCTCACTCTTTAGGGGCTAGGACTTCTGGGAGTCACTCCTGGGCTAAGAACCACAGTCCCACTCTAAAAATTATACTTTTCTGGTCCACATTGCATCCTGGCAATGAAGAAAAGAATCCAAGATATGCAGGGTGGGCCACTGTTAGATTCTTGCTCTGCTCTGAGTATATATTCTTCCCCATTAATTAACAAAACCAATAGACTTAGTCTCTGTGAAAGGCTTTTTCTGCTATGTAAAGGCAAATTCTAGTTGCCTCTTCATTTTCACTTCTGTGCTTTAGTGCTAGCAAGTGGAAGATTTATGTAAGTAAGGTCTGCCTTACCCAATTCTGCTAGTTCAGTAAAGCTATGGGGAAAGGCAGAGGGGTGGACTTCACTCCCCTCCTCATCAGTAAAGTTCAAGTTTCCAGGGCTTTTTGCAAGACAACTGCAATAAATCAGGCTGTGAACCTTGGAGTTTGAGTTAGACCATTTGACTTAACCAGGGGCAAGTCTTGCCCCATCCCTCTTCTGGCTGGCTGGATCTCAAACTGACAACGCAACAGGCTTACAGGGCTGTGAAAGTTGGAAGTGAGGTAGAGGGGCAAGAGAAGTTGTGACTCGACTGAAATCTGAAACTATATTTCCTGAGTGTAATCAGTTTCCACATCATACAAACTGGGTCTTCGGATCTGACTGAGATATTTTTCCACTTTTTTTTTTTCTTTTTAAGACAATGACAATGTAGTGTGGATAAAGGGTTGAATTCAATGAATGGAGACCCATTATTGGATTATCACCAGCAATAAAGCTGGCTTCTCTTCACTGCCTTTGCCATGTGAAAAAATTTTTAAATGTCCCCAAGTTTGTTAAACTTTTATGAAACGTTCATGTGGGAAGGCCTCATATGGGTTTTTCCTTGGGAAAGATGAACTTCTCTGGCTATCTCCTTATTGTTACTCTCTCAGGGTGAGATGCAGCTCACGTCTGTCCAATGTCAGCCAAGATTTAATTGGCATTTCTGACTAGTAATCACAATCAACCCCTCACCCTGGAGCAGTGGGACAAGATCTGGGCAGGTCATGCCTGTGGCTTGACCTCAACCAGGATTATACCTGGGGTCTCTGTGGGCCAGGAGCCCTCAGGTTTTAACAGGAAAGTTAGTAGGAACTCAGTAAGGGGGTCCTGTAGGACACCCCACCCCAGCCTCTTTCTACTTATATAACACATATAACACTTATATAACACATCTATAACACGTTGACTAGATTCAGAATAATGTCACTGCCTCATAACTTTCCGACGTTCTAACTTCTGGGACCCGTGGGAAAGTAATAGTTGTAACTATAAAGGAAATCAACTCTTAATATTCATTGGAAGGACTGGTGCTGAAGTTGAAGCTCCAATACTTTGGCCACCTGATGCGAAGAGCTGACTCATTGGGAAAGACTCTGATACTGGGAAGGATAGAAGGCAGGAGGAGAAGGGGACAAGAGAGGATGAGACGGTTGGATGGCATCACTGACTCAATGGACATGAGTATGAGCAAACTCAGGTAGATAGTGAAGGACAGGGAAGCCTGGCATGCTGCAGTTCACAGCGTTGCAAAGAGTCGGACGTGACTTAGCAACTGAACAGCAGCAATGTAAGGTCAGGATTTAGGACTGGTTGCTGAGTCATTCAATGTCTCTTCTCTCTGAATTGTCTCCACTGTTTTTTCATAGCCACAGAGGGATCTGGCTGCTCTCATGTAGAAATAAGATAAACAACTAGATTTTGTTCCCCAGGAGAATATGTCGATGAGCATGGCCACTGCCAGATCTGCGAAGCCTCGTGTATCCAGTGCCGAGGACCAACCCAGGCAGACTGCACAGGCTGCCCTGTCACGAGGTGAGTGACCTTTCTCAGTAGCTCCTGAGGTTGCAAGCTCATGAGAGGCAGGATGGAGAGAAGAGGTACTTACCACCTGGAGGCACCCCTTGAGCATACAAAAAAAAGAATCAGATTCCTTCCCCTGACATAGAAAACCACTGTGGTCTGGCCACAGCTCACTTCTGTTGCATCCTCTTGCCATGGTACCCCATAACCACCATAAGAATAGGTTCCCTGGACACTAGATAAGCCTTCTCATCAATGAAGGTGGTGATGGCTTTGATGCCTAGAATCTCATCCCTTTCTGCACACCCATCCTGCAACCATCATCTCCGTCTGCTGATAAAATATCTACTCACATTTCTAGAGTCAATTCAAGGGTGAACTGTTCTATAAAAGCATTTGTTACCTCTTTCCAATATTAAACCTCACCTTTATGTCCCCTATACTCTGTACAAACTTCCATAACTGCACTTGTGACATTTTAAGACACTGATTCACAAATCTATTTGTTAGACTGTAAGCCCCTTAAAATACTCATCTTTGTACCTCCATTATCTATCACAGTGCTAAGAAAATAGGCACTCAGTCAATGTTTGGTAACTGAACGAATGAGGAAATAGCAAATCTCTGAATGGGACAAGCATCTTTGCTAATCACTGAGAATCTCTAGTGAAGAGAGTTGGGAGCACACTGTATTTTTTAATCAATATTCCTCTATTAATAAATTCTAGTATGTAATATTTGTTGGTCTCATCACTGCTCTGATAAATGCAAAGGAAGCAGGGTCTCTCCCAAGATCAATATAATGAGGCTGCTCCAGTGGCAAGTAAATCTCTAGCATGGACATCCCCTCTGCCATGCACAAGAGTTATTTCTTCTTCTTTTCCAATTTGGATTCCTTTTATTTCTTTTTCTGCTCTGATTGCTGTGGCCAAAATTTCCAAAACTATGTTGAATAGTAATGGTGAAAGTGGGCACCCTTGTCTTGTTCCTGACTTTAGAGGAAATGCTTTCAATTTTTCACCATTGAGGATAATGTTTGCTGTGGGTTTGTCATATATGTCATATGAGGTATGTTCCTTCTATTCCTGCTTTCTGGAGAGTTTTTATCATAAATGGATGTTAAATTTTGTCAAAGGCTTTCTCTGCATCTATTGAGATAATCATACGACTTTTATTTTTCAATTTGTTAATGTGGTGTATTACATTGATTGATTTGTGGATATTGAAGAATCCTTGCATCCCTGGGATAAAGCCCACTTGGTCATGGTGTATGATCTTTTTAATTTGTTACTGGATTCTGATTGCTAGAATTTTGTTAAGGATTTTTGCATCTATGTTCATCAGTGATATTGGCCTGTAGTTTTCTTTTTTTGTGGCATCTTTGTCAGGTTTTGGTATTAGGGTGATGTTGGCCTCATAGAATGAGTTTGGAAGTTTACATGATCCTCTACATAGAAAACCCTAAAGAATGCACCAGCAAATTACTAGAACTAATCAATGAATATAGTAAAGTTGCAGGATATAAAATCAACACACAGAAATCCCTTGCATTCCTATACACTAATAATGAGAAAACTGAAAGAGAAATTAAGGAAACAATTCCATTCACCATTGCAACGAAAAGAATAAAATACTTAGGAATATATCTACCTAAAGAAACTAAAGACCTATATATAGAAAACTATAAAACACTGGTCAAAGAAATCAAAGAGGACACTAATAGATGGAGAAATATACCATGTTCATGGATTGGAAGAATCAATATAGTGAAAATGAGTATACTACCCAAAGCAATTTATAGATTCAATGCAATGCCTATTAAGCTACCAACAGTATTCTTCACAGAGCTAGAACAAATAATTTCACAATTTGTACGGAAATACAAAAAACCTTGAATAGGCAAAGCAATCTTGAGAAAGAAGACTGGAACTGGAGGAATCAACCTGCCTGACTTCAGGCTCTACTACAAAGCCACAGTCATCAAGACAGTATGGTACTGGCACAAAGACAGAAATATAGATCAATGAAACAAAATAGAAAGCCCAGAGATAAATCCACGCACATATGGACACCTTATCTTTGACAAAGGAGGCAAGAATATACAATGGATTAAAGACAGTCTCTTCAACAAGTGGTGCTGGGAAAACTGGTCAACCACTTGTAAAAGAATGAAACTAGAACACTTTCTAACACCATACACAAAAATAAACTCAAAATGGATTACAGATCTAAACGTAAGACCAGAAACTATAAAACTCCTAGAGGTGAACATAGGCAAAACACTCTCTGACATACATCACAGCAGGATCCTCTATGACCCACCTCCCAGAATATTGGAAATAAAAGCAAAAATAAACAAATGGGACCTAATTAAACTTAAAAGCTTCTGCACAACAAAGGAAAGTATAAGCAAAGTGAAAAGATAGCCTTCAGAATGGGAGAAAATAATAGCAAATGAAGCAACTGACAAACAACTAATCTCAAAAATATACAAGCAACTCCTACAGCTCAATTCCAGAAAAATAAATGACCCAATCAAAAAATGGGCCAAAGAACTAAATAGACATTTCTCCAAAGAAGACATACAGATGGCTAACAAACACATGAAAAGATGCTCAACATCAATCATTATCAGAGAAATGCAAATCAAAACCACTATGAGGTACCATTTCACACCAGTCAGAATGGCTGCGATCCAAAAGTCTACAAGCAATGAATGCTGGAGAGGGTGTGGAGAAAAGGGAACTCTCTTACACTGTTGGTGGGAATGCAAACTAGTACAGCCACTGTGGAGAACAGTGTGGAGATTCCTTTAAAACCTGGAAATAGAACTGCCTTATGATCCAGCAATCCCACTGCTGGGCATACACACTAAGGAAACCAGAATGGAAAGAGACACGTGTACCCCAATGTTCACTGCAACACTGTTTATAATAGCCAGGACATGGAAGCAACCTAGATGCCCATCAGCAGATGAATGGATAAGAAAGCTGTGGTACATATACACAATGGAGTATTACTCAGCCATTAAAAAGAATACATTTGAATCAGTTCTAATGAGGTGGATGAAACTTGAGCCTATTATACAGAGTGAAGTAAGCCAGAAAGAAAAACACCATTACAGTATACTAATGCATATATATGGAATTTAAAAGGATGGTAACAATAACCCTGTGTACGAGACAGCAGAAGAGACACTGATGTATAGAACAGTCTTTTGGACTCTGTGGGAGAGGGAGAGGGTGGGATGATTTGGGAGAATGGCATTGAAACATGTATAATATCATATGTGAAACGAGTTGCCAGTCCAGGTTCAATGCATGATACTGGATGCTTGGGGCTGGTGCACTGGGATGACTCAGAGGGATGGTATGGGGAGGGAGGAGGGTTCAGGATGGGGAACACATGTATACCTGTGGTGGATTCATTTTGACATATGGCAAAACCAATACAATATTGTAAAGTTAAAAAATAAAATTATATTAAAATTTAAAAAAAGTTATTTCATCTAATTCTTTATCTGGACTCTAATACCCTGAGCATAAACTGTTGTGTATTTGTCTCTTTATTCTCTAGTGATCAGCACACAGTAATAAATCAATAAATATATGTTTTACCAAACCTGATAAAGTATATAACTAACATCATGAGCTTGGCTCTCCAATTAACTCCCTCAGAAAGAAGAAAAGAAAGAGGGAGGGAGGGAGGAAGGGAGGGAAAGAAGGAGAGAGGGAGGGAGGAAAAGAAAGAAAAGGGGGAGAAAGAAAGAAAGATAGAAAGGAGGGAAGGAGGTAAAGAAGGAAACAAAAGAAGTGTCTTACTAGGAATTCTTAATGCTGTGATAACATTTTCTAAATGTCTCTTTAAGATACCTATGACTCTTGAATTTGTGTTAAGTCAGCTTTGAGGCATATTATTAGACACAGACACCATTTTGAAAATACATTCTGTTTCTCCTGTTTCTCCTTTAAGTCCTCACCATATCAACAATCAAACCCTACACCATGTTTGAACATCTCTGAACTAAGGGAACTTGTTAGTATTTGTTTAATAAGGCAGCTACCATCATCCAGTGTACACTGCAGAAGTCATGGCTGTCCCAGGCTCACCAGGAGTGAAAAAAAGTTCAACTACCATCAATGGCCATTTTTAAAAGTCTAAGCTCATTGGTACAAGATCAGAGGTCTCCTGGGCCATGTGGATAGTCTGGCTTCAGCAGCCCATGGTTTAGCTTTTGAAGACAGAAAAGCAAGTGTGTAGATCTCAGAAACTATTTTGAAAAATATAGTCATTGACTTGTTTGTTCTCAAAAGGGCAGCAAGGTATTTTCTTTAGGTGTTCTCCAAAGTATTTCCTTGACTGGAATCAGGTCTATTCAAGGCAATCTTCAGCACCTGCTTTATGTCCAGTTTTGAGTTAGGTGCAAACTCCATTTTTTTTTTAATAGGTGACTTGGGGGTGGTGGGTCAAAGTCAAGGGCTGATGCACTCAGGGACCAGAACACTGGGGCAGCTTTTACACCCTAGGCCTGAAGCAAAACCTGTAGCCTTAGAAGAAAAGAGGCTTGATAGAAACTGGAGCTGGAGGGGACATAACCACTCCAGAAACATGCAAGGAGGAACCTAAGCTGTGGCTCCAGAAGGAATAATTACCATAACCTCTCTCCTCCCATCCTCAGATCTCCTGCTGGTGTTTCCTTTCTTTGTCTGAAACATCTGAATCCCAAAGGAAAACACCACCTACAAGTGAGGAAAGTGAGCTTAGGAATGCAGTCTCTAGTGGGCACTAGTAGGCACAGCAGGCCAGAGACTGGCAGAAAATGGACATGGGGTAGCAGTAAGGTGGGGCAAATGGGACAAACAGGACTAAAGGGCCCTCTGGGTTTCTTTCTAATCTTACGCTTTGGGAGGATCTCTAGTACTGACAGAATAAAGGTCATCCCTAAAGGAGTTTTTATCTGGGAAAGAAATGTTAACTTAGAGGTTTTCCTAATATGAGAGAGAAGAAAATCAGTGGGAATGTAGGTGAAATAAGATTGCGCATGTGCTGATAATTGGTGAAGCTGAAAGATGAGTACCTGAGTGGTGGTGGGGGTGGTGGTTTCTGTTATGTATTGTTTATTTTACATGTTTAAGTTTTTCCATAATAAAAATTTTTTAAATCATTTAACTCTGAAGTTGTTTTACAGGAAATTGAAAAGCCCTTTCTTTATCTTCTAGTTTTCCCTTTGGTGGTGGTGGCGGTTTAGTCACTTGTTGAGTCTGACTTTTGTGACCCCAGGGACCATATACAGCCCACCAGGATCCTCTGTCCATGGGATTTCCCAGGCAAGAATACTGGACTGGGTTGCCATTACATTTTCTACAAACCTTTGGGTTTATTTTGCTCCTTCGAGATGATTTAAAACTTGGGGTACAGTCTTTGTCACGGCTATATAACATGTATCAGGTTGGCCAAAATGTTTGTTTGGGTTTTTCCATAATATCGTACGGAAAAATCCGAATGAACTTTCTGCCCAATTCAATCGCTCTATAATGTCATGGTCCTCACTGCCCAAGATAATTTCCCAACCCAGTCCTGAGGAATTGCAGAGCCCATGAACTAATTAAAAACATGTAAAAGTTTTCTGACCCACCCTCAAATGTTTTATTTGATCTGTTTCGAGAACTCAGGGGGAAAAAACCCTTTTGTCAGATTTAATTCTGTTACAACATTACCAAGAAATTACAGTAAATACTCTTGTGACGGTTTTAGTTAGGCAAACCAACAGTCATCAGGGAGGTCCAGCTAACCCTAACTTGCATCTTTTCTGTTTCAGTTCACTTCTCTCTCTCTCTCTCTCTCTCTACACACACACACACTGGGGTCTCTGGAAAATTTAGTGCCAATGTTGAGAACTTCACCTCCAGCAGCTCTTCCAGCATTTGGTTTTACACCTTCTTCCTTTCCATGAGGCCTGTGGGACTCAGAATGGTTCACTGCTAATGAAAGGGCCAAGAGCATATGTGACCTGGGGACAGTAGGGCTTCCCCAAGTACAGATAAGCTTGCTTGAGTATCTCAGAAATCCACAAACTGGATGACTGGTGTCCCAGAGATGGCTGGAGTTGGCTTTAAAGAAAATTTTCATCAGCCCCATGAAGCCCAGACTAAGATAATCTCTTTTCCTCCACTAGGGGAGATCTGTTGGTATCTGTGGGAATCTGTGTCACTTGAGATGGGACTTTTCTTCAAGTTCCTTAACAATTTTTCTTAAGGAAGTTGGGGTGGGGGAGTTTGCAGGAGATGATGTAATTCCGTCCTTCACTCAAACACAACTAGTTTCCTTATCATTCAATCTTTATAAAGAATTATGTTCTTACAAAAACTGCGTATGTCACGTGTGCTTTCTTCAAGGTAGGGATAGAGGGAGGTGGCTTAAAGCACAATTATTTGCTTAGGGCTGTCTTAAACTCAGGCTCTCAAGTAAATGCAGACAGCCCTTCCCCTACATCAACATGGCAGCACTACACACTTTGCTTCACTGCCACACCCACTCAAGTTTCTGAACGGTTTTAAAAGGTTCCAACCGTTGACAGTATTAGATCACTCTCTCAAGAGAAATAATTGCCCCCAAAACCAATCTGTCATCTCTTCCCACAACAAATAAAATGATGATGTGCTTTCCATCTTTTTCTTAATTTAGCAAGAAAATGAACCTTCACAAATAAACATGCCCCATTCTCCTTCTTAGTGAAGAACAGAGTAGTTCACTTGTTTAAAAACCTCAGAAAGCTCTTATATAGTTTTTTCATAAAGGGAGGTTTTTCTCGTGTTTCTTTTTTTTTAACTAGCCACATCCAAATTATTCCTTGACAAATCCTCTAGCTCAGAGACCACAGCCAGGGTGGGGTCAGGATTTCCCAGCTAGCATTAGTGCCATCAGCTGAATGTCTGGCGTAAGAGCACAGGCTTCCCATTCCAGGTTGTGGTGCGGGAGATCTGTTCTGACGTGGACAGCCAGATGTGTGTGCGTGTCTTTTTTAGGGCTGGGACTCCACACACTGCAGTGGCCAAAAGTATTATTCACGCCATTGTGCTGGGTAGGGTGACCAGAACCTGAGGGGCTGAGGATCCAAGAACAAGGCGACCTTCTTGTGCGGTTGGCCTGAATTCCATTCTGTTTCCAAGCAGATGCAAATGACACAGACTTTCAGAGATGAGGTGGAAGATTGCAAGCAACACATACTCAGGATGCCTTGTCCCCACCCCAGTTTCCACCAAACCCAGGATTGAAATGCCAGTCCTCCATGTAGGGCTGATTCCAGCTATGGAAACAGAAGAAGTCTGACAAACCAATGCCACCCCAGGAATGAGCTGTGACATCGTTCTGGGTGGAGAGAGGAAGAACCCCTAGCAGTGTTTGCAGGCCTTTAGCTCTCCCAGACATGGATACCAGCATCACGCCCCCCGGGGAGCACGTGTGTGCTACTACTCGGTCACCCTCAGGACTGACACAGTAACCACTGCTCTAAGGAAGATCTCTGAGACACTGGTTTGCACCACCTGTATGGCTTAGGTAGGAGTCATTTAGCAAGTTCCACAGTAACCTAGACCACCAGTTTTTTTGAGAAGTTTTCAAAGTAAATTCCCTAGACCAGCACCATGAGTACAGTCCAAGAACTTGTCAAAAATGCAGATTCTTGGCTCTCTCCCCCAAGGCACGACTGAATCTGAAACTCTGGGGTTGGAGCTCCCCAGCTCACTTCATCCATTTACATTATTCATCCGACTTGCACTTAGACATTGTGTATTTTTTTCTGAGCAAAATCTTAGACACTGTGTATTTTTTTTTTTCTGAGCAAAATTCTTGGATACAATTTACTTCATCACATGGGATTACTTTGCAAGGGAAAGAAGAAAGAAAACTTTGAAAATATTAACCATGACATTATGATATATATATATATACTGCATTGTATAAAACCAAAGGTTTTAGAAGCCCACATACTAACTTATCTGTGGTGCCCTTGTAGGTGATGGCAAACATGGTCAGAAAATAGAGACTGTGGTACCCTATACACCAGGAAACACTTGCAAAAATGACACCCCAAATCAGAGTTCATTGATTACTCGCCATATGTGTACGTCAAGTTTATAAGTAGCACCTAAACTACAGGATGGTGCTTCTTCAAGAGCCCTTGGACTTGACGTTTCCTTGCAAAGTGTGGGCACACCGATAACTAAAGAAAGATACTTTCTCCAAAGCCTCTGGATTCAAAGACCACTAAAGTGCCTTGAAAGTTCAAAGACCCCCATCTCAGTGTTGACTGGGTTTGGCTAGAGCCTACCATGCAGGTTTAATCCCCAGGGCACTGGTTAATTTATTTGAAACCAGAATCAAGATTACATCCACAGCCGGTTCCTGGCATGCCTGCTGTTGGGTCCAAATCTTTGGCCAAGGATGGGTACGTGACTAATGCTCCCCATGTTCTAAGATGATCAGTCCCAGGCATCACCCTTGTTTCTGGAACAATGAAACCAAGTCTGTGCAGAAAAACACAAACACCACATGTTCTAATACTTAATGCCATCCCACAAAGCCACCCTTACAAACTAAACGTCTGCTTGCCTCTAGGGTTTTGGATGATGGCCGCTGTGTTTTGAACTGCTCCTTGGGCAAATTTGAATTCAGGAACCAATGTCATCCATGTCACTTCACCTGCCAAGAATGCCAAGGAGATGAGCCTTCCAACTGTACCTCCTGTGGAGTAGGTAAGGGGGTCTGGTTGCTCATTTCTTCCCCTTTCTTCAACTTGCTCTCCCACTGGACATTACTTTGTTTGACTCAGAAGCCTCATCTCTGGGGAAGAGGCAGGAGAGATTAGACAGCTGTTCATTAAAGAATGTGTACAACCTTGAAGTGTCTGCATATTGTCAGAACATAAGTTCACAATGCTAGAGACACAGACCTGCTTCCCCTGAGGAGGTGAGAGGGAAGCTAAGAGATGTTTTTCCAGAGAAGGAGAAAGTAAGGGCATGCAAACATGATGACAGGCACGAGCTAGACAGCAAAGCTAAGCTTCACTGAAGTGAAAGTGAAAAGCTAGGAAATTAAGACAGACACATTCAGTCTTCAGGAGAAACAGCCTAAGAGAGGCTGTGTCAGGGTCCCTGCAGCCCTGAGTGACGCCATTTAGAAGCTATCAGAGCCCTGTGGGATGGCAGGGTAATCTTTTCCAAACACAAATATGACCTTTACTGTCCCAGACCTTCACAATTCTAAAGTTTCTGCTGTCAATAAATTATATTCTATGATCACTCTGGTCCTCTGCAGTTTGACCCTTGACTGCTCTCTAGCCTCCCTACATACTCTGTCCCCAAATTTGACTTCATGAGGGGCTGATTTCTATTTTATATAATTAAATTTACTTATCTTTAATTGAAGGATAATTGCTTTACAATACTGTGTTGGTTTCTGCCAAACATCAGTATAAATCAGCCATAGGTATATCTATGTCCCCTCCCTCCTTGAACCTCCCTCCCAACTTCTTCCCCACTCTAGGTTGTTACAGAGCTCTGGTCCGAGTTCCCCGAGTCATACAACAAATTCCCACTGGCTACCTATTTTACATATGTTAATGAATATGTTTCCATGTTACTCTCTCCATTCATTCCACTTTCTCCTTCCTCCCACTCCCCATATCCATAAGTCTGTTCTTCAAATAGGTTCAGGGACTGATTTATATTTTATTTGCCCTACACTTTAAAAATTTGAATGAAATTGGGAAATTAAAAAATTTTTTTCTCTTGAAAACCTGGAAGATTTGGCAACGCTGTGTCTTCTGGTCCTCAAATGATTGACTAGAGACCTCCAGGCTGCTCTCCATTTACCATAGTCCCCACCCCTCCCAGCTGTCTCACTGATCCTGAGGCTGTCAGTTACCATCATCACGACATTTACATGGTTTTACTGGTGGGAAAGAATTATTTAGCTTTATTCTTGCTTGTCATAAAACAAAGAAAAATGAAGAATAAATCAATAGTATCATGCATTTGCAGAAAAATGAGGGAAAACACATATCTTTGTGTAAATTAAAATGATTTCTTTGTGTTTGTAAACAAAGTATATCTGTTCAATTTTACCTCTACCCTGCTTATTCTGTTTCCTTCCTCACCTATAAGATGGTGATCGTGGCTGCCTCCTTTAGGATTATTATGAAAATGAAATGAGATAAAATAATAAAGCACTTAGAACAAGGTGAACTGCACAGGAAGCACACAAAAAATATTAATAATGATTATTATTACTACTACTGTTATTGTTTGTACCCACTTACTTCTATGGGTATTTCAGTCTCTAGCTGAGTTAGGTTTCTGTACAGCAGAAATTAAACACAACTTTTTTGTTTTTTTTAACATTTGTTAATATCACCACTGATCTCATCAGAAAAGTTTTTGAGGACTGAAGAACTGTCAGGCTCAAAAGTGCATACAATAAACCCAACATTTAAATCAACTAGACTTCAATAAAAAATTTTTAAATGTATTGTGCCACTCTTGTGTATAAGTTACTCTACATCGGTGCCTTGGAAGATACAGTAAATGATAGCATGATACTCACATTCAAGTTAACAATCTAACAAACAGGTTTGTCCTCGTGTATTATAAAATGAGAAGATATTAGATAAAGACTGAATGAATGGCAGTAACCCTACCACATGTCACTAATTTCAGCTGTAGTGAGCAAAAGAGGCTTCCTGAAGAGGGGATGGTTGGGCAGATTCTGATTAGCAAGGTTTTCTGCCTGTTAAGAGTGCTATATCCCAAGTCCATGTATTAGGGCAGCTAATCCATGATGCAGTGCTACAGAAGATAGATGATGGAATGGATGCAGTTCTGTATCAAGAGGCTTTATTCAAAGGCTGAAATTCTTCTGTCTAGGGAGCCCCATCCACACACATAAGCCTCTCCCAACTCTTTGCAGAAACTTCACCTCTTGCTGAATTGTAACTTTGTTAAAGTTAGGTCTGAATCCTTTTGGAAAGGCAGAAGGCTAGCTCTATTGGTGAAAATTCACTCTAGACTCTCACCCCAGTTTATCCTCTACTAAACTGAACCCTAAGCTAAATTCTACCAATTATACAGTAGCTGCAGTAAGCAAAATGTTGAAGTAAACTTTATAAAGTTTACTTTCAGAGTCCTCAGCCTTTCCTTCTTCCTTCCCAGCAATCCTGTTCCCATCCTGCCTGCAACCTTCAACCTTCTATACCTCTGGCAAACATCCAATGACTTCACATTGGTCCACCCTCCCTTCTAACAGAATCAGCTGCCAAGAAATACTCTGAAAACAATTAATTACTCTTCAGTATAAATGAAAGCCAACCTGAACCTCTCTGGGAGTTCTTTGCTTTTTAACTTTTGTCTCACATTGCCACATGAAATGATTTGGCACCTAACAAAAATATCAGCCCTTCTACTATCAGAACCAACTTCTCCTACATATCATTACAGGAACTTAAATTCTGAGATTCTGGGCAAGTAGCCAAAATTTTATGTATGATATGCAAATCACTGAGGTATCCAAATTATCACCCAAGGCTAAGTGAGCTGCCATGCTGTCAAGCTATTAGAAATATGATCAAATCTTGGCATAATCCTGACCCAAGCAGGTGGGGAAAGCCTGCCATTTTTAAGGTGCCTAAGTGACTTCCTTTTGCACAGTCCATGTATTTTAAACAAGACCCTTTAAATCTCTGTCCTTTAAGCCCAAAGTATAATACCCAAAGGGGTTCAAATAACAAAGCCATATCTGAACAACCAAAATGGAATTGAATAACATTTCTTCTAATATCTGAAATCATCATCATTCATTTTTAAGATTTTTGATCCAGTTGGATATGTTTGAAAAACAGGAATGTTGATAAATATGAATTCACTCACTCATTCATTCAATCATTCAATAAATATATATTTAAAACTCATAACCTTATGCCAAGCTGTTCCCAAGCCTCTGGATCCTGAGTTGACATCAAGGGAAGGTGTAGGGGGTGGACAGGAGGGTGGAGGATAGGGTGGGCTTGCCACTGTTGGCCTTCACATCTTACTACCTATGTGTGGGAAGGCTGGCACTCTGTAAAGCAGGATCTTTTCTCAATGAGTCATGGTGGACTGAAAAGAACACAGCTTGGAAAGTTGACCTTTGTGTGGTCTTTTGAGATTCCAGGTCCCACCAGATTAGGATTCTGTGCTCCAAACCTTGATCTGTAGCTGTAGAATCACCAAAGGCATGCTGCATCCTCCCAAACACTCCCTTCCTTTAGAGGATAATGTTCTTCCAGGTCTAACTTGGAAACTGCAAACACTTTTCTTTTTTAACTACCTCTTTGGAGGCTCTCTTTATATTCCTTGACCTATAAGGACCAGCAGACTTCTGGCATGAAACTGCCATCAGATAAAAAGGGCGCTTCAGAGTTCATAATTCAACGGTGTGGTTTTTAAATTGTACTTCAAATAGGACTTTAATTAAATAAGAAAATTACGTTAAATCTTTTTAAAGTGTCTAGCTTACAGGTTAAAGAAACACCTGATTGTTGGCAAATTTATGCGGTTCAATTTAATATTATTCTGACTTTTGGATTTTGCACTTGTAACATGAGGTCAGCACTATCTTTAGAAATCTGGCAGCCTTGCTTCTCGAAGGTCAGTGGTTCAGGATCTTCATGTGGTAGATCACATGATGAGCAAGCTCTAGACCCAGTTGTTTTAGGGAACACAGGTATTTCAAAACTAGAAGCACATGGGAGACCTGATTCACGGAAGACAGATGCCCTGGGCACATGCAGCACAAGTGAAAACTCCAGGAGGCCGGGGGTGGAAGGCAGAGGATTTCAGGTGCATCTACATTAATCGTGTGCATTTAAGTGTGTGATTAGAACTGATTAGAATCCTTTTGCATTGATCATGATAGTTTGCATCCATTTCTCCAGTGGCAACATTAGATTGGCAACAGTATGAAAAGGCAAAATGATATGATACTGAAAGAGGAACTCCCCAGGCCAGTAGGTGCCTAATATGCTACTGGAGATCAGTGGAGAAATAACTCCAGAAAGAATGAAGGGATGGAGCCAAAGCAAAAACAATTCCCAGTTGTGGATGTGACTGGTGATAGAAGCAAGGTCTGATGCTGTAAAGAGCAATATTGCATAGGAACCTGGAACGTCAGGTCCATGAATCAAGGCAAATTGGAAGTGATCAAACAGGAGATGGCAAGAGTGAACGTTGACATTCTAGGTAGGAATCAGCAAACTAAAATGGACTGGAATGGGTGATTTTAACTCAGATGACCATTATATCTACTACTGCGGGCAGGAATCCCTTAGAAGAAATGGAGTAGCCATCATGGTCAACAAAAGAGTCTGAAATGCAGTACTTGGATGCAATCTCAAAAACGACAGAATGATCTCTGTTTGTTTCCAAGGCAAACCATTCAATATCACAGTAATCCAAGTCAATGCCCCAACCAGTAATGCTGAAGAAGCTGAAGTTGAAAGGTTCTATGAAGACCTACAAGATCTTTTAGAACTAACACCCAAAAAAGATGTCCTTTTCATTATAGGGGACTGGAATGTAAAAGTAGGAAGTCAAGAAACACCTGGAGTAACAGGCAAATTTGGCCTTGGAATACAGAATGAAGCAGGGCAAAGGCTAATAGAGTTTCGCCAAGAGAACACATTGGTCATAGCAAACACCCTTTTCCAACAACACAAGAGAAGACTTTACACATAGACATCATCAGATGGTCAACAACGAAATCAGATTGATTATATTCTTTGCAGCCAAAGATGGAGAAGCTCCATACATTCAACAAAAACAAGACCAGGAGCTGACTGTGGCTCAGATCATGAACTCCTTATTGCCAAATTCAGACTGAAATTGAAGAAAGTAGAGAAAACCACTAGACCATTCAGGTATGACCTAAATCAAATCCCTTATGATTATACAGTGGAAGTGAGAAATAGATTTAAGGGACTAGATCTGATAGATAGAGTACCTGATGAACT
>NW_011494784.1:3550926-3615006 GCF_000754665.1 Bison bison bison
CACTATGATCAAAGCTAGTGGAGGTGATGGAACTCCAGTTGAGCTATTTCAAATCCTAAAAGATGATGCTGTGAAAGTGCTGCACTCCATATGCCAGCAAATTTGGAAAACTCAGCAGTGGCCACAGGACTGGAAAAGGTCAGTTTTCATTCCAATCCCAAAGAAAGGCAATGCCAAAGAATGTTCAAACTACCGCACAATTGCACTCATCTCACACGCTAGTAAAGTAATGCTCAAAATTCTCCAAGCCAGGCTTCAGCAATACGTGAACTGTGAACTTCCAGATGTTCTAGCTGGTTTTAGAAAAGGCAGAGGAACAAGAGATCAAATTGCCAACATCCGCTGGATCATCAAAAAGCAAGAGAGTTCCAGAAAAACATCTATTTCTGCTTTAATGACTATGCCAAAGCCTTTGACTGTGTGGATCACAATCAACTGTGGAAAATTCTGAAAGAGATGGGAATACCAGACCACCTGACCTGCCTCTTGAGAAACCTGTCTACAGGTCAGGAAGCAACAGTTAGAACTGGACATGGGACAACAGACTGGTTCCAAATAGGGAAAGGAGTATGTCAAGGCTGTATATTGTCACCCTGCTTATTTAACTTCTATGCAGAGTACATCATGAGAAACGCTGGGCTGGAAGAAGCACAAGCTGGAATCAAGATTGCCAGGAGAAATATCAATAACCTCAGATATGCAGATGACACCACCATTATGCCAGAAAATGAAGAGGAACTAAAAAGCCTCTTGATGAAAGTGAAAGAGTGAAAAAGCTGGCTTAAACTCAACATTCAGAAAATGAAGATCATGGCATCCGGTCCCACCACTTCATGGGAAATAGATGGGGAAACAGTGGAAACAGTGTCAGACTTTATTTTTCTGGGCTCCAAAATCACTGCAGATGGTGACTGCAGCCATGAAATTAAAAGACACGTACTCCTTGGAAGGAAAGTTATGACCAACCTAGACAGCATATTCAAAAGCAGAGACATTACTTTGCCAACAAAGGTCCGTCTAGTCAAGGCTATGGTTTTTCCAGTAGTCATGGATGGACGTGAGAGTGGAACTATGAAGAAAGCTGAGCACAGAAGAATTGATGCTTTTGAACTGTGGTGTTGGAGAAGACTCTTGAGAGTCCCTTGGACTGCAAGGAGATCCAACCAGTCCATTCTAAAGGAGATCAGCCCTGGGTGTTCTTTGGAAGGAATGGTGCTAAAGCTGAAACTCCAGTACTTTGGCCACCTCATGCAAAGAGTTGACTCACTGGAAAAGACCCTGATGCTGGGAGGGATTGGGGGCAGGAGGAGAAGGGGACGACAGAGGATGAGATGGCTGGATGGCATCACCAACTCAATGGGCATGAGTTGAGTGAACTCCAGGAGTTGGTGATGGACAGGGAGGCCTGGTGTGCTGCAATTAATGGGGTCGCAAAGAGTTGGACACGACTGAGCGACTGAACTGAACTGAACTGAACTGAACATTGGATTCTCCACAGGAGAAAATTCCCAGTCTCATACTGGGGGTACTGTTGATTCTTTCCTTGTAGAGTCCAATGTTGACAGGACTTCCAGAAATTCGTGCAAAGGAGTCAAAGAGGGGTGTTTGTTTGAGAGCTTCAATAGGCTGTCAATACAGGAGTTGGTAGTTGTGCAAAAATTCAGTCCTTAGACAATTAAGACAAGCATGTGATTTTGATAACAGAATTCAAAATCATTCTAAAAGATTGCACTATCATAGAAATGCATCAAGCACTTGTTTATTCTCATGGGATCTTTATAGTCACCAACTCTGAGAGCTTCCACTGATACCAAAAGGAGTTCAAGGAAATCTTTTCAACTAAAAGTTCAAAGATACTGCATTTTTCATTCAATCCATTCTTATCTCCTTGATCTTCTGGGAGTAAAAGCACTTGGTCACATCATTTAAACAAAATGTCTTCAGCTATTGTTATCTTCATAGCTAATTTTGTACATTTTCCCTCTTTTCATTTTGCTCCTTTCTCTTTAGATAAGCATGGCCAAGAGCGGTTCCTGTACTGGGGGGAGTGTCGAGAGAGCTGCCCCCCAGGCTACTACCCTGAGGAGGGCCACACCTGCCAGCCCTGCCCAGACAACTGTGAGCTCTGTCACAGCACACACGTCTGCACACGATGTGTGCGCGGCTACTTCATGGTGCCCTCCAATCACACCTGCCAGAAGTTAGAATGTGGACAAGGTAAAGCTGCCTTGGAGCCAATGCAGGCAAAAGGGGCTGTACCCTGGATGCCCCAGAGACTTGAATATCTACCTGGTGCAATGGTCGCACCTGGATGATTTCTCACGACTCTACACCCCAAGTGGGGACAGTGATACCTACCCTGCTCTCTTTCCCCAAGCGTTTGCTTAGGCACAATCCAAGGACTAAGGAATGCAGCTAATCACATACATAGAAGGTGAACTCCAGTGGAGGGTATATGGGAAAGGTATAATGGAGAGAAAATCAGATTAGAATTCAAATGCCCGCCAACAATTTTCTCCTTCCCAATCACTAGTTATGAGACCCTGGGCAAAATCAATCTAATTTCTCCATGCCTTGGTTTCTTCATTTGTAAGAGGGAGAGCATAGCATGCTCTGTGCTTGCTTGCTGGCAGGAGCCAGTGAGAGTGAGCCTACTTAAAATGACCTGGAAATATAAAAATGATCTGGGAATATATGTGTTACTGTTATTGTTCAATTCCTATTTACACTGCAAGAAGGGAATTAAAAAACAGTACATTTTTTGCTCTTGTTCATGTAAAATGCTGCAGACTTTCTCTGCTGTATAAGAATTATGCCTGGTCTGGTGCTGAAGGAGCTTTAGCACATTTCTAGAATAATGAAGACCTCTTTCTTTTTCCTTCTTAATGCTTACTAAGGTTGTGTGTGTGTGCTAAGTCACTTCAGTCATGTCCAACTCTTTGCAACCCTATGGACTGTACCCCACTAGGCTCCTCTGTTCATGGGATTTTCCAAGCAAGAATACTGGAGTGGGCTGCCATGCTCTCCTCCAGAGGATCTTCCCAACCCAGGGATCAAACCTGCGTCTTTTAAGTCTACTGCATTGCAAGGCGGGTTCTTTACCACTAGTGTCATCTGGGAAGTCCTACTAAGGTAGTATAGAATTTAAAACTTTTTAGAAAGTATTTACGACAACAGACATAAGGAGACAGAGCTTCATCATTTTATATACCCAACCACATTTCAAAACAGAACTTACTTCTTTAATAGATACAGCACACCAACTTGACTTCAAAACTAGTTGCATGGCATACAGTCTAATTCTGTTCTACTTATACCCGATCAAGCTAATCCAATCTACTAAATATTAAATTAATAGAAGGAGATAAAAAATGTGGGTGACATACTTATCTCCAAAGCATGGTTTGGGGTTTCATAACTGCTCTACAATTTGCCTGAAAATAAGCTACACACCAACATATTTTTATAGCAATTATTTGTTTTTCCACTCAGTGAAAGTGAAGTGAAATTGTGCTTTTTTATTTCTCTTTATACTGTATAGGTGAAATCCAAGACCCAGACTATGAAGAATGTGTGTCTTGTGAAGAAGGGTGTCTGGGATGCAGCCTAGGTATGTCATCTTCTCTTTTGCTTAGAGTTGAAACAACTGTGTCCTTCACACAACCTCTCCTGTCACTCCTTCAACAGGGACTCTTGTCATTGTTGTCATCATCAGTATCCATTATGTAGGTTAACTCTGACACAAACGTGGTTACCAGAAGAGATACTCCCTTTTGAGGCAATGGATAGGTCCCTTGTCATGAAACTCAACTTTAGGAAAGGACAATCACACAAGAAGGAAGTAGCATTTAGAGTCAAGAGATTTAAAGACAAAATAATAATTTTTTAGAAAGCAAAAACAGATCTAAACTAAGTAATGAAAGTATTAAAATCTAAAAGATGAGCAGTTCCCAGTGTTTCTTATGAAGAGACAAGAGACGGTCTTTCTTCCAGGGAGCAAGGATAAATGTTTTGACAATCTTGATTTCACTTTTTTGCCCATTTCAGACCATATTTGCCCATTCCCAGCTCATTTGCTCATTTTCCCAGCTAAATTTTGTGGTCTCTTTTTACACCTTTGCTACCATGTGTTGTGTGTCCATGCTGACATCTTTATTCATCATGGGCAGAGGGGTGTGTGCCTGTGTGTGCGTATGTTTGTGTGTGTGTGTACATGCATGCGCATGTGTGTAAAATCTCAAACCTATGATTTTGACTTTTAAAGTTTAAAGGGATGGATGAATGTGTGTGGACTTATTTAGGATCAGTGAGAATCTTGGCATGGGGGTGGGAACAGTGACAACCATGCATTGTACCCACCCCTCCCCTAGTTGATTCAGTTGAAGATGAAACTGAGCCATCTTCCCTGGGAAACAAATTCCATAGAAGACCCCAGCCATCTAGAGACTCAAAATCCAAAAGAATCAATCTGAAAAAAAAAAAAGAGAGATACCTTAGATAGTTTGATTCACTTTACAAAGTGCTGTTAAAAGACTACATTCACCCCTTTAAGAAACTTTAATTGTCTACTGTGTGCAGAGTGTTGGCCATGGCAGAGGGAATTCAAAGGCAGCATGACTGAGATTCTGCTGTAAGGACCCCTCTGGCTGCTGTAAGTGGCGCACCTGGAACCATGTCTTTTCCAAGTCAACCTGCCAGAGTAGAGAGAGCTACACCCAGTAGGACTACAGGACAGGGAGGCATAGAGTGACGCAGAACAATCTGCTAATTTCTAATTTGAAAATTTCTCTTAATTTATAAAATCTCTAAATGTTGGACCTTGTTTATTTTTGGACTGCCTGAGCTGAAATCAATCATCTTATTTCTGAAGCTTTCATTAATCTTTCCAATTGAATTCTTTTTTCTCATCTTTCCTTGTTTGCAGGCCAATGATCATACCTTTTACTGATGATTTGTGTAATATCTGGTGTGTACATATCTTTCTGCTCAGAGAGTAAACTATCAATACTTGCAAACAAACTCTGTGACTTATATACTCTGCTCCCACTAGAACCAGCAGCTTGTCTAAGGTATAATAAAAGCACAATAAATGTGCAAACCCTTGAGAGTTTCCCAAATTCAAAACAGAGATGCATGGCTCAGAACACAAAGGGATTTAGATATATTTTCTCTAGTCAAATTGTGTTCGTGGGCCTTTCTTCAGGCTGAAAACAGTATTTTACATAATACCATTTTATTCTAAGAGGATTTAATGCCAAATTCTTTGTTTTTCTAACCAATACCTTAAATGAAAATTTTAAATAAGATAAATCTACATAAGTGTCCTACATTATATCTCTTCATTAATTGAGAGGATGAGCAAATAGAATCATTTTTACACTTGACACTTAACTATAACCTAAGATTTGGGGCCCAAACTCACATTACCATTGACTTAATTATTGATTTTAGTCAAATTGTATAAGATCTCTTTACTTCCTTATCTTATCAGTAAAATAGAGGTTAATGTGCCTTTATCTTGGCTCAGAAATGGATGATGAAAACTGATTAATATCTGCTTACTAAAATAGTGGTAGTTCATACTCTTGGGGGGAAATATACATGAATTTGAAAATTTTTAAGTAACTGCAAAAAGAAAAAAAAAAGACTATTTAAACTAAGTACCAATTAAGGGGATAAATATATGTACCAAGTGAATTTAGCAAAGCAGGAAACCCCCAGGCACCCAAGTGATTAAGGAAGGCTTCCAAGAAAATGGGACTTGACATAAGTCTTAAGAGTTTCCATGGAATTAAGACAGATAAAAGAACAGGGTTGCACCATGGAGGGGCTTTAGAACTAGACAACTGCAAGAAAAAAGGTTTGGAGGGAAGAATTTCTGCCATGGATTAGACACTGAGTGTACTAATTTTGCAGAAGGAACGTAAGACTATAAATACAAGGGAATAAGCAAAGAGAAGTTTAGAGAAGTGGATGAAAACCATAACTTGAATTCTGGACTCATAAGTTTAAAAGTATTCTGTGGCTAAAAGGGAATACTTGAAGGTTCTTACAGGGGAAAAAATGCTTTTTAAAGAGGTGTTTTAAGAAGATTAATTTTGTAACTACGATAATTATTAATATGTTCAGGGTAGCTGACAGGGAGTGAGGCTGTAGGCCGAGAAACCAGCTAGATGACTATTTCAGAATTCTGGGTACGAAGTAACAGGAACCAGAAAATTATGAAGAGAGAGACAGGTTTTAAAAATCACATGAAACAAATGGCCCTTAAGCATAAGAAAAGATGCTTCGGTCATTATGTGGGATATGCAAATTAAAACTACTGTAACATACTATTTCTCCCCTATCAGATTGGCAAGATTTCAAAAGCTTATAACACTGTACATGCAAGGCTATAAGAAAGCAGTCTTACTTGTGACTGATGGTACAACTACTGTTGAAGAACAGCTGGAAGTACATAACACAATCACATATGAATTTATCCCTTGACCCCACGACACTGCTTCTAGGAATCTGTCCTGAGGATATGCATCCACAAACTCAAAACAGCATATTCGCAATGTTATTCACTGTGGTATTATTTGTGGTATAGTGTTAGTCACTCAGAAGTACCTGACTTTGAGACTCCATGAATTGTAGCCCACCAAGTTCCTCCGTTGATAGAATTCTCCAGGCAAGAATAACAGAGTGGGTTGCCATTCTTTTCTCCAGGGGATCTTCCTGACCCAAGGATCAAACCTGAGTCTCCTGCATTGCAGGCAAATTCTTTACCATTTGAGCCACCAGGGAAGCCTACATTTGTGGTATAAACATTTTATAAACTATTTTAAATGGCATAAATGCCTTTTTGTGGAAGAAATTCATTGAATCAACTAAAGGATACATACTAATGGAAACTGAATGAACTAATGGACACTGAATCAACTAAATGACATATACTCTTTTATGCACCCATAAAAGAGCAAACACTATATGAACTGATAGTGATTTTATGATATACTGTTAATTGGAAGGCAAAGTACAAAAGAATGTACATAGCATGCCATCTTTTTGGTAAGATAAGGTGGTTAAATAAGATATTTGTGTATACATATACATTTTTTTGGAGAAGGAAATGGAAACCCACTCCAGTGTTCATGCCTGGAGAACCCCATGGATGGAGAACGTGGTGGGCTGCAGCCCATGGGCTCACACAGAGTTGGACATGACTGAGGCGACTTAGTAGTAGTAGTATACATTTTTACTTAGTTTGAAATAAGAAACACAGAAAAGATAAATCAGAAACCAATGAAAATGCTTGTGCGTGTGTATGCTCAGTCATGTCCATTTCTTTGTGATCCCATGATGGTAGCCCCCCAGGCTCCTCTGTCCATGGAATTTTCCAGGCAAGAATACTGGATTGGGTTGCCATTTCCCACGCCAGGGGATCTTCCTGACCCAGGGATCCAACCATGTCTCTTGTACCTCCTGCATTAGCAGGCAGATTCTTTACTATTCCATCACCTGAGAAGCCATGAAAATGCTTACCCATAGAGAAAAGGGTAAAGGGAATGGGAGTGAGACTTCTCTAAGTATACCTTTTTACATGCTCTTGATTTGAACCGTGTTACGTATTCATACAAATGACATAGTAATTAGTGTGAATGGGTTCCCACTGGCCAATTTGGGACAATTTGAACATAAAAAAAAATGATGATAAAGAATTTCAATTCAATTAATAAAAATCCAGGGGCTTCCCTGGTGGCTCAGTGGTAAAGAATCTGCCTGCCAATGCAGGAGACACAGGGTTCAATCCCTGGTCCAGGAAGATCCCATGTGCTGCAGAGCAAATAAGCCTGTACACCACAACTACTGAGCCTGCGCTGATGTCCACATGCCCTGGAGCCCGTGCTCCACAACAAGAGAAGCCGCTGCAATAAGAAGCCCATGCACCACAACTAGAGAAAAGCTCAAGCAGCAACGAAGACCCAGTACAGCCAAAAATAAATAAATAAAAATCCATCCATCAAGAATGGTATTTTAAAAACAGCAATGAAGAGAAGGGAGGACAAAAATTGAATAAAGCAGAAAGCTCTTCTTTACAGTAAATTTTTACCTGGTATATATGCGAGAAAGTAATTAGAAAATTATCATTTTACACCCCCTACTGTACTGACTCAAGGGAGAACCATCAGTGGATGCTAAAGTTATTAGGTGGAAAATTGTTCTCAAACAGAATAATCACACAGATTCAAAGTACTTCCATAACTACTAGTTAATCATAATAGAGAGATTTGCTGGTTACCAACTTAACCCAGCTATTGCACTAAACATCACCATCGTTGGTTCCATATAACCTAACACCATGTGTCTCCTGATATGATACATTAATAAGTACACAATATAACCTAGTAGACCCGATAAAAGTGTCTAGACCAACGATTCTCAGCTAGAGGTGACTGTGACCCCAGGGGACGTTTGTCAATGTTTTGAGACACTTTCAATTTTCATGACTAAGGAGCTAGGAATGAAATGCCATCATATTTACAACTTATTTTCAAATGGTTAAGGGGAAAAAAAGGATCGAGGTGAAGCATACAAAATTGTTTTTTGTACTATTTCAGGCTTTCTGCAGACATGAAAAAATATTTTAAAGTTGGGGGGGAAAAAAGCACTTCATGCTCTGTCAGCCTAGAAGCAACATCTCAGTAGCAGCAAGCACACCTCATGCCCAGATCTTGATTCCTAACACCGTTCTTCAATAAAAGTTACCAGGGCTCCTTGGAGAATTGGCTGATTCTAGGACTGGGACAGGAAATACACAAGATGAGGGGCAGCCTCTTGTAGTGACAGAAGGTAAGAACGCACTCAAAGAAAAACCCCACCATGATGGGGTGGGATGAGGAGACACCTGAAAGAGCTCCCAGTAGCTGAAGCAGGAACATAAATAAAGTCATATTAGCTTATAGCCTAAAGCATAAAATAAGAATCCAAGGGACTTCCCTGGTGGTCCAGTGGTTAAGACACTGTGCTTCCAGTGTAGGGTGTGTGGGCTTGATTCCTGGCTGGGGAACTGAGATCCCACATGCCTCGAGGCATCAGATCAGATCAGATCAGTCGCTCAGTTGTGTCTGACTCTTTGCAACCCCATGAATCGCAGCATGCCAGGCCTCCCTGTCCATCACCAACTCCCGGAGTTCACTCAGACTCACGTCCATCGAGTCAGTGATGCCATCCAGCCATCTCATCCTCTGCCGTCCCCTTCTCCTCCTGCCCCCAATCCCTCCCAGCATCAGAGTCTTTTCCAATGAGTCAACTCTTCGCACAAGGTGGCCAAAGTACTGGAGTTTCAGCTTTAGCATCATTCCTTCCAAAGAAATCCCAGGGCTGATCTCCTTCAGAATGGACTGGTTGGATCTCCTTGCAGTCCAAGGGACTCTCAAGAGTCTTCTCCAACACCACAGTTCAAAAGCATCAATTGTTCCACGCTCAGCCTTCTTCACAGTCCAACTCTCACATCCATACATGACCACAGGAAAAACCATAGCCTTGACTAGATGAACCTTTGTTGGCAAAGTAATGACTCTGCTTTTGAATATGCTATCTAGATTGGTCATAACTTTCCTTCCAAGGAGTAAGTGTCTTTTAATTTCATGGCTGCAGTCACCATCTGCAGTGATTTTGGAGCCCAGAAAAATAAAGTCTGACACTGTTTCCACTGTTTCCCCATCTATTTCCCATGAAGTGGTGGGACTGGATGCCATCATCTTCGTTTCCTGAATGTTGAGCTTTAAGCCAACTATTTCACTCCCCACTTTCACTTTCATCAAGAGGCTTTTTAGTTCCTCTTCATTTTCTGCCATAAGGGTGATGTCATCTGCATATCTGAGGTTATTGATATTTCTCCCGGCAATCTTGATTCCAGCTTGTGTTTCTTCCAGTCCAGCGTTTCTCATGATGTACTCTGTATAGATGTTAAATAAACAGGGTGACAATATACAGCCTTGACGAACTCCTTTTCCTATTTGGAACCAGTCTGTTGTCCCATGTCCAGTTCTAACTGTTGCTTCCTGACCTGCATACAAATTTCTCAAGAGACAGATCAGGTGGTCTGGTATTCCCATCTCTTTCAGAATTTTCCACAGTTTATTGTGATCCACACAGTCAAAGGCTTTGGCATAGTCAATAAAGCAGAAATAGATGTTTTTCTGGAACTCTCTTGCTTTTTCCATGATCCAGCGGATGTTGGCAATTTGATCTCTGGTTCCTCTGCCTTTCTAAAACCCGCTTGAACATCAGGAAGTTCATGGTTCACATATTGCTGAAGCCTGGCTTGGAGAATTTTGAGCATTACTTTACTAGTGTGTGAGAAGCCAAAAAAATTAAATTAAAGAAATAGGAATCCTTGAGATCGTAAGATACAAATAAATAAATGGTAGAATAAATAAGTAAATGAAAGAAAGGAGACACACTTTAAGTGCAAAAGAATTCCAAATAACTACCTAGGACTCCTCCCTCTAACCCTAACCCTAACCCTAACTCCCTACTTCTAAAGTGTAGGTCACATGTAGTGATTTCTCTCCAGGAGGGAAGCATGAAAGGGAGGAAGAGAGAAGAGCCTCACAGTGCAGGAAACTGACAAGTTCTACCTTACCCATATGATCAAGGTCAACATCAGCAGTGGCATATCAGATTAATAGGCAGGTACCCTTGATGTAATAATATCAGAATGGCACTTTGCCTCTGCAGTTTTCCATGCAAAAACCCTTGTGTGTGTATGTGCTTAGTCATTCAGTCGTGTCCAACTCTTTGTGACTCGATGGACTGTAGCCCACCAGGCTCCTCTGTCCATGGGGATTCTCCAGGCAAGAATACTGGAGTGGGTTGCCATGCCCTCCTCCAGGGTCCCAACCCAAGGATCGAACCCAGGTCTCCCGCATTGTAGGCAGATTCTTTACCATCTGAGCCACCAGGGAAGCCCATGTATACTGGAATGAGTAGCCTATCCCTTCTCCAGAGGATCTTTCTGACCCAGGAATTGAACCGGGGTCTCCTGCATTGCAGGAGGATTCTTCACCAGCTGAGTCACCAGGGATGCCCCTTCAAAACTCATAAGGGCAGTCTAATCATGAGGAAAACATCAAACAAATCTCAATAATGGGATATTTCATGAAATACCTGATTAGTACTCCTCAACATTGTTAAGGTGGTAAAACAAAGTCTGGGAAACTGTCATAGTCAAGGGGAGCCTAAGGAAACATGAGAGCTAAATATAATATGGTATCCTAGATGGGATCCTGGGACAGAAAAAGACAATAGGTAAAAACTCGGGAAATATGAATCTATTATGGATTTCAGTTAATAATCTCATCATCTTCATCATAAAGGGCATAAGGTACTATCCAGGGTGTTGGAAATATTCTCTGTCTTGACTGTCAGGGGTGATTACATGACTGTATGTTTGTCAAAATTCATAGAACTGCACACTTGAAAGGGGCAAATGTTACACAATAAAAATTGTATTTCAATACATGCGACTTAGAAAGAAAAGGATAACATTACAATGGGCCTACTAAGGCCCCTCTTTCCCATTTCCACATAGTAAAACCATGACAGTCAACTAATTACTAGCATTTATTGAACACTTATTTGTATTCTAAGAAGCAAGTGTAATTATCATTCTCACTCTTCAGATGAGGAGATTAAGCTCAGAACAGTTAAGCAACCTATGCAAGGTAACAGGGCTGGTGACCATAGGACCAGGACTTGATACTGGATAGCTCAAGATCAAAAGCCGTGCGCTTTACAACCACTATCTCCGTACCATCTAACGTGCTTTCCTTCTGATTCTATAGCAAAGAGTCTTATGCTTTATGGAATTATAAAAAGATTTTTTAAAAATCCTTATATCTGCCCCTTTCCTCAGTTCTACACACAGTAGTGATTCTTTGTTTGGCTACAACTTTATGCAGATGCCATAACCAAATTTACTGAATCATGAAACTATTCATAATAGTCATGTACATTAATCTTGGATCCCAGTTCACCTGAGGCTGTTAGCCTTCAGGACCTGCATCTGGAATGTTCTGAGGTGGGGTAGAGAAGACAGTACAATCCTTCAGAGTAAGTGGCACATTTTTGTTTAGCCCTGGATTCCTCTCTGTGACTTGACATCCCTTCAGTTCATTCAGTTTCACAGTAATTCTCTTGGTTTCTGGAAAGTAGGCCCATCACAAGAGACAACCCTCTCTTCTCCATGTGAAGATGAGATGTGCTCTCTCCCCCAACCCATGTTTAATTCAAGCTTCAGATCTAGGAATTACGAGAACCAACCTCACTTCCTTCTGCTACTCTATTTTCTATTAAGGAGTGAGATCTTGTTCATAGAGGAAATAATATCAAAACATTTGAGACATGACACTCACATTTTAGTTTTCCAATGGACCAGACATACAGGGTTTTTCAAATTAAACATCATGGTCACAGATCACTCTTTGAATTTTATCCAGATCTCCCTTTGGACCTTTTCCACAAAGTCTCAGAGGAACAAGAACAGTGTCAAACAGTTTTGGTGCCTTTCAAAGAAAAGGCTTTGCAGAATAAAATGTATACCAGGTTGGTGTCTCCTTGTGTATTTCCTCTTGTGTATTTCCTCTCCCAGTCCTAGAATCAGCCAATTCTCCAAGGAGCCCTGGTAACTTTTATTGAAGAACGGTGTTAGGAATCAAGATCTGGGCACTAGGTGTGCTTGTTGCTACTGAGATGTTGCTTCTAGGCTGACAGAGCATGAAGTGCTTTTTTCCCCCCCAACTTTAAAATTGGAAAGAAGTTGCTGACGGTAAAAGTGAAACAAAGGGCCTTCTAGTGACCTATTGCATTACTCTCTGTCTGACCAGCCTTAGTGCATGACCCGGGTGGTGTGCTACTATCATTTTCCATGGATATGTGGGGAGGGGCAGTTCAAAACGCCTCTTTTCTTTAAAAGGCCAACACAAGCCATCTTCAGAGAAAGGACTGGAATCTAAAAGCACTGTCATCAGTTCGCTGAAGAAAAGAGAAATGAGCAAGCTCCATTAGACAGTGCAGACAGTACTGCCTTAAAGTGTGTGTGTATATATTTACCATTTATTAGAGCCTCCTTCTCCCCTCACTTTCTAAGTGCTACCTTATTTCAAAGGCGGTGGGTTAGAGGGAAAGAAACCTTAAGAAAAGAGAACCCACTGTTGAAATAATTTGCATAAGTTTTGCAGTTTCATGGTTCCTTATTCATCTTAGCTTTCTTGATGAATTCACTTAGCAAATATTTATTGCATACTTTTGTGCTTTCCCATTATTTATTCCACAAATAATTGGACTGTTTAACCTAATATTTATCTAGCATCATCATTCATTCACCAGGCCCTCCTCTGAACACTTAATGTAGATGATGTGTTTTCACATCTATAATCCAGTGGTTTTTACAGATAGAGAAACTGAGGATTAAAGAATTGCCAAAACTTGATCGATTTTATGCATATGGGAAGTGAAAGAGGAGTTAAGCTGTCAGTTTCAAGCAATCTTGTACATAACTTTGCTTACTCTTTTTCACAGAGGAAGCAGTTGGCTTTAAAACTGTTTGTCCTAAGTATACACTATGATAGGCAAGGTTGTGCTGTGACAACAGATGATCCCCAAATCTCAAGAACTTAAGTTAATAAACAACGAAGAGTTTATTTCTCACTCATGCTACATCTCCATCATGGGTCAGTTGAGAACTCTGCTCTTCATGGTCCTTAGTCCAGGCCCCAGGATGATGGAGCAGTCATTAATTATCTTGTTGTGGCAGAAGCAAGGTACTGGGTTGGCCAAAAAGTTTTAAGATAATATGGAAAAGCCTAAATGAACTTTGTGGCCAACCTGATACAATGGCTCTTAAAGGTTTCCCCAGGATTAACACTTGTAATTCCTGCTCACATATTTTTTGGTCAAAGCAAGTCATATGGTTCTGCCTGAGCCTGCAGACTGGGGGAGTTGCAATCTTGCCAGTTGCCCACAAAAGAGAAACTAATACTGTGAATACCCTAAGGACATTCTCACAAGATAATGACTAAGATTGTTACTGTATATGCTGAGGTCTCACCTCATATATTTGTGCATGAAACAGCCCCAAACCTGCACCCCATGTGTGTCACTGATTTCTCTCTTCTGCAGCTCTGAATCTTACCCAAGATAACTGCCCACTATCTACCTTGGCAGTGTCTGACTTTTTCCTTCTTTCAAGGAAAAACTCTTCTGAAATAGGTGCTATTTTTTTTTAACTGATGGAGTTTTCCAAAGTATTCTACTATCTCACTTCTCTCTGATCCCTTGGCAACAGAAGAGTCAAAAAGAGGACCCATGATAAATGACATGATAGGTAAACTGTCAGCTGAAAGGACCTTGATCTTTCTCTACCTTGCACTTTTAAATCCCTGTTATGAGAATAATAAGATGCTGGTATCTCTTGCCTTCATCTGCTGCCCAAGAAATGTGCCATATGAGACCAACCTTGGAAATCTGGACAACTTTTCTCCATTTGTTGGAATTTAGTTCAAGAAACATTTACTGAGCACCTATATTTGGCTAAGCCTGGGGATATAGTGTTACCGTTAGTCACTCAGTCATGTCCAACTCTTTGTAACCCCATGGACTGCAGCCCACCATGCACAAGTGAAAAATATGCTCTCTGCTCTCAAAGGGCTCATGTGGAAATGGAAGGCTTGGTGATTCTCGGGCCTGGGTGCTTCTGAGAATCACCCGGGGTGGTGGGGGGAGGTGGTGGGAATGGAAAAATGTGGTGCTGAGACCCATTTCCAAGGTCTCTGATTTCACTGGTCTTGAGTGAGGCTCAGACACCCATATTTTTTTAAAACTCTTGGACTGATTCTAATGTGAAATCAGAATTAATTTAAGATTAGAATATAAAAAGATAACTTCACTATCATATTTAAAACACTTTGTTGAGGACAGAAGCTAAAGCAGAGTCGGATATATTCTATCAACTACAACTTATAGTCCATTCCATATGGGGTGCTCAGCTAGGTAGGCACTTTACAAACATGATCTCTACTCCCCAATACAATCCTCTCTGTTCAAAATCCTTATCCCCACTTTACAGATGAGAAAACCAAGGCCCAGAGAGTATGCAACTTGCCCAAATTCACATAAGTAGCAAGTTTCAGAACCAAATTTAAACTTAGGACTCTCTGTCTCCAAACCAACAGAATATTCAAATATATGCTCTTTTTCCAGAGCAGATTGCACTCATACATCATTCTCCTAAAGAATGTAAATGAAGGTTGTTAAGTCAATCTGCCATATTTGTTTCTCTCTGGGCTATATTCTCATGCTAAATTAGTTGTGTTTCCTGAAGTTTCCCCCTTCCCCTCCTACATTCATGTTCACATTCTTATGGCAATGAGGGAGAAGAAAATAGTGGGAAGGTATCCTAAGTTCAATGCTAGAGCAACTAGCTCATCATTGGCTCTTTACACTATTTTCCCCCAGAGCCGGGTATAATCAAAGTTCCTCCTACTTGTTGTATAAGTGACCTGTGAAGTCAAGCTGCAAGCCAAGGCTGTCTGAATCACGTATGCTTGCAGAGAAGAGCTGAGCCAATTACTTCCAAAACAAACCTAGTTAAACAAAAGCACAGAGTGTGGCTGAGCACAACACACAGGCCGGAGGGGTTCAGAAGGCTGGCTGCCATTTCTGAAAGCACCATGGCGTCTGCAACATTAAACTGCCAGGAGTTAGGGGCAAAGAACACTTGGGCTGGATGGGGATGGATTTCACTTTAACAGAGCTCTCTAGAAAACAATGAGAGGACCTCTTCTGTATTGGAAACACAAACTGGAAAAATGTTGCCACATTAATTTTTGTAGTGAAAGGTATTTCTGACTATTGATATCAGAAATCCCTCAGTAACCAAGAGTTCAGCTTACGTCTATCTGCTAATTTTAAAACAAAAGTAAAAGTGAGACCACCAGTAGTGACTGGAATCTTGGATGGTTAGATCTTACTTGATTTTGTGGGATTGTGGAAAATGGAGTCTATAATCATAGCATCTGTCTCCATCCTTCCCCTACCACAAATGAAAATCTCTGTGGTACACTTTTCATTTCCTAACTCCATCCTGTTTCGTAAAGGAAAACATACATAAGTTGCCTTCCTTCTACCTTTTAATACAGCCCTAGAGATTATAATGAAAACTAGAAAAATGATCATATCTTGGACTCCCTAAGGGAGTGAAACCAAGAGGCTCTATTATTAACACCAAAATAAAATGCTATTTGCTTTCTCTCCATTTCCATACTTTTTCTTTCCTATCATCTCTGCTATCATCAAGAGGTCTGTTGCTATACCTGAGGCCGTATGTCTAACTTGCGTGGCATCATGTCATAAGCACTTAGCATAGTGCTTATGCTAAGCACTTATGCTTATGAGTAAATACCTGTGATTTTTGTGCCTACCAGGAGCTGTCCTCTTCTGACCCCCAGGGCTCCATCTCCCAGGACCACTGCTACAGTGCCATTTCACAGTCCTTTGCCAGATGGTAAGAAGAGCTTTAAGCTCCACTGGCAGGGGAGGAAAAAAATTAATTGAAGTCACAGAGCAGACACCAGAATCGAGAGAAGTTGAATGTGGGTGACGCAGGAGCATCTGCATGTTGATACCCAGCTGCTCCACAGGCAGATCTCCAGCTAAGACTCAGGCCAACAATGAGTGTCAGTAAATTGCCTCTGCACCTCCTGGGTCTGAAATTCCAGCCTTCCAACAGTCAACAGGAGGGTAATTTGGTAGGAGTCCAGATTCATCCTTTCCATGAAGTCTCCCTGCAACTCCCACCAGAGGAACCTTGGCTGCAGCCTGACACGCAGCCTTAGCTCAGCATCCAGCACAGTGGGCCAGCCCAGGGCACAAACAGCAGAATGGGGACAAAATGGCCAAGGAAGCGAGAGACAGCCAGGGGCGCAGGGACAGGGCCCAGGCAGCACAGACCCTCATTTCCCCCCCCCTTGGCCAAGTACCCAAAGTTGAAGTACTAGAAGGCAGGGGATAACCATGCCAACATCTCCAAACATTAGTCGTGTCCTCACTGGTGCTGTTACCAGGTCAATCAAACCTTTTTTCCTCCCACCAGTGCCTATAGCCATCTGTAGCTGCCAACTTGTTTTTCAAATATTTTCCATTAAGACAGTGTGTTTTGTCTATAAACTATCTACCCCTAGGTGAGACAACTAGATAATGTTTTGTTATGAACTAAGCAAGCAACCCAGGGATATTTCCCTCCCAGCCCCTTCCTTGTTCCATGTCCACCCGGAACTGGGAGGCCCATGAGAGCACTGGGAGAGGAGCATTTCTGCCTGTGAAGTCCCCATCCAATCAGCTCATCGGGATCAGAGCAAATCCTAGGATACACATGGCATTACCTCCAGACTAATGCCAAAACATGTAAACTGATCTGGAGACGCAAAAGGTGGAATATTCGACCGGAAAAGTTTCTCAATCTCTCCAACCTCTAATTTGGACCAGAAAGAACTGACAGCTTGATTTATCATCATGATGGAACTTAATGCCCTAAAATAATTGCTAGAAACCTGGATGCTCCACTAGAAAAATAAATCAACCTAAAAATGTAGTCTCCGTATGTAGTCCCCAACATTTCAGGATGACATCGAGCCATTGGGTGAGGTCTGGAGGTGAGTGTAAAAAGAGAAAAGAGGTCGTTCAGAAGGTGTGTTTATTGGAAAGCCTAGTACAAGCATGCCCACACCAATTGTAAAAGTGCAGATTTATTATGTTTAGCAGAAATGCAGTCTGTACATCTGAAATATTATCCAAATGACCTGGCTTCAACTTAAAAATCTTCTATGAATTGAAACAAGTGAATTAGGGAGGCTATTGCCTTTAGCACTGAAGGGTCTGTGGGAGGTGAGTCAAGAACCATTTATAGTAGTGATAAAATACTATATTTAAGGCTATAAAAATTTGGCATAAAAGGTCTCAGTTCAGAAGTAAAATTGTTTTATGTGTTCAGCAAAAGAGCAACTGCAAAGTTTTACAAATGGGAAGTTTGACCTACTGAGATTTCAAAACATAAAATCTGTCAATTATTTCTGGGGACTGGGTATCATAATTACCCCCCCTTGAATGTTAAAATGGAAATCAGAACCATGAAATCAGTAACTGCTTACCCTGACCACGGCACACATGGCTAACGACAATTACCCAGAGCCATTGTCTGACTGGCACATTATGTGCCCAGTGTGCATTACTGGGATGGGCCACCTGGGAACTTAGCAAGAAATCAGGAAAAAGCATTGGAACCCTGTCCAGTGAACAGAAACCTCATCTGATAGGGTGTAACACTTCTGCTCAGCCAAGAAGCCAGGGATCCTGCACTGGGGATTCTAAGCCTGATTCAAGTTAGAATTAGTAGAAAACGCTGGATAACTGACAGATGTGTTTTTAAATCCAAAGAGCCTTACTAATTTTAGCCTCCTCCAGGACTCTGACCTCAACACTACCTCGCTCCCCTCATCCTCACTCTCCAGCTACACTGGGGGCTCCTGCTCATGATTGTTTCTGGCCTATTCTTGATCCCAGGCCCTGCCCGAGCTGTGGTTTCTTCCACTGGAATACTTTAGATATTAACCTGGCTGGTTCCTTCCTGTCATCACATCTCAGTTTAAACATCACCTCTAAGAAGCTTCCCTTCAGCACTCAACCTAAAGCCAGCCTTCCTTTCTGTTTCTCTCTCGCTCTGTCTCTTTCTCCTTCCTGCCCCCACTCCTCACCTCCATTCTCATCCTCAACAAACACACATACGCACATCAATTACCTTTTTTCAATGCTGGCAGATCACATGCAATGATCTCTTATTTCAATTTTGTATGCAGTTTTAAAACTTGTTTGCTGTATTTCTTCATTAACACGTAACTGCCAGTCAGGCAGGCAGGGACGTTATTTTCTTTGCTGTCCTTTCATCAGTTTCTGAATCCTGCCCACCCTGAGTAGATGCTCAATCCACAGTTTTAGAACAAACAGACAAGCAGATTCCTAACAAGCAAACCTATGGTACAGGTTTGAAAGGGCCCTTGCGGGGAGTGGAAGAGCCGAACTCCAGCCCCAGGGCACACTGTGCCGGCCAAGTTACTACACACTTGTCTATGGGCCTCACGTGCTTGTGTGGAAGCAGAGACTGGACTGTGAGTGGTCAGCCTCCTATTCTGTGAAGCCTTTCTCTCCCCCACTGTCCACTTCTCCCAATTTAGCCAGAGCAGCTTTGCTTTCCTCTTTTTTTATGGATTTGATTTTTCATAAGTTCCCATTTGATGAAGGATTCTGCTGCTAAAATAAAAATGTTAATCCTCCAGATTAGATAAACCCTTCGGCTTGAAATTAATCCAGGCTCAGCCTCTTTAGCAGTTGTCTGATTCTGGGAAAAGCATTTAACTTCTCTAAACTTCAGTATCATTGTACATACTGGGGGCAATTTCAGTACCTGCCTGGTGGCATTGCTGGGAGTCAATCCCTCTTTCGGGGAGTAACAGCTCCCCGAAAGATATCCACACCCTAATCCCTGAATCCCACGAATATGTTGCCTTCTGCAGCAAAAGGGACTTTGAAGATGTGATTAATGTTGAAGATTTTAAGATGGGGATATTATCCTAGATTATCCATATGGGCAAAACCTAAGCACATGAGTCCTTAAAAGTGGAGAACCTTTCTATCAAGAGTCGGAGAGAAATGAGAGAGAAGGGGAGAGCCGTCACTGCTGGCTCTGAAGCTAGTTGAAGCCCCCCACCACCGCTCAAGCCGAGGGATGTAGGTGGTCTCTCAAAGCTGGATACAACCCTCAAAGATAGCCAGTAAGGAGATGGATCTCAGTCCTACAACTGTGAAGAACTGAATTCTGCCAACGACCCAGATGAGTAAGGAATTGGATTCTCTATGTAGAGCCCCCAGAAAGGAGCCAGCCCTGCCACAACTCTGATTTTAGCTGAGACCCATATCAGCTTTTAACCCACAGAGCAGTAAAATAATCAGTCTGTAATGTTTTCAGCTGGCTACGGTAATGTATTACAACAGCAATAGAAACCTAATACACCATTTAAAATACATAATTAAGTACTTCGCATATGGTAAGGGCTCAATAAATGCTGGCATTTCTTATAGATATTATTAATGGCATAATTACTAATATTGTTTTATCTCTTCCTGCCTGGATGTTGACCTCTGAATTCTGAAACCCCTTGTCCTGCCTCTCTTGGAACATCATCTTTGTAGCTGTTGCAGAGGAACTGTTTACCAGTTTCAGGGGCTGAGTGGTGTGCTGGATTACAGCTCAAGGAAATTTCTTGAGATGCAAAAAAACAACAGTGCAAATTAACATCACTAAAGAGGGGCAGACGGATGGATGGATGCTGTATATTTCTGGATAGGATGGCTTGAGAGGGACACCACATGACTTATGCAACAGTTTGGCTGAGAATGTTTAACCTGAGTCTAACCAATAAGAAATATTAGGCAAAAGCAAAATGAGAAACATGCTATTAAAAAGGAACTGCTGCCTTTCAAAAATGTGTCACAAAGGACAAAGAAGACCGAGGAGTTGCTCCAGATTATGAAAGAGACAAGATAACTAAATGCAATATGTAATTCCAGAACAGATTCCCATTGGACATGACAGTCAACTGAAAAAAAGTGGAATATAGAGGGTAGATCAGTGTATTTATCACTGATAAAGTTCTTGAAGTTAATGACTATACTGTGGTTATATAAAAGAATGTATTTATTCTTAAAGAAATATACACTGAAATATTTAGAGATAAGGGCCACAATGTATGCATTTTATTTTCAGTAGTTCAGGGGAAAATATATGTAACCATTCCCTTCTCCAGGGGATCTTCCCAACCCAGGGACTGAACTTGGGTCTCTCACATTGTGCGCAGATTCGTAACTGTCTGAGCCACCAAGGAAACCTGTGTATACATACATGCAAACACACACATACGTTTCTAATGTATATGTATATTTGTAAGGTATATATATATACATATACATAAAACCAAGTGAGTAAATTATACAGTAGAGTGTAAACAACAGATAAATCTGAGTAAAGGATAAATGGTTTTAGTCTTGCAACTTTTTTGTAAGTTTGAAATTATAGGCATATCCTGGATATGTTGTGGGTTTAGTTCTAGATCACCACAGTAAAGCACATAGCACAAAAAAGCAACTCAACAAAATCTGTTTCTCTTCACCCAGTGCAAATGCTACGTTTACACTACACTGAAGTCTATTGAGTATACAATGGTATATCTAAAAAACAATATAAGTACCTTAATTTCAAAACACATTATAACTACAAAATGCTAACCTTCATCTGAGCTTTCAGCAAGTCATAATCTTTTGCTGGTAGAGGGTCTTATTTCAACGTTAATGGAAGCTGACTGATTAGGGTGGTGATTGCTGAAAGTTGGGATGGCTTTGGCAGTTTCTTAAAATTAGACAACAGTAAAGTCTGCCACATCGATTGACTCTTCCTTTCACAAATGATTTTTCTGAAGCAGGCAATGCCATCAATGTGTTGATGGCATTTTAACACAGTAACACTTTTTGCAAAATTGGAGTCAATCCTCTAAAACCCTGCCACTGCTTTATCAACTAAGTTTATGTAATATTCTAAATGTTTTGCTGTCATTTCAACAGTCTTCATAGCATCTCTATCAGGAGTAGATTCCATTTCAAGAAACTACTTTCTTTGCTCATCCATAAAAAGCAACTCTTCATGTGTTCAAATTTCATTATGAGATTGCAGCAAATCAGCCACATCTTCAGACTCTACCTTGAGTTCTAGTTCTCTTGCTATTTATACCAAGTCACTTTGGTCATATCTGACTCTTTGCAACCCTATGGACTGTAGCCTGCCAGGCTCCTCTGTCCACAGGAGTCTCCAGGCAAGAATACTGGAGTGAGTTGCCACGCCCTCCCCCAGGCTATCTTCCTGACCCAGGGATCAAACCCACGTCTCCTGCATTGAAGGAAGATTCTTAACCACTGAGCCATCTGGGAAGCCCTATCCTCCACTGAAGTCTTGAACCCCTCAAAGTCATTCATAAAGGTTGAAATCAATTTCTTCCAAACTCCTGTAAGTGCTGATATTTTGACCTCTTCCCATGAATCACAAGTGTTCTTAATGGCATCTAAAATGGTGAATCCTGTACAGAAAGTTTTCAATTGACTTTTCCAATTAATTTTACCCTGATCCTCAGAGGAATCACTATCTATGGCAGCAACAGCCTTATGAGATTTCTTAAATAATAAGACTTGAAACTCAAAATGACTCCCTGATCAATGGGGTGCTGTAAGGATGTTGTGTTATCAAGAAAGAAAACAACATTAATCTTATTGAACATCTCCATCAGAGCTCTTTAGTGACGAGATACATTGTCTGTGAATACTAATACTCTTTTTTGTGATCAGATTTCAACAGTGGCCTTAAGATACTCAGACAGTAAAGAATTCGCCTGCATTGCTGGAGACCTGGGTTCAATTTCTGGGTTAGGAAGAACCCCTGGAGGAGGGCACGGCAACCTACTCCAGTATTCTTGCCTGGAGAATCCCCATGGAAAGAGAAGCCTGGTAGGCTACAGTCCATGGGGTCACAAAGAGTTGGACATGACTGAGCAACTAAGCACAGCAAGCCATGTTGTAAATACACGTGCTGTCATCCAGGCTTTGTTGTTCCATTTTATAGAGAACAAGCAGAATAGAGTTAGCATAATTCTTAAGGCCCCTAAAATTCTCAAAATGGTAAATGAGTATTGGCTTCAACTTCGAGTCACCAATTACATTAGATGCTCTGAAGCCAGGCAGTGACATCTCTTCTAGCTATGAAAGTCCTAAATGGTATCATCCAACAGAAGTCTGGTTTGTCTACATTGAAAATCTGTTGTTTAATGAAGCCACCTTCATAAACGGTCTTAATTAAACCTGGATAACTTGCTGCCACTTCTATGTCAACACTTGCTGTTTCACTTTGCACTTTTATGTTATAAAGATGGCTTCTGAAACTTCATGAATCAACCTATGCTAGTTTCAACATTTTCTCTCTGTAGCTTCCTCACCTCTCTCAGCCTTTGTAGAACTGAAGAGACTTAGGGCCTTGTTCTGGATTAGGCTTTGGCTTAAGGGAGATTTTTGACTGGTTTTCTCTTCTATCCAGGCCACTCAACCTTTCTCCACATTAGCAATAAGGCTGTTTCACTTTATCACTTGTGTGCTCACTGGTGTAGCACTCTTTATTTCCTGCAAGGACTTTTCCTTTGCATTCACATCTTGGCTGACTAGTTGGCACAAGAAGCCTAGCTTTCAGCCTACCTCAGCTTTTGACCTGCATTCTTCACTAAGCATAATCACTTCTAACTTCTGATTTAAAGTGAAAGACGTGCAACTGTTGCTTTCACTTGAACACTTAGAGGCCACTGTAGGATTATTTGTTGTGTTGTTGGTCAGTTGCTCAGTCACGTCCGACTCTTTGCAACCCCAATTGGCCTAATTTCAATACTGTGTCTCAGGAAACAGGGAGAAACATACAATAATAAAGAAAAAGCTGGAAATAGTGTGAGAATTACCAAAATATGACACAGAGACATGAAGCGAGCAAATGCTGTTGGGACAATGATGCCAACAGTCTTGCTCAATACAGGGTTGCCACAACCTTCCATTTGTAAAATACGCAATATCTGTGAAGTGCAATGAAATGAGGTAAGCCTGTAAAATGTTAAAAGAAAAGCAATCCCAGTTTGCAAAACTGTAAAGGGAAGGAATGAGTAGCTCTTGGCATCCATTAAAGGCAAACCACATGTTTTCTACTGATTTGTCTTTCCATCAGATACCCTATCTCATCATGCCTGTCCATGTTCCAGGCATTTAGAATGTACAGCTTCCCAAACCAGCATCGAGACACAAAATTTTCTCAAACTTTCCATTATATGTATTAAACATAAGTCTTAGAGAAAACACAATTTTCAAATAATCCACTAGTTTTAGACACCATAGTTCTTAGTCCCTGAAGTGCTTGCCACCTGCTTAGAAATATCCATACAGAAGACTAAATGCACTGCCTCAAAAAGGTGGCACAGCTGTCAGCCAAAATGTTAAATGAATGAAATAATCAGTTCATCATAAAAAATAATTACATGTATTTACTGCACATAGACAGAATTATTGACAACAATGCACCTACAGAAGGGATCATGGTGGGCTGGATAAATCACAGGTGCCTCCAAATAATTCTAAATGTTTGCCCATTTAATTCTCATTGCACTATAAGCCCTTTCATCTTTGACAGTGTTGGTAAAGAATGTCGGTGTTTGGGGTGGTGTGCTATGGAGACTGAATCCTCTCCCCTTCTATTCACACACCAAAATATATGAGGTTTTGAGCCTTCTGCGGTCAAGCCAGCCCCACTTCCCTCAGTGCCAAGTTTCTTTAGAAAACACTGGAGATTCCTAAAATGTATCAAAGCTTTGGAAAATTGCTCTCATAACTGACAAGAAACACAAATGCGTTCAGGCACCCACGTGTGCATCCATCATTTGACAACATCTTATTCAAAACTGTCTCAAGACCCAGGAATGAAAATAGCAATGGCTCTCCTACCAGGTCGGTGGCTTCTCTCAAAGTGAAGAAAGAAACGCTGAGCATCTCATCCATGTCATTTGTGACCATTAGAAAGACTGAAGGATGCTCTTCCATTTAATCCCTTTGGACCAACAACACAGCCCATTTGGAGCATAAAAACCCCAAGCCTAGAGAAAAGAGACAGCACAGATGAGCAGTTTCCACACACTTTCTCCATTCAGAGGTGCTAATAAGGAAAAATGCCGAATTACTATGATTGCCCGTGACTTGAAAATAGCTTATCACCTGCCAATATGAATGAAGGCTCCTGGAGGGCTGAGGAACAGCAGAAAGAATAATGGCCTTAGAGACAGAATCCTTATGGTTCCTGAGAGAGGAATCTCAGCTGACTGCAAAGGGGCCTGCCTTATAAAACAGAGCTCTTTTTGAAAACTTGTCCTGGGGTGTTCCCATGCCATGGAGAAAGAAAATAGAAGAGCATTCACAGAATAATCAGGCCCATAAAATACGAAATGAAGGGAAGACACTGCCAGCAATTACCTCAAAGAATCCTACAAGATAGACAGCCAATCAAAGATATTTCATGGTGGGGCCAAGCTCTCTGCAAATTCGACAGACAATTGTTAGCCTGCTCTCTACTTCATGTGTTATTGTGTAGAATTAATGACACTGTGAAATCCCTCTTGTTTTCAGACCTAAGCGCCACCGGAATTCTGTTAGAGCAGTCACATGAGATTCATTAAGAAGAGTTTGGCTTTGTAGAGATTGGGCATTCGGCTATTTCACAGAATGTTTTCTCTGTCATCACAAAGCCCCTGTGTTAGGGCTACTGTGGCTCCGCAGTCCCGCATCTGCATCCTTGCAAGGCCCCGCAAGCCGTCATATCTCAGGGTGGCTTGCCTCATTAGCAGGTGCTATGTTTTTATTTTTATTATGATAATGGATTCATTTCCCCATGGACTGTTTGGACTAAGTATAGCCATAGCCTGAGTTCTCTTTTATGGTCAACTTTTCATTTTATTTACTGCAGCACCAAAACAACTAGGATTTGTTTATTAATCTTTGTTCTCTTTGGGAATGGCTACAAGGAGAAAGGGCTCTCAAAAACCTGAAGAGTATTACCTTTTCATTCAGTAATTCATTGCCCACCCTCACAAAACCTATATACGTGTTGTGGGTACATTCATATGCACACACATGTGTGCTTGGGGAACACCCCCCTATACACCACAGACACATCAGTGTTCTAACATGTGATTGGGGGTGCAGAGACTAACTCTGTGCTGGAAACAGGACATGTGCCCTTCACGAACAGGTGGGGAAGCAAATACATAAAAATGTTTCTGCTCTTTCACTACCTTCTCTAGATAAATCATAGTGCTGCTTCTAACTTTCTTTCCACTTTTTTCTAATCCTAGTCCTCACCTCAATCCAGTACACTTAAGAAGCCCTGAAAAACTACCACTTTTGGAGAATGTGCTCAGAGGGTCTCTCCCTTCTCACCCCACCCATCCCATACATATACACATGCACACGCTCAGCTCCAGTACTTTGTTCCTCTACAACCGCAAAAAAATGCCATTCTTACTCTAAATAACATGCAGAGTGTTATTCAAAAAGCTCACGCTGACAAGATTTGTTATAGCATTGCCAGTTGCAGTTGATCATGTGTGTGGATGTGTATAGTTCTTAAAGAGCCATAGTTTCAAGTGTGTATTTCCTGTGAACTCTGTTCTACCCGAGAAACACTATAAAATGTACTTTTGATCATCAAAGAACTTGAAGCCCTGGGCTAGTGGTCAGTAAATCTACATTGAAAGCTCAAACTGACACTAATTAGCTTCTTGCTTAGGTCAAGTCCTGAAAAGTGTAGGTTTCAGTTTTTTTAATCTGTACAAAAGGGGGGGTGGGGGTGGAAACCGAACAAGATCAAGGGCCTAACTTCAAATCCCTGCAGGTGCCAGGCAGGAACCACAGTTGGGTTGGCCAGCTGGGGAGCTCAGGCCTAGGGCCAGGGGTCCAACAGTTCAGATGAGTCATTTGCTGCTCAGCTATCTGTTGTTGCAGGTAGAACCTGAGTGTAATCTAGACTGTCATGAGAAATCTTTTGATTTCTTTAGACATAATAGAGGTCAACCCTGTGCTGGTCCACCAAACATTTCTGCAAACCAGACTCCAGTTAAGCAGCTTCTGAACTACCTGCCCTCCAAGGTCCTCTGGCCCCATTTTGTATAATGTTTAGAGTCATCCAGGAACTGTCATGCAAACTGAGTATTCAGAAGAATGTATGGACATTGGGGAACCCAGTCACTGAATCCCTCAGGTCACTGAACAATGATGAGCTATGGTCATCGCTCACTCAACACTGTTTCAGCAGGTCCAAGTGTTTGTGATGAAAATCAATATGGGATTGATGACTTTTGACAAGGAGGAGGGGCTTAAAAGGAACATTAAAGGAAACAAAACTCCACTTTTAACTGTACATGTACTTGTGGCTGATAGTCTACACAATGAAGAGGAAGTAGGTCTCTATATAATCTACCACACAACTCTAGAGACTCAGCAAAACCTCCCAGGGCTGTAAGAAATCAAAGCACAGAAGTACAGAAAAAAGGAGCAATCGAAACATACCCAGTACTCCACAGAAGCCATCAAATACCACGAGAGAGAAAATGTGTAGTGACGAAGAAGACCTTGAACACAGAAAAACTCGCAGATCAAGGGAAACATTTTTGAAGAAAACTATTTCCAAATTCTGTGAAGTTTTCAAAAGGTAAAGTAAGAAGCAAAGGCTCCAAACCTAGGGGGAAGGATAGATTCTCTGGCTGGTGCCACCTGATTAACGAGCAGAAAGTGATCCAGTTGCTATAGCGACTTGAAGATACACAAAAGAAAACATCACTTCTTTAAAATATTCCTGATGATGAATAGGCAGAGTCTTTCAAAATATCTTCTTAGAAATGAAAGAGGCTCCTTTTTGTTTTTTTTTTTTAAGAGCCTATCACAGAGGATGGTGCTTAGATTTTTTTTTTTTTTCCTCTAGATAACAGAACTTGTTTACACAAGCTCTAGTTTGCTTACACAAACGAGCAATTTGGGCAAAAAGTAATGACCAGAAAATATGTCTGTTGGAGAGTAAATTTTGTTTTTCAGCAGTTTTGTTTCTGTTTAGGCAGCAAGGGAGAACAACGTATGTTGTCTTGTTTTTTCTTTTTTTCTAACAATATATTTAGCTGGAGAATTTCCGTGGACGCTGAGGTTGTGAAGTGCACCTAAACAGAGTCAGGAAATGAAAGGTTATGCTTTCTGTAACCTTCTCTTACCTGAATAGAGAGGTAATAAAACATATGATTTAGGGGAGACTGCACACCCAGTCCCTCTGCCTTCTCCAGCTTGGCTCCCGCAGCCCTGGACACTTATTTCAGGATCCAAAGGATTGTTCTGTTTTGCTCCAGGCAGTTTAACTTTGGCACAGTATCCTGAATAGATTGGAGATTCCAAGCAAAGTCTGGACATGAAAACTGCAATGATGAAATATCCTGGGGACCCCTTCTGCAGAGGGAGGAAGGCTCTTAGTTACATGATGTGGGTAGACTTAGTGCAAAGTCCAGCTGAATGTCCCAAGGCTGTGCCTGGACAGACATTCATTAGCTGACAATGTGATGTGGGCTTTTAATAATGGATAGACGAATCAGCAGTCTTGAATAGCACAGTAAGCCTGCATATTAAGATCTTTTAGAGTGAGTGTGGGAATATTTTTAAACAAGGATATGTAATCTTAAATAGAGGCAGTGTGGAAGAGATAGAAAAGTCACTTGGAATTCATAGGAACAGAAGTTTCCAAGTCTTCATTTGTTCTGTATGATCTTGAACAAGTGGCTGAGATTCCTTGGGGCTCAGTTTACTCATCCTTAAAATGAAGGGCTTGATATGTATAACTATGGCTGATTCATGTTGATGTTTGATAGAAAACAACAAAATTCTGTAAAGCAATTATCCTTCAATTAAAAGAAATAAATTTCTAAAAAATAAAAAAAATTGGAAAAAAATAGGGGCTTGGACCACCTTCAGTTTAGCCAATATATCAAGCACCTTCTATATGTCATCAGCTCCCACCTGTGTCAACAACCCCTACTCCTGAGTATATGGTTCCAAATAGAGTACCACTCAGCTGCTCATGCCCAAATTCCCAGAAATTATTATTTCTCCTCCTCTTTCTGGGCTTTATTACAAATACTTCTCTCCACAATTCAGAACCAGGTGAGCATTAAGATTTGGTGGGGGGTGGAATACAGAAACAGATCAAAATGGAGAATACATGTTAGATCCATAAAAAGTGAGCCTCCTAACACTCCGCCACCCCCATTAAACTTCCCATCTCAAGCATGCTGAGTCCCTTCTCCCAAACTCCTCAATCACGTAAGACAGAGCATTCCTCTTCCTCTTATAAAGAAACAGGTGAATTACCAAGAAGAACTAGTAGCGATCTTTCCAATATTTGAAAAAGGAAGGCAGAAACACAGAGGAAAAATGACGGCCACTAAACACTATTATCACTGCATTCGTTTCCAAGGGCTGCTATAACAAAGAATTACAAATTGAACTGGCTTAAAACAACAGAAATCTATGTTTCTCACAGTTTTGGAAGCTGGAAATCCAAAATCATGGAGTCAGCACAAGTGACTCCTTTTGGAGGCTCCAAGGGAGGTTCTTTCCTCACCTCTTCCTGGCTTCTGGTGGTTTCTAGTCATCCTTGCCTTCCTTGGCTTACAACTACATTACTCTAATCTCTTCCTTCGTGATCTCATTAACATCTTCCTTCTGAAACTGTATGTCTGTCTTCACATGCCTTGTTATATAAATATAAATCACTGGATTTAGGGGCTACTCTAATCTAGTGTGTGACCCCTAAATCCAATGACTGGGGCCACCCTAATTTACTGTGAGGCTTCCTTGGTGGCTCAGATGGTAAAGAACCTGCCTACAAAGCAGGAGACTCAGGTTCGATCCCTGCGTTGGGAAGATCCCCCAGAGAAGGGAAAGCCAACCCACTCCAGTATTCTAGACTGGAGAATTCCATGGACAGAGGAGCCTGGTGGGCTACATTCCATGGGGTTGCAAAGAGTCGGATAGAATTGAGCGACCTACAAGTAGAAACTCATCTTAATTTTGTTATATCTGCAAAGAATTTATTTCCAAGTAAGGTCACATTCACAGGCACCAGGGGTTAGCATGTGAACACATTGTTTGGGGGACATAATTCAACCCAAAGAGTCACCAAGTCATTTCTACTTTCTAAACATTGTTCACTCTGTCCACGTCAACCCACATCCAGTACTATAGTTCAGGTCATAAACATAGTTCATCTGGATACTGCAATAGTCTTTTTAACTGGTCTCCCTAATTCTAATCTTTTTCTATTCTTTCACTTCTGAATTTCATGCTCTATCCTGCAAAATGGCGTGCTTTCTAAAACTTAAACCTGTTGTGACAACCGCCTACAAATCTAAAATGATTTCCTACAGCTCTGTGTAAAACCTGTATTCCTGAGCATGACATAAAAACTTCGTAATTTAGCCACTGGTTTCTTCCATCTTCTCTCTCCTATCTCTTCATGCTTACTTGAGTCCTAACATCTACTCTACAGGTGCTACCTCAAATTCTTTGGAAACCACTTTTGTACTTTTCCCATTCTTTAATTTAAAAACCTGTATGTTTTTAAGGTGAGGGCATCTATGCTGTATTCTAACAAGGTTTTTGCCACTCTCTCTATGGTTTCTTCAAGGAGAATCTCATGAACCCATTTACTAAAGGAATTATCTCCATAAATTCAGCTCTTATCTACCTCCAGGCTTTTCCACATTAAAAAGTTTCCACCCTCTCCCGGCCTCAAACTCACTTTTCAGATCTCATCTAAGCTTCCACTTCCTCTAGGAACCCCCCACCACACACACACACACACACACACACACTTTTTTCTTCATAAATTGTTCACAATTCTGTTAGTAACACTGATCACATAGCATTCTACAATATCTTTTTACTTGCTGCATTGATCCATAGACCATAAGCTCCATATTGTATCAGGAATTAGTCATCATTGTAGCCACAGCATATAGTAGAACCCAAAATATACTTGCAAAAGGGATAAATTAATGCTGGGCATAACACTAGGGACTAGGGTTGCAGAGATGAGTAAGATATATTCCCTGAATATGGCAGATCATTAATAATTCACAACAACCCCACTGGATAAGAGTGACAGCATAAACACAAAATTCACTGGAAACTCAGAAAAAGACTCATTCTTTTGGAAGAAGCAGAGTATTCAAAAGAAACAAACAAAAATCCCTCATATTCTTCTAACATTTAAGCTGGGCTTTGAGCCTAAGTTCTCTTCTGGCTCTTATATTTTATTATTCCAAGTCTTTCATCACAATTTCAGAGAACTTCCTGCAACTCTTTTAGTGTCTTTCTGAAATGACTGATATTCTTTCATACACCAAAATTTCACATCTGCTTCTCAAGGTATTTTCCTTCTCTTTATTAAGTCTCTTGATTCTTCTCCACAGTCTAAAAGCTGTTCATTTTCTTGATTATTCTATTTTAGTATAATAGGTCTTCTTTCAGATCAAAGATATAATTATATGTTTATGCTGTTTCTTGGGACTAATGCCTAGTTCAGTTCAGTTGCTCAGTCATGTCCGATTCTTTGCCGCCAAATGAATTGCAGCACACCAGGCCTCCCTGTCCATCACCTACTCCCAGAGTTCACTCAGACTCACGTCCATCGAGTGGGTGATGCCATCCAACCATCTCATCCTCTGCCGTCCCCTTCTCCTCCTGCCCCCAATCCCTCCCAGCACCAGAATCTTTTCCAATGAGTCATCTCTTCACATGAGGTGGCCAAAGTACTGGAGTTTCAGCTTTAGCATCATCCTTCCAAAGAACACCGAGGACTGATCTCCTTTAGAATGGACTGGTTGGATCTCCTTGCAGTCCAAGGGACTCTCAAGAGTGTTCTCCAACACCACAGTTCAAAAGCATCAATTCTTTAGCGCTCAGCTTTACTTTATAGTCCGACTCTCACATCCACATATGACTACTGGAAAAACCATAGCCTTGACTAGACAGACCTTTGTGGGCAAAGTAATGTCTCTGCTTTTGAATATGCTGTCTAGGTTGGTCATAACTTTCCTTCCAAGGAGTAAGTGTCTTTTAATTTCATGGCTGTAATCACCATCTGCAGTGATTTTGGAGTCCCCAAAAAATAAAGTCTGACACTGTTTCCACTGTTTCTCCATCTATTTCCCATGAAGTGGTGGGACCGGATGCCACGATCTTCGTTTTCTGAATGTTGAGCTTTAAGCCAACTTTTTCACTCTCCTCTTTCACTTTCATCAAGAGGCTTTTTAGTTCCTCTTCACTTTCTGCCATAAGGGTGGGGTCATCTGCATATCTGAGGTTATTGATATTTCTCCCAGCAATCTTGATTCCAGCTTGTGTTTCTTCCAGCCCAGGCTAGTTATCCTTTAACAACTCTGGAAAATTCTTGGGTATTCTGTTCTCTTTGAACATTGCCTCTTTCACATTCTATCATCTCTTTTTGGAACTTTAACATATATTAGACCTTCTCATTTTAACCTCCACTATCTCTCATTGCTCTTTCCTGTTTGCTTTTTTGTCTATCTGGACTGAATTTTCTTTCATTGTATTTGTGTTTGAGTTTACTAGTTTTCTTCCTCTTGTGCCTAATCTACTTAATCTATCCATTGAGTTTTAAATTTGAATTTTTATGTCTTTCACTTACAGAGTTTACATATGGTTATTTTCAACTGTTTGGTTACTTTTCTACTCTCAAAATGATCTTTCATTTCTCTGAAATATTAAATTTTTATTTTTATGTCAGATAATTTCAAGATCTGTAGTCTCTGTGGGTCTGATTCTGCTGTCTATTATTTCTGCTGACTTGCATTCAGAGCACCTGATTTCCTTATGGCTCATGTTTTTAAACTGTGACCACTCTCCTTTAATGTCAGAATATTTCTATTTTTTTTTTAACCAACTCAACATAATTGAGATTTATACCATTTTCACACAACAGTAGAGTACAAATTCTATTCAAGTTCCCATACACTATAAACCAGGAGACACAGAAACATATTCAGGGACACAAAACAAATTGCAAAAATGTCATGGTCTAAAGGTACTGAAATCATACAGAGTGTATTCTCTTACCACTATGGAATTACATTAGAAATCAATGTCAAAAGATGTTTGAGCTATATGCCAATACAAAATGTTTTTGATATTAAAAAATTAAAATTAAAAAAACATACTACAGGTGCTGGTGGTAATAAAAATGTTATACTAAAATGTAAAAAAAAAAAAAGGTATCTTGAAAACAACCCACATATTTTCAAGTGCAATGGGACATTTACCAAGAGAGTTCTTTGACTTAGCACTAAAAGCCTCAATAAAGTTAAAAAACTGAAAAAACACAAAGGGTAATTGCAGAAAAGAAAGAATTTAAATGAGAAATTAATATCAAAATGAGAGATTAACATCAAGGATGAATGTGAGAATACTTTGAGATCTGGGTTAAGATTACATTTCTCTAGAGAGGATTCGCATTTGCCTCTACCAATTGCTTTGGGATACTACCTACCTGGGTCTAGTTTAAGTTTTCCTTATGAGATACTTTAGAACACACAGATAACATGAATTCTGATTAAAAATCTATGTAAGAGCCAATGTAAGATGCAACATAATTAAAAACCCACGTAAGATCAAATTCCCAGAAGAGGTTTGTTGTCGTCATTGTTTTAATCTACCCAATGCCAAATACAGGACCAGGATGGTTTGGTTCTTGTTCGGTGGTTGTTGCCCTCTTCTCCAGGCAACTTTATTTTTTAATTCAGCCTTACACTGAAACTGTAGTCCTTAGGTTCTCATTTTACTCTTATATTTTATCCGGCAACCCTAACAATAATAAGAATACTCTGAATTTTTCCATTCAAAATGAGAAAGAAAAGCCTATTTAAAGGAGAAGAGAGGAGAATCACAACTTAGTTTCTTTCAGGCCCTAAACAAATATTTCTGTGGTGCTCTAGTTTAAAGGTTTTTACATCTGTTTTACATTTTACTACATCATGATGTCTTCTCTAGCCAGCTTTGTTACTTGCTGTCCTCTCACCAGATTGCAAGCTCCCTGAGAGCAGGGGTTGCCTTTCTTATCTGCATATACTCTGTACAACATGAAAAGCAGTGCATGGGTTGCTTTCAGTTAAGTGTTTATTGCTCCTAAGTTATTTCATTGCTGAATTCTCCTCCTTTTCCATCCATCCAGGTGCTCCAGCAAGAGTCAGGGAGTCATCTGACTTTCTTATCTCTCACATCTTACATCTATTCTCAATTTTATCTTCTCAATTTCTCTTAAATCTGACTTTTCTTCATGACTGCACCTATAGTATTCAGTTCAGTTCAGTTGCTCAGTTGTGTCCGATTCTTTGCGACTCCATGAATCGCAGCACGCCAGGCCTCCCTGTCCATCACCAACTCCCGGAGTTCACTCAAACTCACGTCCATCGAGTCGGTGATGCCATCCAGCCATCTCATCTCTGTCGTCCCCTTCTCCTCCTGCCCCCAATCCCTCCAAGCATCAGAGTCTTTTCCAATGAGTCAACTCTTCGCATGAGGTGGCCAAAGTACTGGAGTTTTAGTGTATCCCTAATCATTTTTCCTCTACTATATTTCTTAAAAGGGTGTTTCTCAATGTGTTACATGCAACAGTAGTTTTGCTATCTATAATTTAATAAAGGTAATCATGTCTATAGTAAAAATAAGTTATTTTTAAATACAGCACCTCATGTCTTCCCATGACTCTTAGATTAGAATGCAAACCTGTTACCTTGGTCTATAAGACTATATTTTATCTGGTCCTGCCCTGGACCCTGGCCTCATATCCCGACTCTCTCCCTTTCTCTTTATTCCCTTCAGCCCCACTGGCCTTCCTGACATTCCATAAACAGATCACACTTTCTTGGTCTCTGTCTAGAACATTCTACCCTCAGAACTACACAGGGCTAACTCTGTGTTATCATTCTAATCTCTATTCAAATGTCAGTTCTTGAAAGGCTGTTTCCCAACTAGCCTAAGTTAAAGCCTCCCTTCTCCATTATAGTCTCATCACTTCTAACCCTTTATCTGAATATATTATTTATGTTTTTCTTCTTCATTCAATGCCTATTTCTGGAGTATCTGCTATGTGTCAGGCAATGCTGTTGGTATTAAGGTACAGAAAAATAAAAACCAAACAAAACATGGAGCCTGAATTTTAGTGGCTACTTAACACATTTATTGAAAATATGTATTTTTTATTTAGATTCTAAAAATTATCTAATTTTTCTTTTATCATCTGTCTTCCCCCTAAAATGTAAGTCCTAGAATGAATGAATAAGTGAAAGAACCTACAGCTGTAGAGAGCAATCCTCACATGAACTCAGCTGTGTATATGCAGCCATCACTTTTACCTGCTAGTTGGTTTAGAGAAGGATGAAAATCCATAAACAGCTTGACTATTATGCTATTCCATTGTTGGAATCAGGAGACCTGGTAAAGACTAAAATCCAACATAGAATAGAGCCCTCTTTAGCCAACATTTGTAGACAATGATTTGGATGATTTATTCATGTCTCTTCTACTACTGTGTCCCTCCAGTGGGTTGTGCCCCACTGTCAGCTGCACTACTTGCATTACTGCCAATTCAAATATTTATTCATTGTCCTTGGACACCATTGAGGACAAAATGATTGAAAATCATCAACAGTCCCCCTAACCAAATACTTTGTATCCCAGCACCACTGAACCTTCCAGAAAAATCTTCTGCTTTGACAAAGCTGTCAGAGGGTCCATTTCATATTTGAGTGTTCACTATTTGAAGCAATTATAAGTGCAAAGTATATTTGAATTATGTACTTTCTAGTGCTATTTGGGGCTTATAATTAGTTGCACTCTTTTGGCATATAAATCCCTTAACCCAGTTCATTTTCCTGGGGTGGGGTGAGGAACGTCACTGACTTGCCTACAGATTTGTACAGCACTGTGCGGTAATGAAGTACATATTTACTCTCAGAGAATATGCATTATTGACAATGTGCTTAATTATTTCCATAAACAATTTAAGTACTGGCTGCTTATAATGCTATCTGTTTCCTCAAAGGAAGCAGCAGTGCACCTCAGTAGGAGGTGACATCCTACCGATGCTCCGAGAAGGCTGCAGCTGCTCATAAAGAGGTGGTTTTAAAATGGCTAGCCCAAGGGACAGCCCTAGTCCACTCAGGGAGTCTGAGACAGAGCCAAGAACAACCCCATTTCCTAGTCAACTACCTTCTTTACAGAGTCCTATCAGAAAAACAATTCATATTAAAAGTGAATTTTTACAAAGGAGTTTGTACAAACATCTGCCACTGTTTTAACTGCACCCCATGGAAGAACATCAGTCCTGTCCCAGTGATGTAGAATTAGAGAATGCTGAGAAGCAAAATGGAAAGATGAAAGAACAGAAGTGGGCAGGAAAGGGACAAAAAATGAAGAGCAGAACCAAAGGGCCAGCCTCCTCAGGGGAGATCTGTGGGCAGAGAGTGTTTCCAGACACATGGCCCAAAGGACGCCAGAGACTCATAACCTAAGCACTTTCTTTCTTCCTGTAATAGCATTTCTGATTCTAACAAATTCCATGACACACATTTATTAGGAAAATAGAAACATAGACAGACACACAAATGAAATCACAGATGACTACTATTAACATTTTAGCTTTTTCTTCTGATTTTTTATAAAGTTGTATCTATACATACATACAGATGGATAGATTATGCATGTACTAGATATGGATTATCATCCTATTTCACCTAGCCTATCATGAAAATGTTTTCATATCTCTAAACACTCACGAAAAACAGAATTTGAATGGTTTTGTACTAGCCCATCTTATACAAATGTGCCATATTTTTTTAACTTGTTCCCAACAGAAGAACTTTTAGGCTGTCTTTTGCAGGGATATGAGACCTGGTTATTTTCATCTAGAGAAATAAATTTGTGTACTAAATCTATAGAGGGTGGTGGAAAGGTAGAGAAAGTGGCACCCAGCCCCATCATTAAAGCATGCTCATTCATATCTGTATTTTCAACTTTTCTTTCAACCCAAAAGTGCTAGATGAACAAGTTGATTAGAATTATATAGTCTGTCTATAAATAGGGGCTGGAAGTCAAGAGCAGGCAGTCCTTAGACATATGCATACGAGTGAACCCATTGGAAAGCCATTCCTTTCAATTATAACTTTAAGGAACCAAATGTAAGACACATTTTGGGGAGTTTAATATATGAATTCATTAGCTCAGATACAGCTTTTGGTTAGGTGGGCCTGAGTGAGCAGTCTTTAAAGTATGCAAGACAATCCATTAGGGCTATATAAAAATACAGAATTTGTATTCAAAATTATGTTATCCTCTTAAATCTTCTACTTTGGCATGCCTTTCTAACATATGTAAAATATTCATGCACCAGTACATATAAATAATTTAGACAGACATATATGCCCATTGCAGGCACATGCTAATTTTTTTAAACATTTCAAAAAATATGGAGATTACTGCTTTTGATTTGTGTTGTTATGGAGCTTTGGAAAGTTATTGGGACTAGAAACCTATAAAATATGGGGGGAGCATCAGTTTGGTCTAATACTCTGCCTGAATGTAGGAGGCACTGGGAAGGCAGGTAAAGCCCCAGATTTTCTCAAGCCTAGGATATAGGTGACTGGACCCAAGAAGGTGACTGAGTCCAAAAGTTGGAACCATCTGAGAAAAGCAAGCAAGCATCTGGGGTATGTTGAATTACAATGAGGTGGGCACTGTTTTATGGCATCTTTACGGACATGGTCTAAGAGGCCACAGTAGAAGGACCCTAATGAATCTAGGACACCCGAGAAGAGACTGAGGTTTAGGAGCCTCCCAAGACTGCAAGTTTAACACACCCATTAGTCTAGAATCCTATGCAGTAACCTAGTAGGTCTTTGCAGTGATGGGACAGGGGCCAGATAGGTTTCAATAGCCAGTAGAAGATAGAGGCCTGGCTAGCATAGGGTGTGGATAAAAGTCCTAGGAGCCTGAAAATGAATTTTGAGAAAAACAACCATAACTAAGTTGGGAGCACCTTGACATTAACTTTTCCCTACAGTTCTGCAGAGAGTCAATTCTGGCTAAACAATCTCTATAACTCCTGGCTAATTCTGGCATATCTAGGTATTACATGATATTAATAAAAGGCTATTCTTAGGATACCAAGTTTCCTCTGCCTCCCTCAGATGAAAAATAAACACACAATAAGAAACAAGTTTAGAAAAAGCAAACTAGAATCATTTTAACTTGTATGTATTTTTAATTATGTGGCTCAAAGTTTACGTAAACCATAAAAATAAATTATTTTTCTCTGGACATTTTTAAATGTTCAGCTCCATCTCAAGTTTAAAATACCCCTTTTCCAATATAGTTGGTAATTAAGAACTACTAACTCCTGATGTGGCCTGATCCACCCAACTCAATGGTAAAGGCTATAGGTATTACTGAGAATGTAATAAAATGGCAGAGAATGTAAGCTGACCACTGAAGGTGGCGCTGACAGCAGAAGTCAATGTCTCCACAAGGACAGTGCACTCATGCTGGGCTCCAGCCCTGCTGGTCTCCAAGGAAACTATGGAAAAGGGACGCAGAGAATCACGAAGCTCTCTCCAGACAGAGTGGACACTGTAGTCCTATCCGTCCCAGCCCATCCTGTAAAAATGAGACAATAAAACAAATTTTTGCAAGAAGGGACGTCTTGACAAGGCATCTGCTCACACATTCTCCTTAGCTGGGATGTAAGCAGCTGAAAGTCAGTGGCTGTTTCTGAAGATTTTTTTCCAAAAGTAGAAGGCTCTCACTGTGATCTGTCTGAATTTGCCCCATCCCTTCTCAAAATATGCTCTCTCAGCTCAAGTTTGACGAGATCAAATAACCAGATCTATTTAAATACCCTACTCTGGACGACACCTTCCAAGACAGTTAACAATTCTAGCTTGTTTAGACTCTTCAACCACCACCCCAACACACACACACACACACACAGAGTCAGGAAAATGTCTCTTTCTTCCTTAAGCCCTCCTTACCATCCAAATGCCAACTTGATTTAGAGTCAACTTCCAGGTTTGGGATTGTTACCTTACCTTAATCCCATAGCAGCTGCCTCCCAGTGGTCAAGCTAAATCCATTTAGGTTATGTCTGACTTGTGAATCTTCTGGGGTAGAAAATTTTTTCTCAACAATTCTTATGCTTTAGAACTGGTAATAATGAGCAAGACTAATGGGCATTCATAAGCTGTTATAAGACAGAGTTCTTGTTCTATGCATTATTCATTTATGCAAACTGTTGTAAGGGTACCAAATTCACTATGCAACTGGGCTGGAAAAGTCCCTAGACTGGAGATTACATTGGTATGCACATTTCTGAGGCTTGATTCTGTTTCACATTTTCAACAGTGACCTGCTTAAGGGAGCAGAGAGCAAACTCATTAAGTTCCTAGATGGGAGGGATGGCCAGAACATTAGAGAACAGGATTAGAATTTCCTCAGCCCTTGCCAAATTAGCAAAACTGTCAGAGTCAAATATGTTCATTGAGGACAGGCAGGGAAGAGGAAAGCTGCCCAAATGCAAGCCGAGTAGTAGCAATTTCTTTAAGAGGACTAAAAAGAATGCAGATGTAAACACAGACTCATAGTGGGAAATAAACTTACCCAATATAACCATTAGTGCTCACTGGGACTTTTGCACCCTCTTAAAAAGGACTCAGATCCCCAGTCAATGGATTGTAGAAGCATAAAGCCCACTCCTGAGAATTCCACAAATTCCAGTGAGCTTTTCCTTTCCATGATGACACAATTCGCCTGGTTTATGGTTCACTTTACTGTCCTGCTCTGGTCACCCTACAGCAAACCATGCTGACCCAGACACAAAAACTATTTCCCTCCCATTAGCAAATCATGGCCTCCTGCAGAAGGGCCTGGCTATCTCCTTGATTGTCTTGGCTCTTGTTTAATCATTCTGATTAAACTTGTATCCCAAGTGGCTTAACAAGATATTTTCCTAAATATAGACAGCTCTTTAGAGGAACTCTGGGACAAGCTGTTAAGATAATAATGTTTGCATCCATGTTATCTAACAGAGGTGAGCATGACCAAGTCATAAGCCAACAGCGCTACAGCCAAGGGCCAGCACATGTAAAGTGACAGACAGTAAATACTTTCTAACTCTGTTTCAAGCACTCTGAGGCTATGGCATGGAAGAATTCACACACAATATGCAAACAAAAGGGGCCCGCCCGAGTAGGCCATAGATTGCCTACTCCTGCTAGACTTAGCTTCAGAATATTTGACTTTGGGGGAGGCTTAGCAACAGTCTTATCCAACAGAATCATTTTATACCTGCAGAAATCAGCACCCAGAAAGTAGACTGATACTTATGCAAGTTCATAAAACAGTTGAGCCAGGGTGAAAACTTCAAATTAAACACAGGTAGCCCAGTTCCTAGGCCAGTGCCCTCTCCATGGTATCATCACTAGACTGTTTCCAGAAGGTTCTAGGGATCCCTGCTTACACGGTAGAACCTCTTCTAGAAATTTTTCCACTAATTTTCGGCACATGTATTAGTCACAGTATGCGTGATACACAGCAGTGTTTAGGAGGAGCCAAGATGAAAGTCTGACTCAGATGAAGTTGACTCTGCCATCAAGGAGCAGACTTCTCAAGAACCAGAATAAAGCCTAAATTAGATTAGAAAGGAAAACCAAGCAGAAAGTTCAAAGGACATAATTTTATTGGGTTGGCCCAAAAGTTTGTTTGGGTTTTTCTATAACATCTCAAATGAACTTTTGGGCCAATCCAATATTTAGTTTGAATAAAGTTAGTTCAGTTCAGTTCAGTCACTCAGTTGTGTCCAACTCTTCACGACCCCATGAATCGCAGCACACCAGGCCTCCCTGTCCATCACCAATTCCTGGAGTTTACTCAAACTCATGTCCACCAAGTCGGTGATGCCATCCGGCCATCTCATCCTCTGTCATCCCCTTCTCCTCCTGACCCCAATCTCTCCCAGCATCAGGGATTTTTCCAATGAGTCAACTCTTCACATGAGGTGGCCAAAGTATTGGAGTTTCAGCTTCAGCATCAGTCCTTCCAAAGAACACCCAGGACTGATCTCCTTTAGGATGGACTGGTTGGATCTCCTTGTAGTCCAAGGAGTCTTCTCCAACACCACAGTTCAAAAGCATCAATTCTTCGGTGCGAGCTTTCTTCACAGTCCAACTCTCACATTCATACATGACTACTGGAAAAACCACAGCCTTGACTAGATGGACATAAATCCTCATATACCAAGATGCACATTTCAGAAAGGAGCAACTGTTTTCTATCTCCTTTTAGAATGAAAAGAGCAAACTTAGAGTATAAGTTAGATCACAGAAAGAACTTACTGGAAGTAACTCTGTCACTCACAAGAACTTCAGGCCAGAGGAAGTCACCAAATTGTCTTAATAACTGGACCTTGGAGTTGGGATCTTCCAGGGAGGGACAGGTGAGAGAAACAGTCTAAGTCAGTGATTCGCAAAGTCCTTTCTTTCTCATTAAGTCACCTGAAAGTTGTAGGAAAGAGTCCTCTGAGCCAACAGGGACACAATGAATCACTGTACTTAATGCGAACAGGACAGTTTCTTTAAGAGGGCAATGAAGAGCAGAACAAAAGGATATACTGTATTAGAAAAATAAATAAATACTTACCCAGATTTCAAAGAAGCCTCCCAGATGAGATTCCCTCACATTGCCATTAAGGGGTAACTCAATTAAAATCCCCCATTCAGGTCGGAAGCTTGCAGTCCCTTCCAAATGTGTGTGTGGACACACCAGAAGCCTTTACCTAGGTTGTGGTCAGGAGCTTCTTTATGTAGATCATTCATGAGCAACAATTTGAAGACCCAGTAGCTTGGACCTATTCCTTCTTGAAAGTCAGGGCCAAGTTTTTATGAGAACTCTTATTTTACTAGCTTTAATAAAGATAAATCATAGTGTACATCTTGTTACTAATTTAAAAATGGTGCAATCTACTGAAACATCATTTCTAGACAGTACATTTTGTGAAACCATCCCATAAGTATGTGTTTCAAGCCACAACTTTTCTAAAACTCAGTTTTTCAAATGATGAACTCGATGATTATTATTTTGATTATTATAATTTTTTTCCAGATGATCCAGGAACCTGCACATCATGCACTACAGGGTACTACATGTAAGTCTGGTCTTTTTTTTTTTTTTTTCCATGGCACTAACTTTTTCTACAGTTTAAGCATTACTGACTTAATCTTAAATCCAGTGATTAAAGCAAAGAGGCCCTGCAGCCTGAAGCAACTCTCTCTTGTCAGGCTATTAATGAACAATTCTTGGATTTAGCAATAAGAGCCCAGCTGTTTTCTTGCCTCGAAAGGAGGCCCTCTCTCTCTTGGTCCTGGAAGTCACCCAGCGTGACACTGGTGTCTAGGAATCCTGCCATGGGTTACCAAGATTCAGACCCTGCTGTTTATGGACAGACTTTAATAATACACTCGACCCCAAGCAAGTTGTTTCCAAATGTCTGCGTGGAGACCTCGTTCTAAAGGACAGACAGTCCAGGATGAAGCCAGGTGTTTGTTAAGCTCTTAATCCCCCTACAGGCAATGAGAGATGAAGACCACTAGGTTAAATGAAATGCAGATAACCATCACCCCCAAAGTTCTCTGATACAAATCCACAAATCAAGGATGTTATGTCTCAGTATCACCTCCCCCTCCTATTCTTGTCAGCCTTCCAGGATACATTGGTGCCTATCTTGGAAGAAAAACTAAGAAAAGAAGGGAGACAAGGCTCTTTGGGGTGGTCTATGTTTGGGTCGCCTCCACTTTGGTGGGCTGACTCCTTCTGTCACCACCTGGCCTTTCTCCTCCATCAGATTCCAAGAACTCAAAATGTGGTGGTGGGTAGAAAGAGGTTAAAAGGGGTGAGGACAATGGGAGAGAAGGGAAACCCAACAAGCTGAGACATACTAAAAATAATCTATTAACCTCAGCATTACTTAAACTTATGGTTTTAATTCAACTTTTCCAGAATTGCCTAGTATTCTCTACATTGACTATGTCTCTACATCTTCCTGATTGAATGATTTAAATTACTGTCCCATTTAAATAGGAGTCTAGACTTGATTATTGTAAGGTAGACCAGATGACATTCAATGAGCAGCCAGTCTTTTGTCAGCACATTCATAGCTGGCATGTGGTCCACCACATGAACCCACAGCAGACATGAAGAGCAGAAATGCAAGCATTTCTTGACAAGGTCACATGGTTGAAGCTACAAAATGTTCCTCTAGGAGCCAAGAAAGGAGAACTCAGACTCAAATAAAAAAAATAGCAACCATGCAGAAGGAGGTGGGTAATTCTCTTTGTCCCTATTACAGCTCTGCATCCCTCCACCTTGGGTCTTGCCTGGTGGCTCAGATGGTAAAGAATCCACCTGTGATGCAGGAGACACGGGTGTGACCCCTGGGTAGGGAAGATCCCTACCAAATAGCAACCCATTCCAGTATTCTTTCCTGGGAAGAATTTCATGGACAGAGGAGTCTAGAGGGTTTCAGTCCATGGCGTCACAAAACAGTTGGACACAACTTAGTGACTAAACAACAACCAACACCCCTCCAGCCTAGCTCTACCCTGTCTGCCTTCTTCACTTTGATACCAGAACACACCCCTTCATCTGCACCTACATCCTCTGTCACCTGAGAGCCGTTTCCTCTGTTGGACTTTGGAGCCCACCTCTCCACTTCAGCATTGTGCACTAATGAACACATTTCATAAAACCCCCTGAAAAACAAATACACTGAAAGAACATGGCCAGCATCACTAAGCATAAAACATCAGACATTTGTTTCCAGAAATACATATTATAGCCCTTTATGATATGCAGTCATACAGCTAATTAAACATTGCACAATAGATGTTGTTAAGGAAGAAATACAAAGCTTCCCTGTGATATCTTTTTGACAGTGTGAGGGCAAAGGTCAACTTCATTCCACTCCCCCTTCAAATGAACCTCAATGGAGTCTGAATTACAATGTTTTACCATAGAACAAGAATAAGAAATGATCTATATAAAACGATAAACACAGAAAAGCTTGGGTAATACCAATAATCTGGTAATAGACATCATGGACTCATGAGACTACTTGAACTCAACACTGACTTGTTTCAGGCCTGGGGAGTGCCAGGCGGCAAAAGCACACAAGTTGTTCAAACAGACCTTAGGTAGAATCCCAGTCCCCCTCTTACCTATGTGATTTATCTATGTAATTTTAAGGGAATTACAGTTCCCTTATCTGGAAATTAAAGATATGTAACAGCTACCATAAGGGGATTGTGCAGAGGTTTAAGTGAGCTAATACCTGACACATAATCAGTACTCCATGAATAAATATACCCTTCTCCTTCTTCCTAGGCCCCTCCCTGAAGTCCCAATAAAGGGCACTTGAAATTTAGAGGGAGGTGATTAATGACACACACACAAACACCAGACCAAGTTTTATCCCTTGAACCCAAATATGGACACCTATTAAAAACAATGTGTAATGCAGACAGAGAGATAAATTAGAAGTTTGGCATTAACATACACAAATTACTGTATATAGGGGCTTCCCAGCTGGTACTAGTGGTAAAGAATCTGCCTGCCAATACAGGAGATGCAAGAGACACAATTCTGATCCCTGGGTCGGAAGATCTCCTATAGAAGGAAGTGGCAACCCACTCCAGTATTCTTGCCTGGAGAACCCATGGACAGAGGAGCCTGGCGGGCTACAGTCCTGTGGGGCTGCAAAGAGTCAGACATGACTGAGAGACTGGACACACACACACACTACTATATATAAAAGAGAAAACAAGGACCTACTCTATAGCAAAGGGAACTCTACTCAACATCTTGTAATAACCTATAATGAAAAGGAAGCTTAAAAAGAATATAAATATAAAACTGAATCTAAAGGAGAAGATACACATGTGTGTGTATATATATATATACACATATATATATGTATATTATGTATACGTACATTCAATATATATGTGTATATGTACACATATATGTACATATGTACATACATGTGTATATATGTGTATACATATATGTGTATATATGTATGTGCATATTCGGTATATATGTGTGTACATATATATGTATATGTGTGTACATATATGTGCATATATATGTGTATATGTATATTCAGTATATATATATATATCAGTTTGCTCTACACTGAAACACAATATAGTAAATTAATAGACCTCAATTTAAAAATGATGCACAATATATGTAGAAAATAAATAATTTACAAGAATGCACTGTACACATGGGAAATATAGCTAATATTTTATAACTATAAATGTAATATAATCTTTAAAAATTATGAATCACTACATGATACACTTGAAAAACATAATATTGTACATCAACTATTCCTCAATAAAAAATTTAATGATGTACAATATTTGAAAATTGCTAACAAAATAGATCCTGAATGTTCCTATCATTAGAAAAATAATTCTGTAACTATGATAACAGATGTTAACTAGACTTGCTGTGGTGGTCATTTTGCAATATATACAAATACTGAATTATTATGTTGTATACCTGAATTAATGTAATGTGTATGTCACTTATATTTTAAGTTATTAAGGGAGAAAAGATTATAACTTCAAAAGAAATGATGTGTAGACACATAAGGAGATTAAATTATGGTGATAAAGAGAAATATTAATATGTTAACATAGCTCACAGAAGAAACTACATCTTATCTCCCCAGGTTCAAAGACCACTGTTATAAAACCTGTCCTGAGAAGACCTACAGGGAAGAATTTGAATGCAAGGCGTGTGATACCAACTGTGGCAACTGTGACCAGAATGAGTGTTACTGGTGTGAAGAGGGCTTCTTCCTCTTGGGTAAGCCTGAAAATAGTTGCTCAGTCGCGTCCAACTCTTTGCGACCCTATGGATGGTAGCCTGCCATGCTCCTATGTCCATGGAATTCTCCAGGCAAAAATACTGGAGTGGGTTGCCATTCCCTTCTCCAGGGGATCTTCCCAACCCAGGAATCGAACCCCGGTCTCCTGCATTGCAGGCAGATTCTTTACCCTCTGAGCCACCAGGGAAGCCCCAAGCTTGAAAACAGGCATGGTACAAAGTGAGAACAAGGCTCCAGAACTATTCAGAAACACGAGAGCTCGTCGGATAGGTTTTACAGTCTTCTTATGCCTCTTGTCCAAGGAGGAATTTTACTTTGGTTTGAAAATAATCGTTAGTCAGGACTGCTTCCTTCTGCTTTTATTAGTGAAACATATTTCCTACTTCACTAATTACTCTCAAGCATCTCCAAGCTGACAGAAAGCAGAGTGAGTGGAGGGGAGGGACAGACACTGAAGAGAAATAAATGCTTTGGAACTGAAGTCACCTGGAACATTCAGAACATGACTCTTTCCTTGAGACTTTATTCATGTTCTATATTCCCTGCACTGTAAAAGTTAAATAAGATCTTTTAGTCTTAGATTTAAGTCAGTTCATTGACTATGATGGAAATGAATGGTTGGGAAGGAAATACACTGTGAGTCTTCCATTGGGAGAGACAGTGGGGCAGACACAGTGACCTTCAGGGGTTGTGTATGTGTGGAGATCATTTTATCTGCAATTTTTCAAGGTCTTGAGAACATAAAAGTTTTTATGCTCCCAACCCTTGATAGCCAACTTAAATTTTCAGTTGAAAGAGGACTTAAAGTGTTGGATTTATTAAGACACGATTCTTGGGTTGGAATATGCGAATGTCATCACGGTTTCTTTAAAGATTAAAAAATGTTCCTCAGCCTCCCTTTGGCCTGTTTAGAACTTGGCCCTGCTCAGAGCACCCGGCTCAGCCAGCCAGGCTTCCACTTCAGGCTTCCTGTCTTATATTCTCACGTAGAGGGCAGCTGTGTGAGGAACTGTGGCCCTGGCTTCTACGGTGACCCAGAGATGGGAGACTGTGAGCCCTGCCACCAAGCCTGCGAAACCTGCACCGGCCTTGGCCACAATCAGTGCAGCAGCTGCCGAGAAGGCCTGCAGCTGCTGCGGGGGACATGTGTGCGTCACGACCAGACCCAGGAGGAAGGCAGCTTCTGGAATGGTATGTGCCCCCCAAGAGGGATCGCAGGTGTCCAGCTGTCTCCTCCCCCTCCCCTCACTCCAAACCCTTGCTTTCAGGATACCCAAGAGATGCAGGCTAGGCAGTGAAACAAAAGTGTGGTATCCCGGAGCCTCTGTGATACTAACCACAGGAAAGGGCAGGAGGGTGTGGCTGGCATTTGGTCAGGAGCTGCTGCTGTTTAGTCGCTCAGTCGTGTCTGATTCTTTGCAGCCCCAAGGATTGTAGCCCACAGGCTCCTCTGTGGGATTTCCCAGGCAAGAATACTGGAGTGGGTTGCCATTTCTTCCCCCAGGGGATCGTCCCCATCCAGGGATCAAACCCACGTCTCCTGAATTGCAGGCGGATTCTTTACCACTGAGTCACCTGGGAAGCCCTTGGTCAGAAGGGAAACACCAAAGGGCAACTGACAACTGATCTGGCCACTTGTGTTTCTAGCTGGGTGGAGTGGGCTGCAGAGCATACAGAGAAAGAGAAATGACTACCATTTTCTCAAAGATTTCAGAATAGCTTCGATGACATTCATATATCTCTTTATAAAAAAGAGGAAAGAAAATCACTAGTGGGACAGCCTGTCTGGTTAGACAAGGCAGTGCTTAGTCAGTAAGTCATGTCTGACTCTTTGAGACTCCATGGGCTGTATCCCACCAGGCTCCTTTGTCCACAGAATTTTCCAGGCAAGAATACTGGAGTGGGTTGCTATTTCCTACTTGAGGGAATTTTCCTGACCCAGGGGTCAAACCCAGGTCTCTTGTATCTACTGCACTGCCAGGTGGATTCCTTATCACTGTGCCACCTGAGAAGCCTCGAGACAAAAAAGAATCACTGTAAAGCATGGGAACTTCAGCTAAAATGGCTTGTCTTTCTGGCTGGATTATTAGAACTTGCCATCATTCAAGTTTACCTTTTAAAATTTACCCTCTCTAGTTGCAGATGTGGGAAGCAGGTGGGCTTGAAAGGGGGCAGGAGGGAGAAAAAGTGTGGGAGCTTGGAGTCTAACAGTAAAGACCTACATGTATTCATTCCCACCTGAGTCTTCAGAAGTGGCCGCCAGACCCTGAAGCCTTGGTCACGGGCTTCCTGGTAAGGTAATTACAACCTTGCAGTGGCCTCTCCATGTCTGAGGTGGTTAAAAAACAAAATCCTCCTCCTGCTGGAAAAATCTGACTCACACTCCATGCAGAGACGCCGATGAAAACAAGAGATGCTCTCTGTCTTGATTTCAAGGCAAGGATTTGTTTAAAAAGGTCATTTCAGTGCAGAAGCAGCAGCAGCTGAAAGCAGGTCTGCTTGGGATGAGTCTTGTAAGAGCTGGAGGGAGGGATGATCTGGGGCAGGAGAAAAGCCTCTTGCTAAGTCTCAGAGGAAGGATGTCCACAGCTGCTGTCTACAATGACAGTGTCGCCTACGTGACTTAACGCAAGAAGCAGCTCAGACACCATCACAAACCCAGCAGCCAAAGGCCACCAAGAATGAGGGCTGATTTCAGAGACAGAGCTGGAAAGAAAATCATTCATTCCAGATTGGGATATCTTCCGTGAATTATAGCTGAACCAAAATGCTGAAAACGAGTTTGTCTGGCATGCAGGCATTTAAGAGGCAGTGCAAGCCAAGAGGAAAATAGTCTGTGCTGTGTTTCTAGCTCAGAACATCTGTATTTTATCTGGCGTCCAGATGATGAAAAGGTTCAGGGAGCCAAGAGCCAGAGCAGACTCGATTCCCCAAATGATTACACATCCCTTTCAACTGGACTACGCACTCTGCAAGCAGAAATCAAGGCTTCACTGCTCCCCACTTTGCGAGGCACCATATCTTCCCCTCTTCCTTTTCTACTATCAAAACGCAATATCTGTGAAGAGAGAAAGGAATTAGTCCATTTGAGGAGATAGCTCTAATGAGGGATTCACAAAGCAGATGAGACTGTTTCTCGTGGCCAAACAAGAGCAATGAAGTCAATGACATAGCAGAACTTTTCCACACCTACAATTCAGGGAATAATACATGCATGCAGACCATGAACAATGAGAAAAAAACTGTGTCTTCACTGAGCAAGGTGAGGCCACAGCTCAGCTCCCCTGGAATGGTTTAGGCACCACTGAAATGGACAGTAAATGGCAACATACTCCACAAGGCCCTGAGTGTATTTAAACCAATGCCTACATTTTTCCTCCTGAATTTTTTTTCCTTAAGAAACAAGGCTGAGGTTGTAATAGGAAAGTAGAGGATTCCAGAGAACAAGCACTATTAGCTGCATCTTTAAGATGATAGAAAGAAGACTGCAGTCATCCTTGGTCAACTCAGAGGGAGCCCAAACCAGAGTGCTCATGAGAGAATAGAGCCATCCAGCTGGTACCAGCGAGGTGTTGTGTTATTTTTGTTGTTTCAAACACAGACTCAGATACACGTAGGACAGAGCAGATGGGACAAATTCAATCCCATTTCTTCACCCACACTACTGCCAGTGGAAACAATAAGATCATGCTTATATCCAAAAGCTAAAACCACCCCATTGTCTATGTCAGCATGTGTTGGAGAAACAACGCCTTGAAATAAAAATCCAACTAGAGTCCACTGGACTTCTCTTTTAATAAGGTGGCTCCTCATAATGAGAGTGCTGATGATGACAGGTCATCATCCTTTGTCAAAGCCCTTTGAGGGCTTCCCTGGTGGTCCAGTGCTTAAGAATGCACCTTGCAAAGCAAGGGATACCTGTTCGATCCCTGGTCCAGGAAGATCCCACAATCCCACATGCTGCACAACAACTAAATGCTGTGAGCCACATGCTGTGACTACTGAAGCCCATGTGCCTAGAGCCTGTGCTCGACACGAGAGAAGCCACCGCAATGAGAAGTCTGGTCACTACAACGAAGAGTAGCCCCTGCTCAGCCCAATAGAGAATGCCCATGTGCAGCAACGAAGACCCATCACAGCCCCCACCCCAAAAAAAGTTAAATAAATAAGTCTTTAAAAAAAAATTACCAACTGAGCAGGAATGCCTCCTACCCTGGTTCAAGATGGAGATTTACCTACACATCAGACCACGGCTGGAAAATCCTAAGCCAAGACTAAGTCATCTTCAAAGGTTCTTCCTACCACCAAAAAGTCCCTGCACAAAAGCACAGATCATCCCCAGATTGCCTGTCTCAGTCACTAATATATTTGTGAGGACTGTCTAGTCCAATGTCCCTGTGTGGCAATGACCAATGTCAAACAGACTGCTGCCAATGGCATCAGCAGGGCCTCAGGCACCATGCAGACCCACTGTCAGTGGAAATGCTCAGGTGTGGCAGGCCATGGGCTTTGAAAGAAAACGGTAGCTTCTGCTGGTTTCCTAAAACCATTGTTGGGAGTGGAAACAGTTTATTACTGTTAAATCATCTGGGTTTTCTTAAATGGTTTCCCCCCTGGTGGTGCTGGAAAGTCCTCAGAATAATTCCTGCACATTTCCCCTACCCACCTATTTCCATCATTGATTAAAACCATGTTTGTAGCAGGTTCCAATTACTTATTCTGATGGTAGTCTAATCTACAAAGCGCAGACATGGTAAATTAAATTTTTATCTTTGACCACATCCTAACAATTTATCACTGGTCTGTCTTTTGATTTTAATTCCTATGCTCTAAGAAAGACTGAAATCCTGGAGTCAGTTACAAACCCTGGAAGCCACATATGTGTGAAAAAAAAAATTCTCAACAGTGGGGAGATATGTTACTTCATAGTAAGTGAACTTCAGATAATTTAAAAAAAAAAAAACATAAAAATCTGATTTTTTTTTTAGAAGAACTTTGTGTATAGTTGCCTCACTTACAACTGAGGACACAATATTTACTTAACTAATCAATCATAATTCAGAGTGCAGAAAATCATGGCTGGGCAGCCAAGTGAACTTCTGGCCTAGTGATATGAAGGAGCCATGTGTATCTGCTTACACTGATTATTAAACATCCAGGAATTTTATGAGTGGATTATTAAACAATTGGCAGCTTGAAATCAGCTATGGCAGGAATATTTACACCACTGAAATTGGTAAACATGACAAATCAAGTCTTTGTTGCTGTTTTGTTTTCCAAAGAACCATTTTACCAGTACATCACTGCTTTGACCTCTACCAAACTATTTTGAAACTAAATGAATTACTAAAACATCTAAGGAAGATAGAGTTTAGAATTCAGCACACCCGAATTCAATTCCCGGCTCTATTCTTTATCAGCTCTGTGACCTTGAGCAAAATATTCCTCCTCTCCGAGCCTCAAGTTTTCTCAGCGATAAAATGAGAACATGAAATGTCTCATACAATGTCATTTTGAGAATTACACGGAAGAATACATATGAAACCCCCAACACATAGTATGGCGCAAAAACGTTAATCTATTCTCTAACCCTTTAACCTAATCCAGTTTCACCCACGAAACCCTAGTTTACTTTAAAAACTGCCTTCTTGAGCTTATGAAATAAAGCAATTTGGAAGCCTAAGGAGTAATACATGTCTGTTTAAAAAAAAAGAGAGAGTCCCAGAAAGAAGGGCAAATGATAGTCAGCTGGGATGCCTAATAGCCAAGTTGAGTCCTGACTTAACCAAGAATGTGTACAAAGATGTTGACAGCAGTTTTATTTATAACCTAAAAAAAAGAAGAGAGCAATCTAAAAATGTAATGAAGAAAAACATTAAGTGCATTAAGATTCATAAATATTTTTACAAAGAATTTTCATGGCAAAAGAAAATTCCTATAAGCTTCATTACACTAATGAAAAATTTAAGATCAGTAATATATATGTAAAAGATGTCAATGATTACATATATATACACATATGTAATTATACTCATGGCATTCAATAGAAAGATGGGAAATCTAAATGCCAAAGTATACACAGCAGACATTTCTGAGTGGTAAGATTAAGGGGCAAACTATCTTCTTCATCCTTTTTGCATTAAAAAAATAAAACATTTCTTTTTTTTTAATAAAAAAAGTAGCTGTGTCCACTGCAAGCCCATCTTTGGTGAAGAGCCTGCTCCAGGATCGACGAAGGCGGAAGGTTCAAATCAAAAGAGGTAATAGGGAAATAGGGAGGAGAAGATGATCAAGCATACCAGCAGAGTCTCTGTGATGTAAAAACTAACCCAAGAAATCAGGCAGTGAGGAACAAGCAGGGATGCAGAAGTTGTGAGAAAAATGGAGAGAGGATGGGACCTCCGATTAAAACATAAGTGGGTATCCAAAGGGAAAGACTGGCAGGAATTTCAGCAGTGGAGACTTCAAGAACATGTAAGGACATCCCTGAGGCACAAAGTGGTTATTCTTGAGAAAAGTTATCAAGAAAAGCCTGTGTCCTTGCAGGTCTTTAAGAAAAGCAACTTTTGCCTTCCTAGTCACTGCAGCCTTGTTTGAAATAACAAAGGTTGGAAAAAACTAAACAGCTACCAACAAGAATATAAAAATGAAAGATAACATGGCCACACAGTGGGATACTATGGAGCCACCAAAAAGAATGAGAGTCTTTATATACTGATAAACAATGGTCTCCAAAATACAGAACTACAAAAAAAAAAAAAAAGCAACATGATAAACACTGCGAATAGTCTGTATAAAAAGGGTGGAGGGGGGTGGTAAGAGAGACTTCATAGTATATACCTTGTCTATATTGTGAACCTGTGAGTATTGCTTATTTAACCTAAAACATTTAAGAAGAACCCATACTTTATTAGTCATATTTGAAGGATATACATTATATTTTCTTGGGCAAGGTGACTTTTTTGTTTTTGCAGGGGAGGGGGTGAGGTCCTGTTCAGTCTAAAATTTCTGGAGTAGGAAAAAGAGAAACTGATCAAAGTCAAAAAATTTACTTGTTGAGATCGAATCTTTTCTGATAAAAGAGGTCTTGCTGGGGATCTTTATCCATTGCCCAAGCCTGACTGCTAACGGTGTGTGCAGAGCACCCTCTAGTTGAGATGTGAGGACATTACAGAATTTTATACCAAGTGTATTGGAGTGATACATCGAGCTACCAGAACGTGAGATATGTATGTGTAATTATAAACGTATGTATACTATGTGTAAATATTTACATTATATTTTTTTAATGTAAGAAAATTAATTAAAATGGCTAGCTTTTAAAATATAACATTTTAGCACAAAAGTGATAAAATCAAAACAAAATCAACCCATGGCCTGGATGTATAAAGATCTTCAAGGTGCTCAATATCAGATGAATATTTAGTTATTATTCCTTGAATAACTGCTCTCATCAAGTAAGCATCTTTTTCTCCCAGCTTAATTGAGATGTAACTGACATACAACATTATATAGGTTTATCATGTATAAAATGACGACTTGACACGTGTATACTGCAAAATGATTACAATAACGTTAGTTAACACACCCATCATCATCACTTTTGTGAAAATCCAGGGACTAGCATTGCTCTGCACTGGCTAGCTGAACTCTTAACAGAATTCCCCAGCAGAGTACATTTTAATTGGTCTACTAGAAAACCAGTACAAAATTTTCTTTCACAGTTGGAAAGAAATTGCCACTCAGCATGGCAGCATGGACAATCATTTATGTCCACAGACCTCTATCTCTGGCTATCTATTGCCTACTTACCTATCGAGCTTTCTCTGCAGCAAGGCTCAGCAGTGTATTGACTGGGAGTGCTATCAGAGGAATCAAGTACTGGCTCCTGGTGCCACTCCAAGTATGGAACAGAAGAAAGCGAATGGGAAATAAAACAGAAGCCTGAGAAATGGGGTGGGATGATAACAAACGAAGAAATGAAGCAGAAGGAACCACCATTTACTGAGCCACTGTGTGCACACTTTACACGTTATCTTACTCAGGTTTCACAAGAGTCCTGTAAAGAATCACTTGCTCTCATTTTAGAGATGTGGAAAGTATTGTAAGACTGGAAGAGTTTAATTACTGTATCCATGGTTACCCTACCCAGAAAAAGCACACCTGGGATCTGAAGACAGGTGTGACTAGACTCTGCCAGACTCTCAGGAAGAGAAGGAAGGAAGAGACAGGCGAGAGAGGAAGGGAGGGAGAGAGGAAGACAGGGAGGAAAGAGGAAAAACGGGGAGGAAGGAAGGGAGGGGAATGGTAAGATGCCAACAATAATCACTGACTGAACTTCAGGGCCATTTGTGTGACATATTCTGAGCTAGAACTTCTTTTTCTAAATTTCCCCTGTATGAGTCATGCTAATTCCTGAGCAATTACTGGAATTTAGTCAAGATCTCTGTGTGTACTGAGTGAGTGACGTCACTGAGGCTGTTTTCTTTGTTACACAACTATCCCATTGAGTTGCTGCTGTCTTCCTGACAAAACCTGCCCAGCGAATGGTTGCGGGGGAAGAAAGGAGAAGCAGCTCGCATGTTTCTCAGATTAATGGCTTATTAACCTGGGATGACCTTCCTGTCACTGACCAGCCAGCAAGCTCTCTGATGGCTACTGATGTTTAATGATGATTTTGGACAAATTTAAAAGATCAATTTAGGCTGCATCCCACAGTGGCTACTATGAAGAACAGAGAGACCCAAACACTGACCAGTTTATGAAATCTGGTCCTAAAGAACACACACACACACACAAAAAGAGGGGGCACAATGAATTCTCAGTTATCATCCTGGAGTAAAGAAAAGTGATCATCAAAGAATCTTGGAGAAATAAGTGATTACCTTTGACACAGAAACTCCAGCACACATACATACAACCACACGTTTACAAAACATAAAATAAGTAACATCTGTTAGTTCAAATATCTCCCTATATTTAAGGCTATCCTGCCACTGGAAATTTGCAAAGAAAGTCTTGACATCAATTGTCAATGAAGGAGTAAGGAAAATAAAATTAATGAAGTCCACTTGGCAGGCAATGGGTGGTGCCAACATTTAACTACTATCAAACTGAAGGGTCTATTTAGGGTGAAAAGGGAAACAAGATTACTCATGAGATTGTCCCAACAATGCTATGCACCTGTTCAAAAGAGGCAGACTTCTTGTTTCTCTCCTTATACAGACCTTTTGAGAAGACACCAGTCATGCCATTCTTCTTGTAAAACCTGCCATGGATCGGCAACCCTGTGCACTTCATGTCCAAAAGGTCAGTGTGGCATGTTACAGGAGGAAGCAGTGGCCAAGCCAATTCAGTTATTTGTCAGCATCTCATGGTATAGTCCCATCGCATGTTGCTGTCACAGTAGGAACTCTGGAGAAACACAGGGACCCAAACACTGCCCTATAATAAAAACTAGTTTTCAAGGGACCAGAACAAAAAAGAAAAGAAATGGTTCTTATCCAAAGCACGATTAAGTTAGTGATTAATTTGGCCACAGAGTTTGCTAGGGTTTCTGGCTGCCCGACATTTCTAGAGGTTCCATTGTTCTTTTAAAGTGCATTGGTGGATGTTCATCGCAGCACTGTTTATAATAGCCAGGACATGGAAGCAACCTAGATGTCCATCAGCAGATGAATGGATAAGAAAGCTGTGGTACATATACACAATGGAGTATTACTCAGCCATTAAAAAGAATTCATTTGAATCAGTTCTAATGAGGTGGATGAAACTGGAGCCTATTATACAGAGTGAAGTAAGCCAGAAGGAAAAACACCAATACAGTATACTAACACATATATATGGAATTTAGAAAGATGATAACAATAACCCTGTGTACGAGACAGCAAAAGAGACACTGATGTATAGAACAGTCTTATGGACTCTGTGGGAGAGGGAGAGGGTGGGAAGATTTGGGAGAATGGCATTGAAACATGTAAAATATCATGTATGAAACAAGATGCCAGTCCAGGTTCGATGCACGATACTAGATGCTTGGGGCTGGTGCACTGGGACAACCCAGAGGGATGGTATGGGGAGGGAGGAGGGAGGAGGGTTCAGGATGGGGAGCACATGTATACCGGTGATGGATTCATTTTGATATTTGGCAAAACTAGTACAATTAAGTAAAGTTTTAAAATAAAATAAAATTTAAAAAAATAAATAAATAAAGTGCATTGGTGGGCTGCAGTCCATGGTGTCGCTAGGAGTCGGACACGACTGAGCGACTTCACTTTCTCTTTTCACTTTCATGCATTGGAGAAGGAAATGGCAACCCACTCCAGTGTTCTTGCCTGGAGAATCCCAGGGATGGGGGAGCCTGGTATGCTGCCATCTCTGGGGTCACACAGAGTCGGACACGACTGAAGGGACTTAGCATAGCATAGCATAGCTGAAAGAAAAGAACTAAGGTAGAGAATCTACAAGGGGATGAAGTGTCTATCTGGTAATTTTCTTTATTTTTGGTACTGAATTTAGGGGAGGGGAAAAAAGCACAACAGCAGCTCAACAAATTAACGGCTTCATCATCTATAAAATCAAGTCAGAAACAACTCCCCTGAATTAAGGTGACAGTTTATCAATATGGCACATTAGAAACTAAGAATATTATACTCCCATTAAAGTGATCATTATGTTAGAATGTGCTATCTGCCACAATTCTACTTCTACAATATATAAAAGTCAACAACAAAAAAAAACCTGACAATTTTCTTGGAATTTTGGAGTTCAGAGTGATTTCTGGGTTGTTTTAATGATGGTGCATCTTATTTTTTTCAATTAAAACTAAATAGATGGACTGTCCATTAAAGGTGCAGTTGGGTGGAAGGGTTGCTACTGTGTCAGTGACCCAACAGATATGCTTTGAGATGCAGAGCAGACTCCATTGAACTGTGTATACACAACTGCCTCACACAAGGAAGACAGAGGTCTTAATAGACAGATCTCTTGGGCAAAGGGAAGCCCCATGGTAACCTGCAGCAATACCAATAGGAAAGTCAAAGAAACAAGCCAAAAGTCTTCTGTTGTCAATTTCCTTTCTAGAGTTTTAACTCATCCTAGAAGACTTCAGTTCAGTTCAGTTGCTCAGTCGTGTCCGACTCTTTGCAACCCCATGAATCACAGCACATCAGGCCTCCCTGTCCATCACCAACTCCCGGAATTCACTCAAACTCATGTCCACCGAGTTGGTGATGCCATCTATCCATCTCATCCTCTGTCGTCCCCTTCTCCTCCTGCCCCCAATCCCTCCCAGCATCAGAGTCTTTTCCAATGAGTCAACTCTTTGCATTAGGTGGCCAAAGTATTGGAGTTTCAGCATTAGTATCATTCCTTTCAAAGAAATCCCAGGGCTGATCTCCTTCACAATGTACTGGTTGGATCTCCTTGCAGTCCAAGGGACTCTCAAGAGTCTTCTCCAACACCACAGTTCAAAAGTATCAATTCTTCGGCGCTCAGCCTTCTTCACAGTCCAACTCTCACATCCATACACGACCACAGGAAAAACCATAGCCTTGACTAGATGGACCTTTGTTGGCAAACTAATATCTCTGCTTTTCAACATGCTATCTAGGTTGGTCATAACTTTCCTTCCAAGGAGTAAGCGTCTTTTAATTTCATGGCTGCAATCACCATCTGCATCACTAAAGATGTTTTGGTAATCCTGAAATAAGTGTTCCGGATACTTGGGTCTTTGTTGTTAATGTTTAGTTGCTAAATTGTATCTGACCCCATGGACTATAGCCCGCCAGGTTCATCTGTTCATGAGATTTTCCAGGCAAGATACTGGAGTGGGTTGTCATTTCCTTCTCTAGAGGATCTTCCCAACCCAGAGATCAAACCTGGATCTCCTGAGCAGTTAAAAAAGCTGTTGGGAGTGTCAATTCTCTGCTTGGGTGCGTGTACTGTTAGAGGAGACACCTGACGATCATCTGACCTGTCTTCTTCCCTGGGACTCCAGGCACCTATCTGCTGGCTCAGACCTGCGTTCCATCCTGTCCCCAAGGCATGTGGCCCTCGGTGAGGAGCGGCAGCTGCGAGAACTGCACAGAGGACTGCGCCTCTTGCTCTGAAGTCAATCTTTGCCAAAAGTGCCAAACGCGGCCAGACCGCCCTCTCTTCCTCCACCAAGGCAGGTGCTCCACCAGGTGCCCTGAGTAAGTTTTCCTCTTCCTTTTGCTTGCTACTCTGTGTTCCTTCTCCTGCAACACTGGGGGCAATTCCTCCCTATTCACCAAAGACCTCTTCTCTTGCCTAGTTAGAGCACCTATGTCCTCCTCCCTGCCTAACTGGCTGACATCACTCTCAGCCACAGCAGCCAAAGCTTACTTAAGACCAGATGCATGCTTCTCCCTTCTGACCACAAGATGTATATATTTTTACTCTTATGAAAATATGTTCTTTATTTTACCTTGTATTTATGATCAAATAGTTGTCAGGGTTTTTGTTTTTTTTTTCCCATGACAAAAGTGAGGTTGTGATAAGCTGTGGAAGGCATGAACCTCTTCTACATGTTGAAAGAGAGGTATGAATCACAGATAATAAACAGAGAGCAATGCCTGCTTAGTTATTTATTGATTCCTCATGGCTTCCTCTGTCCCCTGGTTTACAATTCCTTTACTCTTCCTATCAATGGTCCTGGCTCCAAGATTTACCTAAATGGGAAGTGGGAATAGCAAGTGGAAAAGTTCATCAGGAAAATTTCAGTAACAAGAAACAAAGATGTCAAAGGGCCTGGCACAAAATATGGTGTTTATTTATGCATATGATACAAAGTTTGGAAGTGTAGCATTTATTATTTTGGTGGCCAATGCTTCATTAGAAACCCACAATCTTTCCATTGTGCTCTCGTATCTTCCATAGCTTGTCCTCCCCAGAGTTCATGTTGCCTGCCCATCCCCAACATCATCATCCCAAGCTGCAATAACCAGAGACAGAAAAGGGTGCCTTTCTTCTTGTTTATCTCTTTTTAAGAGGAAACAAAACTTCCTCAGACTTCCCTTCACATCTCATCAGCCAGAATGCATCACTAACACCTTCCTAAACTGATCCCTGGCAAGGAGAATGGAAATATAAGGACTGACGTAGGCTGAACGAGATTCGCCCCTGAAAACCCACAAAAATCACAACACTAACAGCCAGGAAGAGTGGAGAGAGGGAGGCAAGAAATGGGTTTGAGGAAGCAGCCAACATCTAAAGGAACTAGAAATTTTATTTGCCTGCTGCAAATAAAAACAACTCCTGTTTTCTAATGACCTGTTTATATCCATTACTGAGACTGATCCTATAGCATACAAATATAAGTCAAGGAACTGACCCTCAAGAAGCATCCAATCTATCATAGAAGGCAAACATATACAATTCAATTCTACAGATACCTATTGGGTGTTAAGAATTGATACTAGAAGCTAAGATAAAGTCAAGTGAAGGGAGTCTGAGTTTGCAACAGGCTTATAATCCAGTAGGGAAGGTTTACATCAATCAATGTCATACTTCTCAGGTCCTTAATACACAAACAGCTAAGAGATTCCAAGGGAAAAGAAACCATTTAAAAACAGATACTTACTGAGATCTTGCAATATCTAGGCACTGTGCTAAGAGTTTCAAATGCACCATCCCCTTTATTTTTTTTTCAATAAATACAGTACTACACAATCCACAGTTGGCCAAACCCACAGATGCAGAACCACAGATATAAAGGGCTAACTATGGGACTTGAGCATCCATGGATTTTGGCACTCACGTCAGGTCCTGGACCAATCTCCTACAGATATGGAGGGACACTATACCATTATCTCCCTCACTTCACAGATGAAAAAAAGGGTGGCATGCCCTAAGTCACACTGCTAATACATGGCACGGTCAGGATTTCAAACCAAATCTCTCTAGCACTGAAATCCATGTGCTTAACCACTACACAATGTCACCTTCTTGTTCAACCAGGGTTTCTTTTTTCCTTGTAACAGCTTTGTTGAGATATAACTCACATGCCACACCATTTACCCACATAAAGTATACAATTCAATGATTTTTAGTATAGTGAGAGACTTGTGCAACTATCACCACAATTGATTTTAAAATCTTTCCATCACCCCCAAAAGAAAACTCTGTACCCTTTCAGCAGTTATTCCTAATTTCCCACAACCCTAAGCAACCACTAATTTACCTTGTCTCTAGAGATTTGCCTATTGAACATTTTATATAAATAATACAGATTGTGACTTTTTGTAACTTATTGTAACTTTTTGTAACTTTGTGACTTATTTTATTCAGCATAATATTTTCAAGTTGCCTCCCCAGTTGGGTATTTTAAAAGAGGCTTAATAGTGAAAGGGTCAGGGTAATAAAACCCAGCAGGGAGAAGAGATTTTTATCCTCCAAATGCACACACATGGATACATGGCAGCCTTTTTCCTTTTTTTGAGCAACAGGGATGCTATTAAACTGACCTGAAAATCTGCAGACTATGAAATCACAAGTATGTGTTTTCCTGTCTTGAGTAGGGTGGTCTGATTACCATGGGATTCCCCCATTTTTATGTTTATCAAAAAAACAGGGGAGATAAAGTCTGAGGGACATATAATACCCAGCTTGGCTTGGCAGCTTTGTTTCTCTTTGTGAAAAATTGCCTGTTTGGATGTAATCCATGGCCACACCATGGAAAGATTGCTGTACTAAAACATGGTTCTTTTTAATAAAAGCAATTAGGCCCTTCCAACACTGAAGTTTCTCTCCTTTTATCAGTTGAGGGTCAGAAGAAGTAGAAGTCAAGTACAATGAGCATCCTATGACTATCTCAAGTGGTGAGAGTTTATGAATTTCAAAAGGGGTGGATATGAGATTCAGAAGTACCAATGGCAATGCTTTTGACCAAGGTATTTGGAAAGTGTCAGTTGCTCAGTTACGTCTAACTCTTTAAAACCCCAAAGACTGTAGCCCGCCAGTCTCCTCTGTCAGTGGGATTTTCCAGGCAAGAATACTGAAGTGGGTAGCCATTCCCTTCTCCATGGAATCCTCCTGGCTCAGGGATCGAATCTGGGTCTCCCGCATTGCAAGCAGATTCTTTACCATCTGAGCCACCAGGGAAGCCCTAAGGTATTGGGAGGGCCTCTACAAATTTTGCCAACTGAGTCTTAATAATGTCATTAGTGCATTAGATTAAACCAGAGGATTGAGGGTAGTTAAGCAAGTGAAAAGTTGTAAAACTGGCCATACAGTGCAGACCTAAGTACATGGCCAATAAAATAGGTTCCTCAATCACAATAAGTTCCAGGTAAAGATAATCTTTTCTAAAGGGATTAATTTTAGTCACAGAAAAGGCAGTAGCCTGCCTGCAAGGGAAGGCTTCAATCCAGTGTGAAAACATACAGACCATGGCTAAAGCTTATTTACATCCATTAGACAGAGGAAATTTTATGTAATCCATTTGCCAGACCTCAAGTGGTCTGGGCAGTTTAAAATGTCGAGGAACAGTAGGAAGAGGCTTCCCTGGGTTGTAGTTTGGATAAGCAGAACAAGTAAGGTAAATATTTTTTGTGGCCTTGTTAATGTTTCCCCATTAATACTGATTCATGAAGTTTATCATTTCGTCACAGACTGAAGGTTTAATGCATGTAACCAGCGGTGGGGAGTGGGAGTTTCAGAATCTCCAGTAGGACTGGCTTGTTATACAGTCCAAATGAGAGTTTTCTCTTTTTATCCAACTAACAACTGTTGAATTTCCAAACCTGTTTTTCTTTTTCTGAGGCCAGCTGTTGTACCTTTCTAGCCAGTTTTTCTAAATCATTTGGAAAAAGATATTATAAAATATCATTTGGCTGCAACTGGTCCCTTTAAGAGCAGGATTCCTTGCAAAAATATCAACAAGATGGTTTCCCTTAGCTTCCAGAGAGTCAAGTGAGAAGCCCCAAAACCATAATAGCTAAAGTGATGGGCAAAAAGTATATTCACTAATTCTTACACATAAGGGGCATTTTAAGTTTTATTTCCATTGCTTCCACAATATTTCAAAACCACGAGTTACTCTAAAAGCAATTTAAATAGTGGCAGTTTTGTCCTTGGCTAAAGTACAAACCTGTAAAAGAGCATATGATTCAGCCTGTTCAGTTAAAGTAGCCATAGCTAAAGACGCTGCCTCAACAATATCAAAAGGAGTGGTACTAACATACCCGGTACCCTATTTACTATTGTCACCTTGTTAAATGAGACCATCAGTAAACCATGAGAAGTCAGTGCTGCCCAGTGGAGTCTCCTGTAGATCAGTACGAGGAATCAGAAGGTGGTCATCAGCACTAAGCAGAGGTGAGCTACTTCATGGGCGACAGAAGGGAGAAGAGTAGTCGGGTTACGGTTATTCTAACATAAAGGAATTAGGTGAGGAGCAGTTAACAAAAAGACTTCATAGAAACTGTCTGGCTGAGAAATGAATGTGATGAGAATTCAGGAGTATCTCTACTACACAAGGAACAAAAATGGCTAAAGGGGATTCCACAGCAATTTCCTCAGTGGCCTCAACTGAAAGGGTAGTGGCTACAATGACTCTAAGGCAAGAGGGGTATCCCCATTCCACAGGGTCCAGTTGCTGGCTACAAGTACCCTACGGGGTCAGAGGTGGTCCCCGTGTTCTAGGTGTTAACTCCAAGGGCATTCCCCACCTTTCCATATGCAAAAACTGTATATGTCATTAAACCTTTAGAGCCTTTTAAAAATATTTTAACTGTTACATTTTAAACTGTTTTTAAATTAAAACCGTATTAAATGGGATAAAAAGCATTTTCTACTCTAACAAAAAAAAGAGAACAAAAATTAGGAGATAAAATAGAAAATCAGAAGATGACTAAACTATACACAAATTAAAAAGTTGTTTTCAAACACCCTAAATTCACAAGGATAATACCTACCTCTTTCATTTAATTTTTTTTAAACCTGATTTTTTTTTTAAGCGCCTTCCCCAGGAAATCTGATGAATTCATTTTAGTTGACAACAGCCATAGTCCTTCCATTTTCAGCCCTAATTCTTGACTGCCAGGTGTGAATCAACTCCCTAGTTGGAAAGCTTGTCTAGTGGCTCCCTCTTCTCCCCATAGGGGCTTCTACGCAGATAACGATACCTGTGAGCACTGCAGCTCTTCCTGCAGAACTTGTGAAGGAAATGCCACCAACTGTCAGTCCTGCGAAAGAGGCCTTGTCCTAGACCAGGGGGTGTGCCGGGAAACCTGCCCTGAGAGGCATGTGGCCATGGAAGGGGTGTGCAAGCGCTGCCCAGAGATGTGTCAGGACTGCATCCATGAGAAAACATGCAAAGGTACCTGGGAGCCTCACAGGGGAGAGCATGGGGGCCCACTACCTGAGAGTGGGATGTCCAACAAGATCTGGGGAAACCATCTCCATGCCTTTACTGAAACTGACCTCTGTGGGGGTCACCGAGAAAACTGAGGGTGACATAAAGCCTTTCCATGATGGATTCTGCAAATTAAGACAGACAAGAGCCCATTTTTTATAAGATTTCTCCCACACACATGTCCTGGGCAGTTAGGGTGTGACAAGCACTGTCCCAAGTGCTAGAGATACAGATAAGAACCCAAAATTTCTGCTGCTCTGATCACAAAATTTCATAGGAGAGACTAATATTAACAAAACACAGAGGTGGCTGGAGAATTTCAACTGTTATAAAAGATACAAAAGTAAGGATCAGGCAACTGTAAGACTCGGAGAGTAGCCCTCTGGCTAGGAACTTTCCCTGAGATTATCTCCTGAGAAAGGCTGTCTAATTTCCTCTACAGAATAAGACAGATTCATTTAAATGTTCCATCTGTCCAACCCAAAGGATTTGGTGTTACCTAAGTGATTTCTGGAATTCCCCCACGAATAAGAGAATAGGCACAAAAAAACTAACAATGCATTCTTCATATGGATTAACCATGTATATTTCATTAGTTTACCCTATCAGTGAATGGAAAATTAACTATTCCACTAATTCTGAAACTGCTTTCTGTATTAAATAGAACCAGAAGTGTTCAATAGAAGTTTAAAAATCTGTTAATGCTTTCTGGGCTTTCAGAACAATACATCCAGCATCTCAGCCCTGACTCAACTTCCCTGTGGTTTTTTGCAATCCAAACGGCAGATCGCTTCAGGATTTGAACCCAGGACCATCTAACTGGGCCACCATAAGTGGTCTCCTTTCCCAAGGCAGGGCTTGTGAGATAAGAATGACATGCCCTGGGAGAGGGGGTGGGTGGGTGGGTGGGTGTGTGTGTGTGTGTGTTCAG
>NW_011494784.1:3615303-3626581 GCF_000754665.1 Bison bison bison
ATATCTGATTTTTGAAACCCCATGGACTGTAGCCCACCAGGCTCCTCTGTCCATGGGATTCTCCAGGCAAAGATACTGGAGCAGTTTACCATTTCCTTCTCCAGGAAATCTTTCTGACCCAGATATTGAACCCATGTATCTCCTGTGTCTCCTGCATTGGCAGGCAAATTCTTGGCCACTTGCATCACCTGGGAAGCCCCTGGGAGGATGGGGGTGAGGCAAATGTACCCCGGAGTCAAATGGGTCAAAGTGGTAGGGGATGGGCTAGCCCACTGCAAAACAAATAAATTCCTTCTGCTGCTTCCCCCTCCCCCAGAGTGCATGCCTGAGTTCTTCCTGCACAAGGATGCATGCCACCAGTCCTGTCCCAGCCACTTCTACGCAGACGGGCGCCACTGTGTCTCCTGCCATGAAGACTGTCTGGAGTGCAGTGGTCCCTGGGCGGATGACTGCGACCTCTGTGCCGAGGCGTCCTTGGTTCTCTACGATGGGCAGTGTTTAGATGAGTGTCCAGAAGGAACTTACTTGGAAAAAGAGACTAAGGTCTGCAAAGGTAAAGATTTCGGGGTGTGTGGCCAAGCACCACGTCCCAGGGAACCCACGAGGATGATGGGTTTCTACTGAGAGAAAGCAGGTCTGAGGTTTGTACAGTTCCAGCCCCAGAGCTGCAATCTCAACACTATACCTGCTCTAGTTTATTATTTATTTTTAAATGAATCATTCCTTAGCTTCATGATGTAACTTATTAGCACTGAATAATGTTGACCTGATCAAAAGGGATTCTCGGGTGAAGATTTACAACAGAGATGCTGAGCCTTTGAAAGTCATCCAAATTATAGAAAATTTTTCTCAAAATGTTAATTCATTAGAGGATCATAGCAGTGTAAGGAAAGCTGTGCCACAGAGGGTTTTCTCCATGCTTTTTGTCTCCCTAAAGCCCCCTCCCCCTCATCATCACCTGCAGGCAGCCTCTACTGCCTGGGGTCCTCTATTCCACATCCCATTTGGCATTTCAACCCCTGTAGATTCAAGAAAGGATCTGTTATTAATTATGCCTCCTTATATTTTAACTAGGCATGAATTCTTTGCTTCCTATTAGTTGTCAGGAAATAGAAAAATTAATTAAATATACTGTCCACCACTAGAGGAATTCTAAAGCAAGTAAGAGAAGCATTCTGATTGAAAGGACTTTCCTTTTCCCCCCAGTTTTATTATTGAGATATAATTGACATATATATCCTTGTATAAGTTTAAGGTGTATGATGTGATGATTTGATATATGTATATATTGATAAATGGTGACCACAATAAGGTCGACCAGCTAATACAGCCATAGTTTTGTTTTTGTTTGTTTGTTTGTTTCCGGTAAGAACACTTAAGCTCTACTCTTAGCAACTTTCAAGTATACAATATACTATTGTTAACTACAATCACAGGATTCACTGCAATGAGGCAGTTAGTGGTAATTTAGTTCCTCGAAAGAAGTGAAAGTGTTAGTCGCTCAGCCCAGTCCAACTCTTTGTGACCCCACTGACCCCAGCACACTCCTCTGTCCATGGAATTCTTCAGGCAAGAATACTGGAGTGAGTTGCCATTTCCTTCTCCAGGAGAGCTTCTCAACCCAAGGATCAAATCTGGGTCCTCTGCATTGCAGGCAGATTCTCTATCATCTGAGCCACCAGGGAATCAGCTTAGCTCCTTATGTTGCCACTAAGCAAATCCAGACGCAGGCCCCCTAACCACAGTGAGAGCTAGAGGATGAACTCACGTGGCAGGAGAACCTCGTGGCCACCCACATCCTAGAACGTATTCAGGAAATGTGTCTGGTCAAACGTGAAGATACAGTACGTTCCTACAGTCTTTCTGATCTAACCTTACGATCTGGATATACCTTTCTGTGTGTTTTACGTAAAGCCCTATTTAGTGACAATGTTCCCCCCATTTGTGAAAGCACATGAAGATGAGCGGCTGTACCTGTGTAGCTAACCTTATCGTGGTCACTACTTTGCAATATATGCATATATCAAATCATCACATTGTACACCTTAAACGTACACAATGCTGTATGTTCTTTTTATCTCTATAAACCTGAAGGAAAGGGGCTGGGAGCGAGCACATGAGGAGGCTGCAAACCTATGGGTCAGTTTCCACAAGAAGGTTAAGGACTTGGCCAGAGGCCACCTGCCTGCAGGCCATCCTGCCTGCACTAGGGTAGGAACTGAGGATCGACTGGGCCTTTCCCTGGTGTTCAATAATAAAAGTAATCTGCCATATAGATAACTTTACAAGTTTTGAGTACATGTTCTTAATCTTCCTGATTTAATTTTCTTATTGAAAAAGCCCTCTGGTTCTCATCCCTGGTTGCCCATTAGAACCACCAGAGGAGCTTTAAAAAATACAGATGACTGAACTCAGGCCAGCTCAGCTATTGGGAATTAACCTGTTATATTCCAGGCTCTCTAATGGGCACTCTGGTTTTCAAAATGACTATAAAAGAGGTTTATGTCTTTTTTTAATCAAGAGGTATTTACAATACACATTGGCAATTTTTATGTTAGTAATAAGCTCAAACTACTGGGAGGTCAGCAGAGGACCACAGAGGAGGAGTTACAGTGGTGAGAAGCCCACATACTAGTGTGTGACTTTGCTAGCACAGAACTGCTGGTTATTATCATGCTGCAGTTTGTGTAATTATGGTAGCTCTTACTAACATCTCTGAGGTGACTGCTGCAAGAAGGGACTGCCTGGGGATTGCAGAGAAAGTGAATCAGACATTTTTTTTCTCGTCTTGCAACAAGAATGCTCCACCCTAGAGCCCAACTCCTGGCCCCACACCCTTGACACAGAGCCCTAGAAATCTCTGAGCAAGGACAGCGAGCACACATTTCAAGGAACTGATTCCCTCGAGGGGTGACCTGACTCTCTCTCTCGTGTGCTGTCCCCATCCCACCTGCAGACTGTCAAAAGTCCTGCCGCACCTGCTCGTCCTCGGGGGCCTGCACGACGTGTCAGGAAGGCCTGAGGGTGAACAACCATGGGGGCTGTGTGCCTCACACCGAATGCGCTGCCACGGAGTACTGGGACAAGGAGGCACAGGCATGTGAGGCCTGTCATGCCAAGTGCCTCCACTGCACGGGGCCCTCAGAGTTCCAGTGTCAAACCTGCCTGCGCGACAGCCTCCTGCTCAGTGAGTAACTTCTCCTCAGAGGAGAGCTTGTCTTCCCCTCCATCTGGGAGACTACCTTGTACAATGCCTGGTGCCCTGCAGGAATTGGTGTCTTTTTTTTTTTTTTCTTTTCTTTTTCAATTTTTCACTCTGTATTTGGAAATTTTGAAGCCTACAGAAAAGATGCAAGAGGGAGAATAGTACAAAGAGCTCTGCACACGTGCCCTGTACCAACTGACCCCCACTGGCCTTACATATGCTTCCTCTCACTCACTCACCTCCCTATAGAAAACATTTGAGGACTTCAGTCTTCCTTATCCATCTGTCTTAGCTCCTCTTTCATATATCTCAGTAAACCTTCTTCCCAGCAGTTGCGGCTTCTTGAGACCATTCCAGATCTCGTCTCATCCCAATGCCCAAAACTTCTTTTCTAATTATCCCCAATATAGAGTGTTACCAGAGACCACCTCAGGTGCCTTCATACAGACAGAAGCTATCTTATCACTGTATCTCTAACTAGAAATAGAAATTAGACTAGGACCGAGATTTCAGTACTTGTGGTCCCCGCCAAAGCTGGATGCAGGATGTCAAAGACCTGGTCTTCTCGTATTCTCCCACCCTGCCCCTTACCGCCACCCCATCAAGGTCAGGCTACTTATAAACTAGATAACTCCTCTGGAGGCTGTGGTAGTCTGAATAAGGCTCTCCCTAAAAATGTACATGACCTAATCCTCAGACCCCGTGAATATGTTACTTTACATGGCAAAAAATATTTGCAGATGTGATTAATTAATTTAATAGGACTATTCTGTATTATCACAAGGGTCCTTTTAAGAGGGAGGCAGGACAAAACAGAGTCAGTAGTTGAAGTCTATGTGATGTCAGACCATTGGAATATTGAGAAGAAACTGGAGGAGAAGGCTACAAGCCAAGGCATGCAGATGACCTTTAGAAGCTAGAAAAAGCAAAGAAACAGATCTTCCCTCAGAGTCTCTAAAAGGAACACAATCCCCTAGACCCACGTTAGACTTCTGACTTCCAGAATAATAAATTTGCACTATTCTAAGCCTACACATTTGTGGTAAGAGGAACCTAATACACAGGTGCTTCAACTTAGGGGTATTCAGGCCTCCCCCCGAGTTAATTAGATAACATTAGCTAGACAATAAACCACTGTCAACATCCATCTTTAACAGAATAGCCACTGAACCAAAACTGGCATTGTGCTGGAAAAGCAGAGATGAATGACATGACCGCTGTCCCTAAGCAGCTCAGAGTCTCCCAGGACAGAGTTTGGGTGGATCAACAGCACTAACAGCAACTCTAATATCATTTAGGGGTTTTTTGTTGTTGTTCCCACCAGTGCCTGTGCAAATGCTGATTGAAGTTACAGAGACACACCGGCTTCTGGTCTAGAGGTTTGTGACCAGTGGCTCATATTAACAAGGCAGGAGAGCCTGGCTTCTGTTCTATGAGGTTAAGCAGAAGCCAGGGAAGAAGGTGCCTCTAAGACTGCATGTTAAACTGTGAAGCCAGAAAATCTCATGTTTTAACTTTATCAGGAATCCACCCTTGCCTTCCACCCCCTAAATATTGTCAAGGAAGGTGAAAAGGCAAGAATCAAGACTCCACCAGGATGGGTGGAGGAAAGACTGGGGTTATGTGGGGCTGAACAACAAAGCTCCAACTCATCTTGCTGAGCAGAGGATTCATGGTTAGAATCTAATTCTTTAAATACATGGGCAGAAAGAGAGTCTCACTGCCCAGAGAACTTTGTGTCTCAATGGTAATGTTGTATGTCTGTCCTCCTACCACTGAGGAAACAAAGTTTAAAATTCATTTTAATTCACTTGTATTTCAAGAGTCACACTGTCTGGACAGCACAGCAAAGCTGACGGTAAAATCTCATAGTTTAGGCTAAAAATAGTTGAAATTGTAAGAACTTGTCATCGCACTGACCCTGCACTTTGTTTTCTTGAATGGAGCCCTGATTCCTGCCATCCCAGCACCCCTGCCCCAAATGTTCTCCCTATCCTTGGAGGCCCTTAACTTCCTCCTGCATACTCTGACAGACAGTGGTTTCTGTCCTGCCCACCACAGTCCATCCACTCTGACCTCTGTTTTTCCTCAACTCCTAATGACCTTATGGTTGATACTTGGACATTCATCTTAGCTCCTTGGATACTCATCAGTCCACAGGGTCACTGTCTCATTCCTCCTGCATCCCCTCTCATCACCCCCAACCCTGGTAAACAGTGGGGAGCATATAGAGCTTTGGAAGACCCATGTCATACTTGACATCAGGTCAGACTCTTTCCTCCCTTGGCAGACACAACCTGCGTGCAGGACTGCCCCGAAGGCTACTACGCTGATGAGGACAGCCACCGGTGTGCCTCCTGCCACAGCTCTTGTAGGACATGTGAAGGACGACACAGCATGCAATGCCTCTCCTGCCAGCCAGGCTGGTTCCAGCTGGGACAGGAGTGCCTGACCCAGTGCAGAGAAGGGTAAGATGCTCAACACACTAGCCCATAATCACTCCAGATTTCACTGTTAGCAAACCCATTCTGCGAATGAGGAAGCTAAATCCTGGAACACTTAGATAGCCAGACTGAAGTCTTACTGCCAGTAAGAAACAAAGATGAGAGTCCAACCCAAATGCAATTGCTCTCTAGAGGATTTCAGCCAGTTCACAGTCATGGAAGAGTAAACAGGAAAGGCAGAGGGACCCAATGAGGTAACACACAGAGTCAGACTGTCAAGTCAGACCCACATGCCAAACATCACCAATTGGAAGGACACAATAATTACAAGGCAGAGGTGATTCTTCTCTTAGAGAAGCCCATGACCATGAAAGTAGGTTCTTTCTCTTCTGGATCTGTTCTGATCATATTTAATACATGAGGTCTAAGCAATGGATGTGGAGCATTGATTTTTATAAAGGGCACAATTTCCATTAAATATCTCCACTTTTACCCCACTAATTCTCCCCACTTTTACCCCACTAATTCTCCAACTGCCATGCCCCCATTAATCCACAAATTGCAGGTTTAGCTACCATAAGCAACCTAGATACACAGATGTGTCCTTTTAAAAGCATCTCACAGATAAGAGCTCTCCATCCTATGCTTATTCTGCTAGGAAACACTGAGTGTGTTTATCAGAAGGTCTAGTAACCAGCACATTTGGAAGAGGATTTGACTGGGTCATCTCTTCTGCCACCAGGCATCCCCAGAAGAGATAAAGACTGATTACAGGTCTGTTGTTAACTCTTCCTTCCCAGTCAGTAACCTAAAGCATTGAGAGTTTCCAGACCCAAATTACAGGGCTATAATCTTGGACTTTCCCCAAATGCTCTTGACCAAATGTGCACATCCTTATCTTCAGTTCTTTGTCTTGTGTTTTGATTCACCTCATTCATTCAACACATGCTTAATATAGAGTTAAGGTGAGTAGTACAAAGACTTTGTAAGAGCCTATTCTTCTTATATATCTCTTTCCCAGAAAATTATAAGCTCCTGGAAGAAAAACACATCTTATTTTTCACACAAGTTTCTACAACACTCAGCACAGAGCCACACACATTAGCAGCTCTCAAAAAACACCAGTCACATAAATCAATAAAGAAAGGTTCCTGCCAGACTAGAGAGGGAATGGGGTGGCCTGGCTCAGCCCTTCATCTTTATCTTAGTAAGTGCTTGAAAAATCTGGATCCCATATAAAGAATCTCCATCTTCCTCAAATCAAATCATTAGATACTCTTATGCAGACACACACACACACAAAAAAAATAATCTAAAAAGATTGCAGAACATGCAATTAAGAAAACAATTACTCCATAGTAAGTGAAGTTCCCTTTTGGAAGTGAGGCACAGGTTGCCATAAATCCCTTAAATGGGGAATAAATAGGGTATTAATTAGATATAAGTGGCTATTTTATTGATATAGTTCCTTTCGTAAAATCACTCATCCACATGCATAAACTTTGTGTGTTAAATCCCCTTGGGAAGGCAGGTGTATACTCTTCTGTACCCTGACCCCATGCACATCATTATTTTGGTATTTAACCTCAGAACATTTTTAAGGCCCAGTTACTGTTTGTACTTATGCATGAGATCCTCTTCCAGGCTATGAGGTTCAAGTGATTTCGTAGTCACCTCATGCCAAAAAAAGGGCATCCCTGATGACTCAGACAGTAAAGAATCTGCCTGCAATGCAAGAGACCCAGGTTCAGTCCCTGGATTAGGAAGATTCCCTGGAGAAGGGAATGGCAATCCACTCCAGTATTCTTGCCTGGAGAATTCCATGGATAGAGGAGCCTGGCTGATTACAGTCCATGAAGTCTCAAAGAGTCGGACTTGACTGAGCAACTGAACGACAACTTGGTGTGATCTGTGCTAGGTCCTTCCACGTGTGTCATCTAACGTAATCCCCACAGATATCAGGGAGGGATTGTAATGTTCAATTTATGGATAAGAAAATGAGACTCAAGAGATGTATTAGTATAATTGGTAATGAATCTAATAAGTATATTCTAAAAGCACTCAGTTTGTAACCATGATTTTTCCCACCACACCCAACCTCTGAGCAAGCTTAGTACTGATCCTTTGCTTCTCTCCTTGGTTCAGATATTATGCAGAAAACTCCACAGGACAGTGCAAGAGGTGCCACAGGAGCTGCAAGGCCTGCCAGGGCCCGCAGCCCACAGACTGCCTGTCCTGCGATCCATTCTTCTTTCTGCTCCGCTCCAAAGGACAGTGCCATCGCACCTGTCCAGAGCATTACTACATGGAGCCAAGCACCCAGACCTGTGAGAGATGCCATCCGACCTGTGATAAATGCAAAGGTGAGGACCCATCTAATCATGTTGCACATGTGAATGGAAAAATGCAAAGTTTTTCTTTCTGCTTTTTCCTTCTCTCCTTCCATCACCTTTGGAGGTTCCTCTTGCTTGCCAACCTCATAGCCGACCCTCTCTAAGATCAGCACCCGATGCTCTCTTTCAGCTTCTGTGCATTAGCCCTCTACCCCTAACTGCTCCTGCACCACACTGCTGCCTCATCAGATCCTCCCATCCTTCAAGGCCCAGATACAGACATCATCCCCTACAGCAAGTGTTTTCCACCTACTGCCTTCCTTCTCTGCCTGACTAACTTGGAATCTGCCAGGCAGAATTAATTTCGTTATTTCAACAATTATGTTGGCCTAAAATTGTTCCAAGCTCCATCTTATTCTCCAGAGACCTACTTGTCTGTCTCAGAGATTCTTAAAATCAACATGTCCCAGAATAAATACAATCTGGGTTTCCTCTGATATTCACTCCTTCTGTTAATGGATCCACTGTCCAACAAATTGCCCAGGTCTGATATCTTGAAGTTATCTTTCATTTGCCTCCTGTACACTCACATATCCTCCAACAGTGGTAAACTTCAAGGCCTATTTATTCTCCCCACTAAACATTTCTCTGCTCAGATTTCTTTCTCAATTCCTACTATCCTGATTCTTTATTCTTAGCATCTTAGATAATTTTCTGAAATAGTTGGCACACCACCCCAACTCTGGTCTTGCTACTCCATACCCAGGTCATCCTGCACAATAAGTAATCCCAGAGTAATCTTTCTAAAATTCAACTTCGCTCATTTTTCTCCATAGTCTGACACACAATATTATGGTGAATTCCTCTCAACATTTAAGAAAGAAATACCTCCTATGATGTTTTTATTCTTAAAATATATTAGATTAATATTGATAGCTGATAGGATACATTCCAATCATCTTGGCTATAACTTGCTCTTTTTCTATATAAATTTTATAATCAGTCACATATCATTTAAAGAATCCCTTGGATATTAATGCATTGCACTGAAATCCATCTTTACAATCTGGAGTCATCATGTTTATAAACATGGTATAGCAACCAGTCCATTCTGAAGGAGATCAGCCCTGGGATTTCTTTGGAAGGAATGATGCTAAAGCTGAAACTCCAGTACTTTGGCCACCTCATGCGAAGAGTTGACTCATTGGAAAAGACTCTGATGCTGGGAGGAATTGGGGGCAGGAGGAGAAGGGGACGACAGAGGATGAGATGGCTGGATGGCATCACTGACTTGATGGACGTGAGGATAAGCGAACTCCGGGAGATGGTGATGGACAGGGAGGCCTGGCATGCTGCGATTCATGGGGTCACAAAGAGTCGGACACGACTGAGCAGCTTCACTTTCACTTTCCACTTTCATGCATTGGAGAAGGAAATGGCAACCCACTCCAGTGTTCTTGCCTGGAGAATCCCAGGGACGGGGGAGCCTGGTGGGCTGCTGTCTATGGGGTCGCACAGAGTCGGACACGACTGAAGCGACTTAGCAGTAGCAGGAGCAACTGAACTGACTGACTGATAGCTATCTCTCCAATCTACACACTCACTCTTTTTCCTGATACTTTAAATAAATGTTATCTATCTTTAAAAAGTAACTGAATTCTTTCCTCAGTCAGTCCTCTTAGTTTATAGTCTCAACTCTCCTTCCATATACCTTGAACCTGGAACCACCCAGAACCACTCAGCAGCCACCAAATAGATCATCACTTTCATGCCTCCATGACTTTTACCTGTGCATTTCTTCCTCCTGGAGAACAACACTATTAACTCTCAAGTTAAAGACCCAGGTTGAATGTCATCTTCTCTTGAAGCCTTATTTAATCTTCCCAGAAATCTTTCTTCTTCCTAATTTTACAGTCACAGCTGTTTTTACATTACATTTCAATTAAACATGTCCGTCTCTCTTACTAATTGTAAGACCCTCAAAGCAAGGACTGGACCACATTCATTTTGTAGCCCCTATTTCTAGTCTAGAGTATCATACATAGTAAGTTTTCACTAAGTGTTTTCCAAATGGATGAATGAATAGAAAACAAATAAATTCTAATGTCTTTTTGCAAATCAAAAAATGTCAGGCACTCTGTAGCCAACCAGTCCTCTGTTAAGCTCTCAGACTTATTATTCTACCTGACTGATAGTGTAAGGACGTCTCTCTGCTAATAAGACTCTCCATTGATTTCAGGGTAGAATCTTAGTAGCTTTGCATAGGAAGTTCTTCATAATGAGACTCTGCTCATAGTCACCTCTTATCCCTCCTCCTCCTCCACCACCATCCTCTTGCTGCTGCTGCTAAGTCACTTCAGTCGTGTCCAACTCTGTGCAACCCCATGGACTGCAGCCTACCAGGGTCCCCCGTCCCTGGGATTCTCCAGGCAAAAACACAGGAGTGGGTTGCCATTTCCTTATCCAATGCATGAAAGTGAAAAGTGAAAGTGAAGTTGCTCAGTCGTGTCTGACTCTTAGTGACCCCATGGACTGCAGCCCACCAGGCTCCTCCATCCATGGGATTTTCCAGGCAAGAGTACTGGAGTGGGGTGCCATTGCCTTCTCCAACCATCCTCTTATCCAAGCATGATTATTTACTGTAAACCTGAGCCAACCATGCTGTTTCTCCTTCTGGGGTACTTCTCCAGCCTGTTTTGTCTGGCTACCTCTTTTCCACCTGTTAGAGTCAGCATTGTCTCTAGAAAGCCTCCTGTAACCTGTCTCCACTTATCTGTGTTTGATAAGTACACTACAATCATTCACCTTTTTATTTATGCAACACTTATCGAGCACTATGACCCAGATAATGCCAATACAACTGTGAACAGGAAAAACAGGTTCCCTGCGGTCAAAAGGGCATATTTTATAATTGCTTGCTTACTTTTTTGTCTCTCTTCCTCTAGACTGAGATCCTCAAATGCACACAGTAATGTGTCTTGCTTACCTTAGCTTCTCTAGCACTTGGCATGGTCACGGGAACGGGTGGCAGTGGCAGTGGGTTACTTCAAGGGCTCCTGCAGGCGATGGTGGGGACCTCAAGCCAGGGCAGCAGAGGTCTGGTTAACAGGCAGAGCCCCACACCTGCTCAAGGCCCAGGTTATGGTAGCAGCTACAAATGTCAGTTTAGTCAAGGTTATGGTTTTTCCAGTGGTCATGTATGGATGTGAAAGTTGGACTGTGAAGAAAGCTGAGCACCAAGGAATTGATGCTTTTGAACTGTGGTGTCGGAGAAGACTCTTGAGAGTCCCTTGGAC
>NW_011494784.1:3627035-3636369 GCF_000754665.1 Bison bison bison
GCTAAGGCAGGCAAGAAGTCCATCTCCAACCGGGAAGTGATGGAAAAGCTAGAGGGCATGGCACACGCACCGGCTTTCCAAGAGCACCATGTGCCTCCTCCACTTCAAGGGTGAGGTGGAGACAAGAATAGTCAGTTCTTTCCTCACCTGCCTCCAGGGCAAGACCGTTACAGCTCAGCAGCTTCGCCGACGTCCTTAAGGTGAGCACTGCTGAGTTCAAAATGGATTTCACCACCCGCCACGACTGGGTCTCCTTCACCTGTGATGGAAGGAGTGAAGGAAACGCTGCCGCGAGAGGCTGAACACGATTCACGTGGCAGCGAGGGCAGCCCAGAAAACGGCTCCTCCTGAAGGAGTACGGCTCGGAGAAGCTGGGCGAGGAGGTTCTGCTCGAGGAGTCTAAGTCTGAGGAAACACGACAGGTGACCCAGGCTAGGAGGAGATGACCGACCCGAACTTCCGCACATTCAATTTGGGGGACACTGGACCTTTGAGGTCCAGCACGACGGATCTTCTTCCAAGCCGCCGGCGCCTTGCGCGGGGTGACGCTCACGTACATAGGCGAGGCTTACAAAGCCATGGTTTGCGGCCTCCAGGTTTCTTTTGATTAGACCAAACACCTGAGTGATGCCTCAATTAAGAACTGGTTCCTCAAGCGGCAGAAGTTTCTGCAGCTGAAACAGCAGACAGCAGAAGAGCACCAGAGAGGCAGAGACACAGGAGGAGCAGAGCAAAGGAAAACAGGAAAAACTAGAGAACTAGAGGAATTGGAGAGAAAGCAGAGAAGCTTCCACATGAGGGAACTAAAGTAGAAGGGCTGGGAATTCCATCAGAATCTTTCTAGAAGCTGCAAGTAAAGGAGCAAAATGCTGCGAGGAAAAAACAAAAAAACACACACAGAGAAAGGAAACCACAGCAGGTCAGGAGGAATCTGCAGCCCATAATGCTAATTGCGGGGCGGCTGAGCCAGGCCAAGGTACTGCCCCGCGTGGCGCCCACGATCTCCATCTCCAGCGTGGGACCGCCTCTTCCAGCTAAGATGTAACCTGTGGGGTTTTTTTGAAACTCCCAGCCACGACCTCCCTCCTCCTTCGCTGGTTGCCAACGTAACAACCCACCCCCCACCCCTCAATTGTCTTAACACGAAGTGGGGGAAAACTTGGTGAGAGGGCTCAATACAGTTTTTGTATTGTTTTAAAGTAACTCTAAGTAACATAAACATTACATTACTCATAGCTGCTGCTGCTAAGTTGCTTCAGTCATGTCCGACTCTGTGCGACCCCACAGACGGAAGCCCACCAGCCTCCCCTGTCCCTAGGATTCTCCAGGCAAGAACACTGGAGTGGGTTGCCATTTCCTTCTCCAGTGCGTGAAAGTGAAAAGTGAAAGGGAAGTCACTCAGTCGTGTCCGACTCTTAGCGACCCCATGGACTGCAGCCTACCAGGCTCCTCCATCCATGGGATTTTCCAGGCAAGAGTACTGGAGTGGGGTGCCATCACCTTCTCTGTTATTCATAGCTAGAAAGTGCTTATAGGCTAGTGGACAACCTCAACTATCCTAGGAGTGGTCATGTGCTTTTCATAGTAGTCCTAGAATTTCTTTTATGTATCTCACAGCATGGTGTGTCACCTCTGATCAATAGAAAGATAATCTAAGGCAGATATATCTTAGTTTTTTTCATAGTCACATTCTTAAAAATGAACAAATAAAAATAATAATATATTAACCAACATATAAAAATATTTAACATATTGTCAATATGAAAATTATTTAGATTATACTTTCTTTTTTTTGTACTGAGTCCCAAAATCTGATGTTTATTTTACATTTATGCACAACTCAAATTGGAGTAGCTACATTACAAGTGTTCAGTAGTCACTGTATAACTGCTGCTGCTGCTAAGTCACTTCACTTGTGTCCGACTCTGTGAGACCCCATGGACGGCAGCCTACCAGGCTCCTCTGTCCCTGGGAATCTCCAGGCAAGAATACTGGAGTGGGTTGCCATTTCCTTCTCCAACTGTATGGCTAGGAGTTACCCTATTGGACAGCTCATTTCTAATTTAGAACAGCGGTTGCAGATTGTATTTTAGCAGTAGGCCATCTTCTTCAGATGAAACCTTTGGCTGAATCCTATTATGTAAATAATCAGGGCTGCTGCTGCTGCTCAGATTGAAGCAGAACAGGATATCAGAGCCCCATCTGATGCCCCATTTGTCCCCTCCCAAGCACTTCCAGGCAGTTCTTGAGGTAGCTCCATAAATCCATAGCATACAGTGGTATCCATTCACTCATCTACAATTGATTTTAATCTTTCAAAGAATTACCTTCCAAACAAACTGTATTTAACTAATCATTAATTTGCATTCTTTTTTTTTCCATTTCAGAGGCATGTATAATTGCTGCTCAGAACTTTTTTTTTTTTTAAAGTTAATGGTCTTTTTATTGGGAAAAAAAAAAAAAAAGACTAGCATTTACAACCTGGAATGGACGTGAATTCTGAATCCTTGAACAGCAGTGTTGATGGTTGTGCTGAGGTCCACAGCCACAGCCGACTCTGCCCACTCCAAGTCACGGTTCCGAAGGTTTTAAAAACAGGGAGTCCAAAGATGCTCCCTTGATAAAAGTTTCTCTTTAAAAATTTGTATGAATGGTGGTAGCCTGACACCCATTCCACTCAGCACAACGCGGACAACGCCGCAGACACAGACGGGCGCACTGCCAGCGCGTCACGGTCGCCAGGGGGCGGTAGAGAGGCCCGCCCTGCAGCAGGGGCGCTCCGCCTGGACAGTTACCCACGCGGCATCCTGAGGCGAACCAATTTTAAACGCCTTTTTTTTTTTTTTTTTAATAGGGAATAACTTTTTACTAATTATTAATACTCAATGCATAATTTCAATGGAATTTTAAGCAATTACAGTTCAACTCCATGTAGTATCAACTTTTCTTCTCTTCTGAGTCTTGTACCAATTTCATCTTTTCTTTTAACTCCTTCTGATCTCTGTAATACTGTTCAAATTGTTAGTGTAAATTGTAGCCGGTTTACTGAGAAGAGGCGTTTAAAATTGGTTTGCTCAGAACTTTTAATCAGGATCAGATAACAAACAAGAGATTACAGTGAATTAGGGGTGAAGTGGGAGAGTAGTGGGAACTTTGCATTGTCATTGGCCCTATGATAGTAAATATTGACCTTCTATGAGGTTTTTTGGAAAGTTGAAGGTAGTACCTCTGATGCCACTGTTACTAGATACGAGGGGCTTTCATTCCATCTAGGATTGCCAGATAAAATACTGTATTTTAATTTCCTACATATAAAAACAAGTCCCAACTCCCTAGTTCAGTGCAGTGCTACTTGGGGGAGGAGAAACATTTGTTAATAGTTTCTAATCAGGATCAGGCAACCATCATTAGGTAAGTTAATGTCTCTTAACATCAGTCAATCAAAACAGGGCAGCACCAGCTTTTTAAGAATTTTGTAGGGATTGGAAAAATTTTTAGTGATGTCAGCACAGTTTGAAAAAACTATAAATTTTTTAACCTGGATTTGGGATTTCCTGAGTGAATTAATGATGATGGTTGGGAGCATTCCCTGGCTCAAAAATTCACCAATACCTTCAGATAATGGAATACTAGCCAGTATTAAAGAGAGAGGAGCTATCAAGCCATAAAAAGATACAGAGGAAACTTAAATACCTATTAGTGAAAGAGGCAGCTCTGAAAAAGCTTCCTACTGTATGACTTCAACTATGTGACATTGTGGAAATGGTGTGGTTTCGAGGGGGTGGAGGGGGCAGGGGGTGTGGGATAGGGAGAGATGAATAGGCAGAGCACAGAGGATTTTTCAGTTCAGTTCAGTTCAGTTTAGTCAAAGCTCAGCCATGTCCGACTCTTGGCGACCCCATGAATCGCAACACGCCAGGCCTCCCTGTCCATCACCAACTCCCGGAGTTCACTGAGACTCACGTCCATCGAGTCGGTGATGCCATCCAGCCATCTCATCCTCTGTCGTCCCCTTCTCCTCCTGCCCCCAATCCCTCCCAGCATCAGAGTCTTTTCCAATGAGTCAACTCTTTGCATGAGGTGGCCACAGTACTGGAGTTTCAGCTTTAGCATCATTCCTTCCAAAGAACACCCAGGGCTGATCTCCTTTAGAATGGACTGGTTGGATCTCCTTGAGAGGATTTTTAGGGTAGTGAAAATATTCTGTATGATACTAAAATGATGGATACATGTAATTATACCCTTGTTCAAACCCATAGAATATTCAACACAAAGAGGGAACCCCAACATAAACTACAGACTTAGGGTGATTATAATATGTCAAAGAAGGTTTATCTTTGTTTAAAAAAAAAATTCAATTCTGGTGAGTTATGTTAATGGGGAAGGCTATGCATGTGTGAAGGCAGGAGGTATACAGGAAATCCTTGTACCTCTCTGTCAAAGATTTTGTTGTAAACCTAAAACTGCTCTAAATGAATAATAATAGTAAAGTCTTAAAGATAAAGTTCATCAACACAACCTCCCTAAGATTGTATTCCAGGGATGACAGGGCATAGCTGGGTGAATCGTAAAGCCACCCTGAGTGTTTGTGCCTCCCCTCCTGTATTTGACATGAACCCCGAGTATTCCTGGTCAATGCCTTCTATCTTCGATGTTCATTTCTTCTGCCATCCTTTCTTCACCTACCACACACATCCTTTGCTGGTTAATGAATCTTTGTGCTGCCTTCTGATTTTGCAATATAGAGATTACAAAATTTGGGGACAAGTTTTCTCCTGGGTTGTAAACTGGGTGAAAAAAACAAAGGATGAATTCTTTCCTTCTTAAAGTATTAGCTGTCATATAAGAAATGAGGGTGCATAAAGGGTCCAGGGAAAATTTCCCACCCTAAATAAGTAACTTACCAAGTAAATTGTGTTTCATTCACATTTGACTGCCCAATAATATTAGGCTGTTACAAAATACTTAAAAGAACTAAAGGCGTTGGGGAAGGACAACCTACTAAGGACCAGTATGTATCTTTTATGCACCAGGTTTCTTTATAATTAGCTCTTTCCTTGCCTTCATGCATTTCACTTTGTATTTATCCTCCACACAAAATTGTTTTAAATAAAAATCCAGGCTGGTTAACCAAAGCTTCCTAACTCTCTCAAGCTGCCTTTCTCTTCCAGTGTGGAATGACACCACAGACAGACCCTGGGGTGGCTCTGCATTATTGAATTCATCCCATGGGGGTCAGTCCAAGGGAGAGCAGATGGTGAGCTGTTCTGAATTTTAGGGAAATACCAAAGCTGTCTTTATAGGTCCCAAGTTTCCTACAGATCCTCCAAAGCAATGATAAATGAAAGGTGTTAAACTTGAAAAAAAAAATAGAAAACATTCTGGAAATTAACAAACTACCTTTTGCAAAAGACACAGAGTACCCTAAGTATGCAGATTTTGTAACAAATCAGTGTAGGCGATGTAAATGGAGTCCTGGCTTGTCACCCAGAAGTGACAGGTAGTACCTTTGGGAATTTCCCAGAATCCAAACCAAATTTCTCCTGGCCTCCTGGGTAAATGTAAGCAAACTTACAACCCAAATTGTGTAATCTAACCTTTTACACCCTTTTCCCCCCTCTGTTCATTTCTCCTACCTTTAATTTCTCTTCATAAAGGAAAAAACCCCACAGTTTTGTATTTTAAAATTGGAGTAAAACACTGAAGATGTATTTTAGAAAACTGGCGAGGGGGAAGGAAGGAGGTAGGAGAAGATTGATTCTTTCATTAGAGACCACAGTTGTGTTCGGAATATGTAGGAAAATTCTGTGTGAAGCTGGAGGGAATATAGAAATAGAATGGCTTTGAATTTATATCATTATAGGCAGCCCCCAATCTAAGAAGTTTGGTAATAAAGATTTATTATCTGAGCTGTTGTTCAGAAGTCAGAATTCATTTTTTCATAGAAATATTATATATGATAGTTCATAGATAGTTCATAGATCAGATATGAAAAGTAGATTGAAATCCATAGTGAATTTAAGATGAGGACTCAAGGTTCTACTTTAAGTTCAACTAACCACCCTTTACAATATTTTTCTAATGGAAAGATCTATAGATCACGTTCCAGCTCATGGTATCAGGCACATTCCATGCCTCATCTATCTCCCTGCTCCTGCTTCTCTTTCTAACACAGTGAACTAAAGCTCAGCTCTCCTGTTCCCAAACTCTCTCCAGAAGTTATCCCTTGCTAATTACATAGAAAGAAATGCTTGGGTTAGTCATTCTTTCGGTCTCTGAATTAGGAGAGAAGTGTATTACCTCCACAGGCAGCAGACTTCCTCTACTTGGTTCACGTGTGAAGGCAAGTAGTATGATCAAAGAGCACTGCACTGTCCGTCAACAAACCTGGTCTAACTCTTGGCTCAACCATTCTCCATGTAACCTTGAGTGATGAATTCACGTGTCTGGGCATTAGTTTACATTTATTTAAAAATTAAATCAATAGGATGTCAAATTTATGAGAAGAGAGTTGACTGCTTTCTAGAGAATTTCAAAGGAACCTATCATGACAATGTTCAAAATTAAGAACTACTGGACAAAATGATCTGCTACATTCTTTTAGCCCTAGCATTTTAAATTGCAAGTCTGGTGTTGTATGTTAATTAGGAACTGCCCATTCGTGATTTACTCATAAAGTTTTGGAGCCCTCCAAATCATTCTCATCCTCTCTACTAGTTAAACAATAAGCAGAATGATAAAAAATTATTACAAACTTTCTACATGATTTGTCATTCTCTGAAAATCTTTCCTTTTGCTGTAATAAAATATCTGTCATCTCCTAACCCATAATTTTCCAAACTGAGAGTTTATGTTGATTAGACTAACTGGATAATTTTTAGGTCTTTACTTGATATCTCATAGAATTTGTTTTTCCATATCCTCAATCAATTCACCTTTCTACTTCAAGTTATTTGACATGTTCCTTGCTCCTGTTTCAGATCCAAGACAGAGGGTAAAATCTAAGGTCAGTCTCATAACTTGGAATCTTTTTTTTTTTTCAGGAAAAGGAGCATTGAACTGCTTATCCTGTGTGTGGAGTTACCACCTGGCGGGAGGACTCTGTACCTCGGACTGTCTTGTGGGGGAGTACAGAGTGGGAGAGGTACAGAGCTGGGTGTGGTGTGCCTTCAACCGTTGCTGCAGAGGGACGTGAGCTAGTTTCTGCTTGTCATTTTGGGCAAAGTCCAAACAAATCATAAAATTGCTACACACACTATAGCTCAGGTTTAATATTTGTAAATCTTCTACCATTGCATTGTGGAATAATGGTACTACCCATCTGTAGCCTTAATTCCAATCAAAGGAGCTGAAAAGACCTGAGAGAAATAATGGGAAGTTATTTAATGAGGACAACAATATACTGCTCACAACCCTAGAAGTTTCAGGTCTACACAGGAATATTATGCCAGAAATAAGAATTGTCTTCTCTTTTCCCCCTCTGCTGACTAACCTGAAACATCTGAAGAATGTTAGAACTACACAATCCATGTTGGTCCTTCACCTCCTCCCTTCACAGACTATCGAGACAGAGATGTTTCACTTGCTAGCCTAGGAACCATGGATTCCGAGGCTTTTTTTTTTTTTTTTTACTGAAGAATAATTGCTTTACAGAATTTTGCTGTCTTCTGTCAACCTCAACATGAATCAGCCATAGGTATACCTGAGTTCACTAACTTCATGATTGTGTTTCCAAACTTTAGAAATTAAGTAAATGGTAAAACTCACATGACCCAGCATATTCACATATGCCACTCTCTTTAAATTCGGATAAGAGCCCTGAGTACACTTGGGAGAAACTGAGAATCTCAGAGGTTAAATACAGTACACTGATAAAGATTATACAACTAGTAAAAAACAAAGTTGGGATTAAACCCAGGGGTTCTGACTCCTAATCCAGGATTTGATGAAATCTCAGCTGAGAAAGCATCTTATCAACACCTGGAACTTGCCAAACAGTGGCAATTTCCATTCCTTCTTTTTCTGCATTCCAAAGTGCAGAAGTGAAATAAGAAGTTATGTTCCCTCGTCCACATTTTCAGCACCAGTGAAACGAAGCAGCCTATTGGGAGGGAAATCACTTTATCTAATCTCTCAAGAATCTTTCCACTGATATTTCACTGTGTTAGCTAAACAGTCACAATTTATATTATCCTAGGGTAGAGGCTGTGAAAAAAAAGGGAAGATATACCCATTTGAATGCAGAGTTTCAAAGAATAGCAAGGAGAGATAAGCCTTCCTCAGCAATCAATGCAAAGAAAACAATAGAATGGGAAAGACTAGGGATCTCTTCAAGAAAATTAGAGATACCAAGGGAACATTTTATGCAAAGATGGGCTCAATAAAGGACAGAAATGGTAGGGACCTAACAGAAGCAGAAGATATTAAGAAGAGGTGGCAAGAATACAGAGAAGAACTGTACAAAAAAGATCTTCATGACCCAGATAATCACGATGGTGTGATCACTCACCTAGAGCCTGACATCCTGAAGTGTGAAATCAAGTGGGCCTTAGGAAACATCACTACAAACAAAGCTAGCGGAGGTGATGGAATTCCAGTTGAGCTATTTCAAATCCTAAAAGATGATGCTGTGAAAGTGCTGCACTCAATATGCCAGCAAATTTGGAAAACTCAGCAGTGGCCACAGGACTGGAAAAGGTCAGTTTTCATTCCAATCCCAAAGAAAGGCAATGCCAAAGAATGCTCAAACTACTGCACAATTGCACTCATCTCACACACTAGCTAAGTAATGCTTAAAATTCTCCAAGCCAGGCTTCAGCAATACATGAACCATGAACTTCCAGATGTTCAAGCTGGTTTTAGAAAAGTCAGAGGAACCAGAGATCAAATTGCCAACATCCACTGGATCATCGAAAAAGCAAGAGAGTTCCAGAAAAACATCTATTTCTGCTTTATTGACTATGCCAAAGCCTTTGACTGTCTGAATCACAATAAACTGTGGAAAATTCTGAAAGAGATGGCAATACCAGACCATCTGATCTGCCTCTTGAGAAACCTATATGCAGGTCAGGAAGCAACAGTTAGAACTGGACATGGAACAACAGAGTGGTTCCAAATAAGAAAAGGAGTACATCAAGGCTGTATATTGTCACCCTGCTTATTTAATTTATATGCAGAGTACATCATGAGAAACGCTGGGCTGGAAGAAGCACAAGCTGGAATCAAGATTGCCAGGAGAAATATCAATAACCTCAGATATGCAGATGACACCACCCTAATGGCAGAAAGTGAAGAAGAACTAAAGAGCCTCTTGATGAAAGTGAAAGAGGAGAGT
>NW_011494784.1:3636469-3655042 GCF_000754665.1 Bison bison bison
AGTGAAAAAGTTGGCTTAAAGCTCAACATTCAGAAAACGAAGATCATGGCATCTGGTCCCATTATTTCATGGGAAATAGATGGGGAAACAGTGGAAACAGTGTCAGACTTTATTTTTCTGGGCTCCAAAATCACTGCAGATAGTGATTGCAACCATGAAATGAAAAGACGCTTACTCCTTGGAAGGAAAGTTATGACCAGCCTAGATAGCATATTAAAAAGCAGAGACATTACTTTGCCAACAAAGGTCTGTCTAGTCAAGGCTATGGTTTTTCCAGTGGTCATGTATGGATGTGAGAGTTGGACTATAAAGAAAGCTGGATGCAGAAGAATTGATGCTTTTGAACTGTGATGTTGGAGAAGACTCTTGCAAGTCCCTTGGACTGCAAGAAGATCCAACCAGTCCATCCTAAAGGAGATGAGTCCTGGGTGTTCATTGGAAGGACTGATGTTGAAGCTGAAACTCCCATACTTTGGCCACCCGATGTGACTCATTGGAAAAGACTCTGATGCTGGGAAAGATTGAAGGCAGGAGGAGAAGGGGACAACAGAGGATGAGATGGTGGGATGGCATCACCGACTCAATGGACATGGGTTTGGGTAGACTCCAGGAGTTGGTGATGGACAGGGAGGCCTGGCATGCTGCGGTTCATGGGGTCACAAAGAGTCGGACACGACTGAGTGGCTGAACTCAACTGAGGGCAGAGGCACACAAGAATCTTAATAGCCACAGATGCAGGGCAGATCATGTAAATGAGTGAAGAGTACTGGGTCAAAAAAAAAAAACCTGCAAACTTGACCATAGGCAGAATATGACATTTCATCTATGTATTGGTGACATCAGAGCACATTGTGAGGATTGTATCCAATAGGAGATCATAAAAAGGGGCCACTGCCACTCAACTCCATCTGTGATATGGGAGTGATGAATCCAGTGTTGATAAGTCTGATAGTTTTGAAAGAGAAACTCAGAACTGACTTATGTGTGAAATATCCCAATTTTGAAATGTAGGCAATGAGTTCAAATTTTTTTAAACCATGAAATCCAATTGAGTACGGACCAAACAAAACTTGTCCCTGACCAGGTACAGCACATGGCGGTCAGGGACCTGAGCTATTCTAGAAGCTTGTTCTCTCACTATTATTACCAGCAGATCTCAGAGGAGAAGCTCAACACTGGCTCCACCGAGTGCAGACAGCTGGTTCTGTTTTCACCCAGAGGAGTTAAAATGGACCCAGAACAAATCACCTTTCTGCTATCCCCAACCTGCCTCCTTCCTTTATCCAGAGAAGAGGGAACCCCCATCTGGGAACTCTCTGTTCCTTGTTAATTTCTCCACACTTAAAATGAATCTGATTGTTCTTAACAGGGGGAGAAATTTAACTGTGAAAAGTGCCACGAGAGCTGCATAGAATGCAAGGGACCTGGCACCAGGAACTGTACCGTGTGTCCTGCCAACCTGGTGCTGCACATGGACGACAGCCGCTGCCTGCGTTGCTGCAGTGCCTCCGATCCCACCGATGCCCAGGAGTGCTGTGACTGCCATGACACCGAAGGTGAGGGGAGGGGAAGAGTTTTGCAGAACCAGAGGAAGGACATGTCTTCAGGATGCTCACAGGAGCATGCGGGAGAGAGGGATGGGACGTTTCAGAGGATCAATAGAGCTACCTTTTTTCCTAATGACTTTTTAAGTGTATTTTTTAATTGAAGTATAGTTGATTTATAATGTTAGTTTCTGGTGTACAGCAAAGTGATTCAGTTATATATATGCGTGTCTGCATCCTCAGTTGCTTCAGTCGTGTCCAACTCTTTGCATGGACTGTAGCCCACCAGACTCCTCTGTCCATGGGATTTTCCAGGCAAGAATACTAGAACAGGTTACCATGCCCTCCTCCAGGAGATCATTCTGACCCAGGGATTGAACCTATGTCTCCTACATTGCAGGCAGATTCTTTACCACTGAGCCATGGGGGAAGATACATATATATAATATATAGTCTTTCATATTTTTCTAGTATGGTTTATTATAAGATAAAGCTACCTTTTTATTGAATGCTTACTATATGTCTAGTATATTTGGAACTTTCTGTCCACTATTTAAGTAGATATTATCAATCCCATTTTACTGATGAGAAGACTTGGGTTCAAAGGGTTTGATTAGTGTGCCCAAGTGTTTCCCTGGTGGCTCCGAGGGTAAAGAATATGTCTGCAATGAAGGAGATCTCGGTTTGATCCCTGGGTTGAGAAGATCCCCCTGAAGGAGGGAATGGCAGCCCACTCCAGTATTCTTGCCTGGAGAATTCCGTGGGCAGAGGACTCCATACCAATGTTAAGAGGCTCATGTGAAATTAGAATATGGATCATTTGGACTCAAAGCCAGCATTCTCTCCACTCCTGTGCTGCCTCCCAGATTCAAACTCAAGCTGGTCTAAAGTTTCATCTTTATAAATTTATAAACTTTATTCCTTTTTTTTTTTTTTTTGGTTTTTCCTTTCTTAGGAAAAAAGGAAAAGAATCATCTATCACAGAAACTGATGCCAATATTATCTTGATTCTGTTGAAAAATCATTCTGTGGAAGTCAGTTCAAATCCAGGGCTCCCATTAGAGACTTAAGACATTTTATAAATGAATTTTTATTGAAGGCTTTCTTACAAAACCTAATTTACCAATTCCAACCCCCCAACTGTCTCCCCACCCCAACCCTACTTGTACACATACTTGGTTATCATTGGCTACAAGCTTAGAAAGGCCCCAAATGGAGTGATATCATCTAAAAAGAAAAATATAAATTCTTATTTATTTATTTTAATTGGAGGCTAATTATTTTACAATATTGCAGTGGTTTTTGCCATACATTGACATGAATCAGCCATGGGTTTACATGTGTTCCCCGTCCTGAACCACCCCCCAACCTCCCTCCCCATCCCATCCCTCTGGATCATCCCAGTGTACCAACCCTGAGCACCCTGTCTCATGCATCAAACCTGGACTGGCGATCTGTTTCACATATGATAATATACATGTTGCAATGCTATTCTCTCAGATCATCCCACCCTCACCTTCTCCTACAGAGTCCAAAAGACTGTTCTATACATCTGTGTCTCTTTTGCTGTCTCACATATAGGGTTATCATTACCATCTTTCTAAATTCCATATATATGCGTTAGTGTACTCTGTTGGTGTTTTTCCTTCTGGCTTACTTCACTTTGTATAATAGGCTCCAGTTTCATCCACCTCATTAGAACTGATTCAAATGTATTCTTTTTAATGGCTGAGTAATATTCCATTGTGTATATGTACCACAGCTTTCTTATCCATTCGTCTGCCAGTGGATATCTAGGTTGCTTCCATGTCCTGGCTATTGTAAACAGTGCTGCGATGAACATTAGGGTACACGTGTCTCTTTCAATTCTGGTTTCCTTGGTGTATATGCCCAGCAGTGGGATTGCTGGGTCGTATGGCAGTTCTATTTCCAGTTTTTTAAGGAATCTCTACACTGTTCTCCATAGTGGCTGTACTAGTTTGCATTTCCAACAGTGTAAGATGGTCCCCTTTCCTCCATACCCTCTCCAGCATTTATTGTTTGTAGACTTTTGGATAGCAGCCATTCTGACCGGCGTGAGATGATACCTCATTGTAGTTTTGATTTGCATTTCTCTGATAATGAGTGATGTTGAGCATCTTTTCATATGTTTGTTATCCATCTGTATGTCATCTTTGACAAAATGTCTGTTTAGTTCTTTGGCCCATTGTTTGATTGGGTCATTTATTTTTCTGGAATTAAGCTGCAGGAGTTGCTTGTATATTTTTGAGATTAATTCTTTGTCAGTTACTTCGTTTGCTATTATTTTCTCCCATTCTGAAGGCTGTCTTTTCACTTTGCTTATACTTTCCTTCATTGTGCAAAAGGTTTTAAGTTTAATTAGGTCCCATTTGTTTATTTTTGCTTTTATTTCCATTACTCTGGGAGGTAGGTCATAGAGGATTCTGCTGTGATGTATGTCGGAGAGTGTTTTGCCTATGTTTTCCTCTAGGAGTTTTATAGTTTCTGGTGTTACGTTTAGATCTTTAATCCATTTTAAGTTTATTTTTGTGTATGGTGTTAGAAAGTGTTCTAGTTTCATTATTTTACAAGTGGTTGACCAGTTTTCCCAGCACCACTTGTTAAAGAGATTGTCTTTTCTCCATTGTATATTCTACCCTCCTTTGTCAAAGATAAGGTGTCCATAGGTACATGGATTTATCTCTGGGTTTTCTATTTTGTTCCATTGATCTATATTTCTGTCTTTGTGCCAGTACCATACTGTCTTGATGACTGTAGCTTTACAGTATAGCCTGAAGTCAGGCAGGTTGATTCCTCCAGTTCCATTCTTCTAAAAAGAAAAATATAAATTCTAAAAACATTCTATAGTGCAAAAGCATATCATTTCTTTGGGGTTCAGCTACATCATGGCTTGACCAAAGAAAAGAGACATCATATTTATGGGAGCCTGTCCATTTATTTAAAAAGTAAATCCAAGACCCCAAAACACTACTAGCCTTTTCTGTTTTATTTTTTATCAACCTTTTCACTTACTTCTAAATATCCTCTTTCCAAAAACTAATTATTTCCTCCTTTCAGCAATCCTGCCTCCCAGAGCAGCTGGTTTCCCCAGCTATTCACACGCATCCACCTTCAGGGTCTGATTGCCTAATATTCATGCTGTGTCAGCTAAGAATAATAACCCTCATTACATTGATGGCTTTAAATGAAACCAGAAGTGTGTGCGTGTTGGATGTAGAGTTTCAGCAAGCCTTTTACAACTAAGAACTACTTATTCAGCTTTCCTGGGCTTTCTGTAGCTCTTGAAGATTAAATACTCAAAAGACTAAATACTCTTGATTACCTGCTCATTCTTTACTGAGACACTCTGCTCCTTCAAAGAAGAACCCATATCACAGAGGCTGACCCAACTCTCCAGACCTAAGACTGGAGGATAGTAAGACAGGATTGCATATGATGCCCTATTAATTGAAAGAACCTCACAAGGTCTTTTATTGAGTCTCCTGTCTCAGACAGCATTTATCACAAAGTACCACATACAGAGGGCTTCCCAGGTGGCTCCAGTGGTAAAGAATCTGCTTGCCAATGCAGGAGACACAAGAGACATGGGCTCAATCCCTAGGCCAGAAGATCCCCTGGAGGAGGGCATGGTAACCCACTCCAGGATTCTTGCCTGGAGAATGCCATGGACACAGGAGCCTGGCAGGCTATGATCCATAAGGTCACAAAGCGAAACACGACTTAGCATGCACACACCACACACAGATTGCAGTCCTTATTGCTTATTGCTTATCCTTCCCTCTAATGCTTTAATATTTCCTCCAGGGGAAAAATTCTGTTCTAGTATATTAATGACAAAAGTGGTCATGATAGTATCATTACTGTAGGAGATGAAATTCTGTTTGATGGGCAAAATCCCACAAGGATGAAAGTTAGGATAAAATAAAATTTAAAAACTTGCTTATCACTAACAAAAAGAGAAGGAAAGAAGCACAGAGTGGTGATGAGTCACACTTAATTGGCTAATATATATTAAGCAAAAGTAATTGACCCTAAAATAACTGCCACAGTATTGTATTCATTAAGCTAGTGTACATAATGTACCTAGAATCTCATAAAACATCCTGAGGGCAGAACTAGTTGGTTCAAAAAATATTTATGGAAAACGAACTGTTGTATTTCAACTTGTACATCCAGTAAAGCCTGCTAGTTTTTCTCTCTAGTTCTTTCATACTCTCACACTCCCATTTGGTGGGTTAAAGAATAGAAAAAAATATTAGGTAAATCATACCACTTGAATAAATGAGTGAAAATAAGTTCATCACTGAGTTATGAAACTGTTTTGGTTGCTCCATGTTCTCAATTAAGTCATCAAAACCAAGGATGATGAATGAGAGAGAGGCAGAGCTCTCAGCTTTGGAAATCTTAGTTATGATAGAAGAAATCTCTCTCTCAATTTGGCAGTCAGAATTTAAAGATGAGGGAAAAAAAGAATTTAAAGATGGTAGTTTTCTTCCTGCCAGATAAGGTCCACAGGATGTCAGAAAGTAAAACAACAACAACAACAAAAAAACACATTGCCGGTGTTTTGCCCTACTGTCTCCAGACAGTAGCCTGAAGTAAGGATTCCTGGGTTTGAATTCTGATCACTCCACAAACAACTTCTAAGCTCTAATGATGTGATAATTCACTTTCTCTCTGTGGGTCTCAGTTTCCTCAACTATCAAGTAACAGAATGACCTGTGATTTCTATGGCCCCACACAGCAATAAGTCAATGGTTTTATAAATAATCTGTTCCTGTCTTTGAATGATGGGACAATCCTGTTGAATCAGGTTTAAATGTAAACCTGATTTAAAGCTGGGGAAAAGACTCAGTCTTAGAAAAAGCTAAAGTTGAAACAGAAATAGAGCATTTAACAATAACTGAAACCTGGTCCAAAATGGAATATTTCTCTCAAGAAGGAAACAGAAGAATCGATTTGGTAACGTTGGACCCTTGATAACTGACCCATGAGGTATGGGTATGACGGGGGACTCCCTTTGGTCCTCAGACTGACTTTCACCCTAAAAGAGTTTGTTGGTATCATCTGGGATAGGCTGAAACTCTCCTGGAGCCCACACAGCAATTCTGTAGAGGGATATGCTCTCTAAGGAAATCAAAGACAGTGGTTCTACTATTTTAGATTCAAAAGATAAAGGTGAAACCCTTTACTTCAGAAACTAATTTTCTCCATTCCATTTCTTCTCTTCCACCCTTCCCCTCTGTCCTCTTCCTTTGGGATCATCTTCCAACAGATGAGTGTATCCTTCGAGCAAGTAAGGTGGAGCCTGCAGGTGAGCGTTCCAAGACAGCCCTGTTGATCACTTCCTCCATTATGCTGGTGCTTCTGCTTGGGGCAGCTGTGATTGTCTGGAGGAAATCTCGGAGCAGAGCCAAGTCAACAGGAAAAGCTGGCTATGCAAAGCTGGCTGAACCTAGTGTGTCTTACTCCTCCTATAAGAGCAGCCATCGTGAGAGCTTTGAAGAGGATCAAGTGATTGAGTACAGAGACCGGGACTATGATGAGGATGATGATGATGACATTGTCTACATGGGCCAAGATGGCACTGTCTACCGGAAATTTAAATATGGGCTGTTGGATGATGACAATGAAGATGACCTGGAATACGATGATGAGAGCTACTCCTACCAGTAAACAGAGGCCATGCCCACCCCACCACATTGCACTCATGGGCATGCATGTGAGCATTACAAAGTTGGATTTTATCCCAACATACCAGGCTGACGTGAGGGTGCTTGTCTTCTTAACCAAGAGTCCAGCTAGAGTATATGAGGATGCTGAAATATTTTGTTCTTCTTTTGGATAGTTAAACTCAATTAACCATAATTATTCAACCATGACTGAGGGACAAGGATAAAATTCAGAGTAATTGTTCTCAAAACAATATCTCAAGACACAAAACATAGGAAGTTTAAAAAAAAAAAAAGTGAAATTTTTGTGCAAACTGTTTCATGTGATTAAAAAAAAAGAAATAGACCTATAGAAATTCTGTTTCTCAGCTGCATTGTAGAGATATTTGCTACCTTTTCGATTTCTGATATTTCTGTAATTGATTTGGGGGGATGAGGAGACAAAAGAACTGTTTGTCTTAGGGGATTTTCCTCCCCTTTTAGTTCTCTTGGGCAGAGATTTGTTCCTTAAGGGACCACTAAAGAAAGTTCTCCTCCTCATGCCATTTATACCAATTATTCCAGCTCACCCCTGAGTAATAGAGGCCACCTCTGCTGAGGCTGATCAGGATCTATTTATAGACAGGAGGAAAGACATGAGAGGTTGCTTCATTGCCAAGAAGCATGTGTCCTCCATGCCCTGGTTCCTCTGCAGTAGTCCATAGTCATGATGATTCTAGAGCAAGCTCAGGCAGGAGATTGGTGGCAGCAAGCCCAGGAGGAAAGACATCACTGTTTCTGAGAATGTCAGTCTTACACTCTCATGATTTTTCTAAGGGTGTTTCTGGTTAGAAACATCAGCTAAAACATCAAGTAATGAAAGAAAATTGGTAATGTTAACCTAACGTAAAATGGGATAAAATGACAAAAACTTGAAATACTCTTTTTAAAAAAAGGCTTTAGTTACTAAATTAAAGAGCTTTTATGAACAGCCCATCACAGAACTGTGGGCTCTTCACAGAAAAAGTTAGGATGGAGTCTAACATGGAAATTTCCAACATCCTGCTCACCAGCTTAATCCAGCTGCGGATCAGCCTTCCAACACTCTTCATGTCTATGATTTCTGTTTCTAGACATCCTAGGCATCCCTTTTTCCATCCTCCAGTCCAGTACACTCTTGGATTTGTGCACACAGGACAGTTTTTCTGCAGGCAATAGAGGGAAGAGCTCCTACTAAGTGAAATTAAGTAAGCAGGGTTTTATGGATTTCCTTGTCAAAACAGAAGTGATAGGCAGTCTTGGGAGTGAACCACCAGAAAGAGATATTTTCAGATAATGAGGACAATCACACACACACACAAAATGTATTTCACACTATGCGCTAGGTACTGAGCTAGATAATTCCTTTTAAAAACTCACCCCGTTTAATATCACTGTAACTTCTTGAGGTTGGTACCATTATTACTCTTTTTTTAAATAGGAAAGCCAAAGCTTATGAAAAGTTAAATAGCCCAAGGTCACAGAAAGCTTATCAAGATTTAATAAAAAAAGGATGACTCTAAAGTGTGTGTTCCTAAAAACTATGCTACACTGACATGAAGTAGAAAAAGAAGCCTCCTAAATCTAATAAAGGCCTATCTTACTTTATGATATGGCAATGCTATTATCTTTGCTGAATGTGTACATTTTCTTTTTTTAAAAAAACATATCACTGACACAGGAAATCTTTGTAAAGAAGTCTTCGGTTTACTGAAGGCCTCTGTGTTTCTTTAAGGGAAAGCTCTTAAAACAAAGATTGGCAAACTTTCTCCGAAAAGAGCCAGATCCTAAATACTCTAGGATCTTTGTGCAACTATCAGCTCTGCCATTGTGGCATGCGTGCAGCCAACCCACAGCAAATGGGTGGGCTGTGCACCAAGAAAACTGTATTTATGGGCACTGAAATTTGGGTTTAAGATAATTTTCACATATCATAAAATAGTATTCTTCTTTTGATTTTTTTCCTCAATCACTTAAAAATGTGAAAAACCATTCTTGCCTCAAGGCAATACAGAAACAGGTAATGGGCCAGATTTGGTCAAGAGACTGTAATTTGTTGACAGAAATTCCTAAGAGACCATGTATATCACAGACACATATGATATGCTCCAAAAAATTTTGATCATTTAAAATCACCCCCTGAAAACCTATCTGAACCCTTTATGGATCCTTTTGCAAATCTTAGAAACAAATAGAAATACATATAAGATAGCCATCTCATCATGGAGAATGAAATGGCAATCCACTCCAGTATTCTTGCCCAGGAAATCTCATGGACAGAGGAACCTGGTGGACTACAGTCAGTGGGGTTGCAAAGAGTCAGACACGACTGAGTGACTGAGCATGCACACACCAGCCATTTTATCAATGGAAGAATTCTTCATCTCTTGTTGTGTAATTGGAGTGTAGCCTATGGAAATAAGTGATTTTGTTTATATTGTGTTGTGCGTCTTCCCTGATAATTCAAAACTCTGATAAACTGAGTCTGACATTTCTTTGTGTAGCCTGGAAATCGTTTCCCAAGAAAATTCTGTCTTTAGGATACACAATTAAGCATTAAATGAGGTCAAGATGACCTTGAAAACTAAGAAAATTGTGTCATTACTCCATGTGATCCGAAAAATAAGGCTCAAACTGTACATGGGTACTTTGACATCTTTCCTTCTTTGTTCACAGTTAGGCCATATTATTCTCAGACTTCTTCTGAATATTCCACTAACAACTATCTAAAGACATAAATATGTAGTTGTAAAACAAAGTCACCTTTTGGTTTTCTGTTTGCTAATAACTTGGAAATACTGAGAATCCTCATAGACTGGAAATACACCAAGAAACTGGGCAAGAGCTTGGAAAGTTCTAGTTCATGGAAATGAAATGAAATTCATTTCATTTCAAAATGAAATCAAAACCAGATAATGCTATAGCAGCTAGCTGATTAATGAATTACCTCTGAGGAGATCAGTCCTGGATGTACATTGGAAGGACTGATGTTGAAGCTGAAACTCCAATACTTTGGCCACCTGATGCGAAGAGCTGACTCATTTGAAAAGACCCTGATGCTGGGAAAGATTGACGGCAGGAGGAGAAGGGGACAACAGAGGATGAGATGGCTGGATAGCATCACCAACTCAATGGACATGGGTTTGGGTGGACTCAGGGAGTTGGAGATGGACAGGGAGGCCTGGCGTGCTGCGGTTCATGGGGTCGCAAAGAGTCAGACATGACTGAGCAACTGAACTGAACTGACTTTTTATGTGATTAGTATTATGCTTTACCAAGTAAGAGTACTTGGTACTCTTTTCCCCTCCCTTTTATCTTTCTACTTCTAATGACTGAGTTAGTCATATCAATGATAAACCTTCTTAAAAATCAAATCCAATCTGTCAGTCCCATCATCACTGGCTCAATTAGGCTCTTAGTCTCTCTCATCTGGACCTTTACTATAAAACTTCTCCTGACTTATTACTGAACTTCAGTCTCTTTCACCCAATTTATCTACCCTGCTATCAATGATCATTTCTAAGTTCTATCAGATCATCACATTGGGCTCACCATCACCTACCTTGATTATAACATTCAAAATTTTGCAAGATGTGACAACTGCCTGTATCTCAAATCTTAACATCCAGCAGTTCTTGGCCCCTCCTCATTTCCTAGCTTCTCTGCTGCTAAGTTGCTTCAGTCATGTCCAACTCTGTGTAACACGATAGATGGCAGCCCACCAGGCTCCCCCATCCCTGGGATTCTCCAGGCAAGAACACTGGAGTGGGTTGCCATTTCCTTCTCCAATGCATGAAAGTGAAAAGTGAAAGGGAAGTCGCTCAGTCGTATCTGACTCTTAGCGACCCCATGGACTGCAGCCTACTGGGCTCCTCTGTCCATGGGATTTTCCAGGCAAGAGTACTGGAGTGGGGTGCCATTGCCTTCTCCTCCTAGCTTCTCTACTTACACTCAATAGTACTGAATTGCTTCTAAGGTCTCTAGGGTATATCTTGTTATCTCATGTCCTTGGGCATACATTGTTCACTCTCCTTGGAATATTCTACCCCTACCCCTACTTTGACCTGGGAAATTTCTAACCATTCTTTAAAAATCATATTCCCTTATAACCTCTCTTGGGAGCCCTTCCCTGACCTTCTTGAAGAAGGTTAATCAGTTTATCACTTCTCTGCTACCTAGATCGGAGAAGGCAATAGCACCCCACTCCAGTACTCTTGCAAGGAAAATCCCATGGATGGAGGAGCCTGGTGGGCTACAGTCCATGGGGTCACTAAGAGTCGGACACATCTGAGCAACTTCACTTTCACTTTTCACTTTCATGCATTGGAGAAGGAAATGGCAACCCTCTCCACTGTTCTTGCCTTGAGAATCCCAGGGACGGGGAGCCTGGTGGGCTGCCGTCTATGGGGTCGCACAGAGTCAGACATGACTGAAGCGACTTAGCAGCAGCAGCAACAGCTATGTGCAAACAGTAGTGTGCTTTCATATCATACTCTGTTATAACTGTTTCATTCACATCTATATCTACTAAGAGGCAGGGTACATCTATCTACTAAGAGACTGGGTACTTCTTGAGGCAACTACTATTTCCTTTCCAGAACCTAGCACAGTGTCCAGCATTTGATAAACAACCAAGAAATATTGATGGAATTGAATATTAAGAAGACAGGACTCATAAATATGAAGTAATCAGGCAGAATATTAAGAAGACAGGACTCATAAATATGAAGTAATCAGGCAATGATATAGGCATATATTATGCAGTCCATTCCTAGTCTTGAGTGTAAATGATAAGGCAGGTGGTGCAGGTGCTTCTGTCAGTTAAATATGAGAAGTATGAGATAAACACAAATTAGACCTTGTTAGGGATGGCTTCATGGGAAAAGGACTCATGCTTGGATTTGATTTGAAAAAGAAAAGAGGATGCAGAGTGTATTCCTCAAGGAAGGCAGTGGAGTTAGTAAGTTGCTGACCTGGCTTTTACAATAATTATAATGTTTATTCACTGTGTATTAAGAATTTACCACATTCTAGGCACTGTTTTGGAAATAACAGTGAGTGAAATCAATCAAATCTTGGACTTTAGGAATTTTCAGTCTAGTGGGGGAGAAATAAATAATAACACAACTACCATTTTTGATGCCTTCTATGTGCCAGCCACAGTTTTGGGCCCTTTTCTCATATGACCTCATTGAATCCTTACAGCACAAATGCTGTAGAGTAGGAGCGTGCTCCCTCTTTACAGATGAGTGCCATCAGACAGGGTGTGAGTGGTCCAACTGGGATGTGAACCTAAAACTTTAGTCCATCTTCCTTCTGCTGTACCACCCTACTTCTAAGGGAAGAAAGAATATGGGCTTTGTCAGTAATCCCTGGATTTCATTTGGGGATTTTTTTTTTTTTAGCTATATGGAATTTGAATTATCAGAAAGTGATGCCAGGGAAGCACCCATGGGATCCTATGGTTCAGGTGCCTAATTTCACCTAGAGGCATAGTGTTGAGGGGTAATGAGGAAAAGAATTTTAGGTAATTATGCACATAAACTGTGTATAAGTCAAATTATTAAAAAGTATTCATGAGAAAATAAAATACAATTTCAAAAGATAAATGGTATTCATGAGAGATTCTACCATATAAAAGAAAAAAAAAATTCAAACATTAAGAATTTCCAAACATGGAAATCAGAAGGGCATCAAGTGGGGAAAGAAGACTGCTATTTAGAGAAACTGGAGATAAAGATTTTAGGTGCTGAACACAAACACTTGACATTGGAGTAGACCTTTTAAGATCTGTTCAGAGTTAAGGAGGTATACTTCAGAGCTCATGAAAAAGAAGCTGTTTAGGGTACTACCCAGTTGAAGACTGAAGTTCAGATGCCATCAACTGAAATAAAGAGTAGCCTGCAATTTACACTGAAATGTAAGAACTGTAAATAGATTGTGTTTCCAAAGGAAATATATTAATTTTATCAGTGAATGCTTGGCATACACTCTGGGTCTAATTAATCACCACACAGAAACAACATCTGATACTGAAGAAGTGAGATAAAAATTTGAGGCTGTATTTGGAATTTCACTTTTAAAGCCTCCTATGTCTACCTTGGGAGAGTGAAAAAGCTGGCTTAAAACTCAACATTCAGAAAACTAAGATCATGGCATTTGGTCCTATCACTTCATGGTAAATAGGTAGGGAAATAACAGAAACAGTGACAGGCTTTATTTTTTGGGCTCCAAAATCACTGCAGATGGTGATTGCAGCCATGAAATTATAAGACATTCCTTGGAAGAAAAGCTATGACAAACCTAGACAACATATTAAAAACCAGAGACATTACTTTGCCAACAAAGGTCCATCTAGTCAAAGCTATGGTTTTTCCAGTAGTCATGAATGGATGTGAGATAAAGAAAGCTGAGTGCCAAAGAATTGATGCTTTTGAACTGTGGTGTTGGAGAAGACTCTCAAGAGTCCCTTGGACAGCAAGATCAAACCAGTCAATCCTAAAGTAAATAAACCTGAATATTCATTGGAAGGACTGATGCTGAAGCTGAAGCTCCAATATTTTGGCCACCTGATGTGAAGAACTGACTCATTGGACAAGACCCTGATGCTGGGAAAGACTAAGGGCAGGAAGAGAAGGGGACAAAGGATGAGATGATTGGATGGCATCACAGACTCGATGGACATGAGTTTGAATGAGCTGTGGGAGTTGGTGATGGAAAAGGAAGCCTGTTTTAAAAAGTTATAAGGTAAAGAAAGAGTTGAGGATTAAAGTCTGTTTTACTCACTTATGCAGTCTTGGTTACCAACACTAAGTAGAAAGGCCATTCATTTATTTACAGGAATGAAAATCATTGCATGTGAGTGCCTTTGGAGCTAAGGGTAGAAGCTAGAACAAGGTGTGCAGCCATGCTTAACTGTAAAGAAGGCTTGAAAACAAGTTTTTGGTATAAGGATATGAGATTACCATGACGAGTTTAGTACAATCATGACTAATCTTCTAGGGCTTTGCCACCAGAATGAAAGTTTTCCATCATCCAGAAAGAGGAGGGTAGGAGAGAGTAGCTGTTAGGTAGCCTGATAAGAAGGCCTCTCTAACAAAAGTGTTCATTGATAAGAACTGATCCTAGCCAGCAAGGGAAATGATATAAGCCTTGCTAAAATATTAAGTGAAAAAGAAATATGTTTGTACAACAGAGAATTATAACTAATACTGGAGCAGAACCAGATTGAGGTCAGGAGCATTAGCATCCCTCTGACTAAGTTATTGTTATCCAGGAAGGCTCTTTGTTGTCCAGGAGGGTGATTCTGGACTTGATAAGCTGATCCTTGAACAATCTGGGTTGGCATTGCCTGGGCTCACTTACAAGCAGATGTTTTTCAACAGTAAATACTATAGTACTGCTGTGTTTGGTTGAATCCTCAGATGCGCAGGAACCACAGACCTGGAGGACCAACTGTAAATTACACCCAGATTAAACCCTAATGTTCTTTAAGGGTCAACTATCAATTCTGCCATATCCTTTAGGCTTTTAGTTTTAAATGATAGAAAAGTCAACCCAAACTGGCCTAAAAAGGAATTTATGGGCTCATTTAATCAAAAAGCTCTAGGGCTAAGGGTGAAATCAGTACTGCTGGAAATGGGGCTTAGACAATGGCATCAGGTACAGGTTTCTTTCCATCTCTTGCCTGTCTTTTGCTATATTGGCTCCCTCCTCCTTGGAAGTCTCCCTCACATTGACAGCATGAGGGCCTGAAATATCAGACCTGGTCCACTTCCAGTAGGAAAAAGATCCTACCTCCGATCACATCTCAGGAAAACTTCTGTGCTATCTCATTGGCTCAGAAAAGGCATTTGCTAGTTTCCAGGTATAAATACTCCACCTGTGGCCAATTTCAAGCTTCAAATGTAATGTCAATTAATGTGAATTTGGAAGAAATTCTTAAAGATCAACATTCAGAAAACTAAGATCATGGCATCCAGTCCCATCACTTCATGGGAAATAGATGGGGAAACAGTGGAAACAGTGTCAGACTTTATTTTTGGGGGCTCCAAAATCACTGCAGATGGTGATTGCAGCCATGAAATTAAAAGACACTTACTCCTTAGAAGGAAAGTTATGACCAACCTAGACAGCATATTCAAAAGCAGAGACATTACTTTGCCAACAAAGGTCTGTCTAGTCAAGGCTATGGTTTTTTCAGTGGTCATGTATGGATGTGAGAGTTGGACTATAAAGAAAGCTGAGCACCAAAGAATTGATGATTTTGGACTGTGGTGTTGAAGACTCTTGAGAGTCCCTTGGACTGCAAGGAGATCCAACCAGTCCTTCCTAAAGGAAATCAGTCCTGAATATTCATTAAAAGGATTGATGCTGAAGCTGAAACTCCAGTACTTTGGCCACCTCATGCGAAGAGTTGACTCATTGGAAAAGACCCTGATGCTGGGAAAGATTGAGGGCAGGAGGAGAAGGGGATGACAGAGGATGAGATGGTTGGATGGCATCATCGACTCGATGGACATGGGTTTGGGTGGACTCTGGGAGTTGGTGATGGACAGGGAGGCCTGGTGTGCTGCAGTTCATGGGGTTGCAAAGAGTCGGACACGACTGAGTGACTGAACTGAACTGAACTGGAAGAAGTGCAAAGAGGGGAAGCATTATACAGCATTTCTATTGCACAGATGCATCAGATTCAATAACCTCAAGAACACAGCTAATAGTAGAATGTAAAATAATTAGGAAGTTATCAGGTTTGCTTATTTGTTAGCTGAGTTTTTAATACAGCTTTAGTAGAAAGTCTTATGACTTAATTTTTTTAGTCATAGCTGAGTCTGAGTATTCACAAGATTCCTGACAAATTAACAACTGGGTTTCTAATCTGGGACAAGACAGCTTCAGCATTCCACTCTTCTGCTCTTTTTTAGGTAGAATCTTTTCTATGATTTTTTTTTCTTTCTCTCAATAATAAATATCTCATCAAGAATTTTCTTTTTTTCCCACAAGTTCCCCCACTCTAATATTCTCAGAAGACAAAAAATAGTAATAATAGTGATAGTGTAACTGTTATTATTATGCTCATTTCCACCAGCAATCAAAGAAGAGCAAATGTAATCAATAATGTCACAGCAAAAACTGTTTTAATTATAGCATATAATTCTGAAGTTCTGCCCACTGCCAGAGATAGTGACATGGACAATTTCATGTATTACTTGGTGTAGGGTATGCCAATATATCATTTTTTTATTCCTGAATCACAAACTGCCACAAATTTAGCATCTTAAGATAACATTCAGGACTTCCCTGGTGGTCTGGAGATTAAGAATCCACTTGCAGTGATTAAAAGCGCAGGATGCATGGGTTCAATTCCTGGTCTGGGAGGATCCCATCTGCTATGGAGCAACTAAGCCCACTCACCCTAGAGCCTGTGCTCTGTAACAAGAGAAACCTTTACAATGAGAAGCCCATGCACTCAACTAGAGAATAGCCCCCACTGGCTGCAGCTGGAAAAAAAAAAAACCTGCGTGCAGCAGCGAAGACCCAGCACAGCCAAAAATAAATAAATAATTTTTTAAATTAGCATCCATTTATTATCTCATAATGTTATAAGTCAGAAGTCCAGGTGGGCTTGATTGGGTTCTCTGCCTGAGTCTAACAAGGTCAAAACCAAGGTGTCAGCCAGGCTGGCTCTTACCTGGAGGCTCTGGAAAAAAACTGTTTTCCCAGGTACTCAGATTGCTGACAGAATCCAGTTTCTTGTGGCTCTAGAATTGAGGTTCCTGCTTTCTTTTCTGGCTGTAGGCCAGAGGTCACTCGGCTCCAGAGGTAACTCTCGGGGCTCATGCATGCCCTCACAGTGCGGCCCTCTTCAAAGCCAACATCCATGCATTGAATGTTTCTCATGCTCTGAATCTGATGATCCCTCTGATTACCAGCTGGAGAAAACCTTGCATTTAAAAGGCTCCTATGATTCCTCATGGAGAAGGCGATGGCACCCCACTCCAGTACTCTTGCCTGGAAAATCCTATGGATGGAGGAGCCTGGCTGGCTGCAGTCCATGGGGTCGCTGGGAGTCGGATACGACTGAGTGACTTCACTTTCACTTTTCACTTTCATGCATTAGAGAAGGAAATGGCAACCCACTCCAGTGTTCTTGCCTGGAGAGTCCCAGGGATGGGGGAACCTGATGGGCTGCCATCTATGGGGTCGCACAGAGTCGGACACGACTGAAGCGACTTAGCAGCAGCAGCAGCATGATTCCTCAATTGGGCCCACCTGGAGAACCTCCCTTTGGCTTTAGTGTAACATAATCACAGGCATGATAGCTCATTGTATTCACTGGGGATTAGAGCGAGAAATCTTGAGCCTTGAGGTGTTATTTTAGGACTCCTCTTACTATAACAAATAAAATTCTTTTACAAATCAATCTAACAAAATATGTTAGTCATTTCGATGTGTGTTCTATTTGAATTCACCAATTCCCTGCTAGGAAATATTATAAACAGAACCAAAGCATTAAAAAATCATCGTTGTTTATAATTTAAAACTACTTTACAGAATTGCCAACATTCGCTGGATCATAGAAAAAGCAAGAGAGTTCCAGAAAAATATCTATTTCTGCTTTATTGACTATGCCAAAGCCTTTGACTGTGTGGATCACAAGAAACTGTGGAAAATTCTGAAAGAGATGGGAATCCCAGACCACCTGACCTGCCTCTTGAGAAACCTGTATGCAGGTCAGGAAGTAACAGTTAAAACTGGACATGGAACAACAGACTGGTTCCAAATAGGAAAAGGAAAGGAATACGTCAAGGCTGTATATTGTCACCCTGCTTATTTAACTTTTATGCAGAGTACATCATGGGAAACACTGGGCTGGATGAAGCACAAGCTGGAATCAAGATTGCTGGGAGAAATATCAATAACTTCAGATATGCAGATGACACCACCCTTATGGCAGAAAATGAAGAAAAACTAAAAAGCCTCTTGATGAAAGTGAAAGAGGAGAGTGAAAAAGTTGGCTTAAAGCTCAACATTCAGAAAACGAAGATCATGAGCATCTAATCCCATCACTTCATGGGAAATAGATGGGGAAAGAGTGGCTGACTATTTTTCTGGGCTCCAGAATCACTGCAGATGGTGACTGCAGCCATGAAATTAAAAGACGCTTACTCAGGAAGGAAAGTTATGACCAACCTAGACAGCATATTGAAAAGCAGAGACATTACTTTGCCAACAAAGGTCCGTCTAGTCAAGGCTATGTTTTTTCCAGTGGTCATGTATGGATGTGAGAGTTGGACTGTGAAGAAAGCTGAGCGCCG
>NW_011494784.1:3655142-3665592 GCF_000754665.1 Bison bison bison
CAAGGAGATCCAACCAATCCATCCTAAAAGAGATCAGTCCTGGGTGTTCATTGGAAGGACTGATGCTGAAGCTGAAACTCCAATATTTTGGCCACCTGATGCGAAGAGCTGACTCATTGGAAAAGACCCTGATGCTGGGAAAGATTGAGGGCAGGAGGAGAAGGGGATGACAGAGGATGAGATGGTTAGATGGCATCACCGACTAAATGGACATGAATTTGGGTGAACTCTGGGAGTTGGTGATGGACAGGGAGGCCTGGCGCACTGAGGTTCATGGGGTCACAAAGAGTCAGACATGACTGAGTAACTGAACTGAAGTTTACAAAGACTATACAAAATACCCTATAATAGTTACATATAATAAGCAAGATACAGAAATTCATGTATACTACCATTCATGTGTATTTCTGAAATTAAAAAGCTATGTGGATTATGCAAGCTGAATTGTAAAAAGCAAAGATAAACAACATTATCTGTCCCCAAAGAGCTTAATACTGAGGTGGAAAAACAAATTCATGTACAAATAACCACAAAATGAGGGAGAATGAAAGCAGTACAATAATTCCAGGGGGAAAAAAACCACAACAAAACCATTGGAACACAGAGACTGTTAGATAAAGCAAATCAATGCACCTAAAACCTTTCTGGGGAGAAATACCGAGGAAACACTCATTCTTCGCTAAAGTGATATGTTCTGGTTAAAGGGCCATATACATATTTCATAACTGGCCAAATGCTTGACCTTAATGAAACCTGTTTCTCCTCACACAACTTATCATTATCTACAAAGCAACTAGCAGAAGAGTTTCTTAATAGAAGCCCTATTTATACTGTGACTGTCCAAGAGAAGCCGTGTTTCTACAATAAAACCCTCCTTTCTCCCCAAGTCTTAAAAACCTCAAATGTTAAGGTTTTAGCTACAAAGCCACAGGTGATCTTAGTCATGTGCTGAGAACATTGGAAAAGGAAAGACAGCAGGAATTTAGACCCTCTCTAGGTCACTTTCACTTTGAATCCATGTAGAAAAACCCTTAGATACAGGATTGGAACATGGCCTGAGAAGAAAGTCAGGAAAGCAGGCTCATCTGAACTGTGGAGGAGAAAACTCAGGAAAGCCTCCTTTGCCCCAAAGGGCTGAGCTGAGGATGAACATGTAGGTATGACACTGCTCCACTCAGCCAGTTCCCAGCGGCTGGACTTCAGACATCAGGTTGGAGGGGAAGCTGTGCAAACAGGACAGGCAGGCAGGAGATCACCAAGTCAGACAACTCAGTGGAAGTAGAACTCTCGTCTGGGTGCTGCAAGATTGTCAAAAGGTGGTGGTTGGCCTGGGTTCCAGAGTCCCCGGTCTCAGGCCGGCAGCCTTATAAAGATGGCTTCGGACGTATTTTCTTTATGGATCTGTTCCTGAAACAAAAGAACACAGAAACCTAATCAAATTGCAAATCAAGAAGTGACTGGGCAACGATAGAATTGACAAAGGCCAGACTTTGTGATACTTATCGCTAGGCTGTAAGGGATCAGAAGGGATCTTTGTGACGGATGCTCCAGGATTATCTAAGAACAATGTCTCTCTCTCCCCTTCCCTCTCTTTTGAACTGGGATTGAAATTTTTATTCCCCATGATCCCTTTGGCCAAACTCCATGAGTCCTTTACTGCCTTTGCAACATGCTTTGCAGCACAGCTGTATAGCTGTATAACATGTGGATAATTTCTCTGTCCTGTTTTTCTGTTGATTTTCAATTTTAAACAGCTGTTTGCTGTTTCCCAATTTCATCCGTTGTAGGTGGATTTCTGTTGGCCTTAAATAGACCTGCCTGTGAACACTTGCACATGAGCATTAAAGGAGATAAGACTTGTGAATATCTACGGTAAACCCTCCGGTGCTATACCAGTGTTATTTCCCCTGTTCACCTGTAGTCCATCCTAGGCAGGCATGCCACTAAGACTGTGGAAACTGAGAAATCAAACAATATTCTTGGGGAATTCCCTGGTGGTCCAGTGGTTAAGATCGCTATTTCCATTTCAGGGTGCCATGGGTTAGATCCCTGATTGGGGAACTAAGATCCCACAAGTGCGCTTGAAAGAAAGAAACCCAAAAAAACAAAACAGAAAAACAAGTTTCTCAGGCCAACCATTTGAGTGTGCTTCCTCAGAAAAACTAAGTGGGTCAGTCAGAGGCAGCTATGTAAGTTGTGGGACCCAGAATAAAAATGGAGAATTTCAAGATGGCGGCAGCAGAACATTGAAACTAAGCCTGGGGCCCTTGCAAGCATCAGGCCCTGTTCATCTTCCCAGGTAGCACCGCCATGAAGCTAAACATGACTTCAGTACAGTCAAAGCAATGTGAGGTGTGCAAAATGCATCCACTAATGCAAATGGGTCCAAGTATTTAGACACCAAAGGTGGTGACTCTGGGGAAGTGGATGAGAAGGTTGTTAAGATCTACAAAACATGTAGCTGTAAAGACAACACTAAGGAAGAGTTCAAGATATTGGAAGAGGAAGGATTTCTTTTCAGGATGAAAAGCTAAATCGAAAGACAACTGATCTTCCAGTCAGGATAACTTCATTTCCACCGTAGCTCTATGAGATGCTGAGTGAGTCTTTGGAGATGATGTCACAGGCTGTGCTTTGTATATTGTAAGCTTGTAAACTGGGAAACAAAGTGTAAACTTGTACCATTGCCATTTTTAAGGGTAGCTCTTGGTCCTTTTAGAAAAGACAGACACACATTCTGAGTTGGTTGCCACCTAGATGCAGCTGTATACTCCTTCCAAGGCAACAGATAGAGAGGATTTTGCGTGTGTGCTAAGTCGCTTTAGTCGTGTCTGACTCTTTGCGACCCCATGAACTAGCCCTCCAGGCTCCACTGTCCATGGGGATTCTTCAGGCAAGAATATTGGAGTGGGTTGCCATGCCCTCCTCCAGGGCATCTTCCCAACCCAGGGATTGAACCTGTGTCTCTAATGTCTCTTGCATTGACAGGTGGGTTCTTTACCACTAGCGTCACCTAGGAAGCCCCAGGAAGGACTTTATAGTCTCCCAAATCAGCCTCTCCCTCCATCTCTCTCCCTCTTTTTTTCTAGTTTCCACTGCCTCTGAGCTAAAAAGAAAAGCAAACCACCCTATCAGTTTGTTAATTTTATGTGTAACCTGCGTGGACGTCTTTGCGCTGCTCAAAGGGCAGTCAGGGCGGGAAGAAGGGCTGGACATAGTTACCCAGCCTGACCTTCCTTGGGTTGTGACATTAGAGCTCTGTTTACCTAGTTGAAGTGCTGGGAATGTTGGAATGGAGGGAGGAGACTACATGGATGATTCAGGAGGCTACAGCAGCTCTTATTTCCTGCTGACTTGTCAGCTGTTTTGAGCGGCAAAGAGAGATGAAATTTGTGAACTTATCTGTCATGTGGCTTCATCTGTTCCCTCTCTCATTTCTTTTCTGAAAACCTTTTCCAATAAACACAGTGAAGTAGACAACAGAGGATGTCTAGGAGAGCAAACTCATGTCTCCTCAAGGGTAGATTTTTGGCATCCACAGAAAAGTCTCCAGTGCTGCTGTTCTTTGCTCCACATCTTGAAGGTACTGGAAAAAATAAAGGGATGTGATGCTCCCTTATTTACTGCATCTGGGTGAGGTAGAAAGTTCGTGATTCCTGTCACAGAATACGTTCAACATACGGGCTTCGCAGGAGGCACTAGTGGTAAAGAACCCACCTGCCAATGCAGGAACGTAAAAGACACAGGTTCAATCCCTGGGTGGCGAAGATCCTCTGGAGGAGGGCATGGCAACCCACTCCAGTATTCTTGTTTGGAGAATCCCATGGACAGAGGAGCCTGGTGGGGCTGCGGTCCATAGGGTGACAAATAGTCGGACATGACTGAGGCAGCTTAGCGCACACACACACATATATCTACTGTGGACCAAAAATATACCAGGCACCACATGGGGCTGATGGAGATCAAGTCAAATAACGTGCAATTTCTTTGGGAAACTGTATGTTCCTCAAAAACTGTCTTATTCCACTTTGTATCCTTAATGCACAACAGAGTTCTAAAACGCAGTAATTGCTCTATAAATATTTGTGGAGGTCCTCTGTGCTCACAGAAGTTGTTGTCTTTAGTGAACAATACTAGACACTCTGCATATAATCTATAAAAGAGTTTTCAGTGTCCTTAAAGTTACAATGTTATCTTTGGCCAGAGGAGAAAATAACCACTTTACAACAATAATTAGCATTTATCAAGTAAACACTTTTTAAGGTACTGTGGGAACCACTACTCAGGGATCAACTTGTTTAATCCTTTTGTCATAATAACCTGATGAGGTAAGCGCTTTTGTTATCCTTATTTTACGGGTAAGACTCTAAACCAAAAAAAAGGTAAAATAACTTGCCCAAGTTTGAATAGAAACTGGCTCCACAGGCCTTGTTTCTAATCTCCAAAACTGCAGCTGCCTAATCCTTCCAGAACCAAGCACAAGAAGAGCAAATTAAAACAGGGGCTTTGGAATGTCTTTTGACTATGATCCACAATTAAAAAAAATTTTTTATACCAATACCTGTATAAAACTGAAGCAAAAGTTTCAAGAAAAGATACTTACACAAATTACATTTTTTCCATCATATTCTAATTTTTTTTTTGAAGCTTACTACCATCAATTAATTTGATTTCACAATGCATAGCTTTAAAAACCCTGGGTGAGGGAAAAGAATTCAAGATTACCTGGCTAACTGAGCTTGCTGTACTTAAAATGGATTCTCTGAAATTTCTCTATTGGGAAATATATCCAAATATACTGCAATGTTTGTCATGCATCCAAGCCCCTTTTAGGCCCCGTGGAGCCTGAGCCTGAGGAAGGAAGGAAATCCTTCCTCTGCTCATCTTCTGTGTTACATCAGTGCTCCAGGCTGCCATCTTGGGTAGAGTCTCATTTAGATTTGGTTCCAGCCGACAAAGGTCCATATAGTCAGAGCTATGGTTTTTCCAGTAGTCATGGACAGATGTGAGAGCTGGACCATAAAGAAGGCTGAGTTATGAAGAACCGATGCTTTTGAATTGTGGTGCTGGAGAAGATTCCTGAGAGTCTGTTGGACAGCAAGGAGGTCAAACCAGTCAATCCTCAAGGGAATCAACCCTGAATATTCACTGGAAGGACTAATGCTGAAGCTGAAGCTCCAATACTTTGGCTGCCTGAGGTCAAGAGCCAACTCACTGGAAAAGAGTGGGCTGGGAAAGACTGAGGGAAGGAGGAGAAAAGGGCAACAGAGGATGAGGTGGTTGGATGGCACCACCGACTCAATGGATATGAGCTTGAGTAAGCTCTGGGAGGTAGTGAAGGACAGGGAAGCCTGGCGTGCTGCAGTGCATGGGATCACAGAGTCGGACATGACTGAGCAACTGAACACAACAACCAGCCACATCTGCATTTCTGGTCCATGGGAAGCAGGCATCTTTGCCCCTTACCCTTTCCCCTCCACTGAGGAAGAAAGTGCCCCCTTCTCTCTGCCCTGTTGGCTAAGGCCAATCCAGCTATAGCTTCTCATACATACAATTTTTATGTCCCACTTCCTAACTGAGGGCCCACAGGCTCTCCATTGGATACACTTAAAGGGGCTACAGACAGAGTACACTGCTATTTATCTCCAAAGGAACATTCCCTCTTCCCCTCTTCAACTCCACTCCCCCATAAGTAGAAGACGGGTGGTGGGCAGAACAGTTTCACATTCTTTTAGCATGGCCTAGATTTCCTAGGATTTAGTATTGAAATATGGGAGATTTAGCATCATCTATTACAGAGATTTTCTGCTTGGCAAGCTCTTCTAAAAGCAAGATGAAAAGAAAGGCTTCATATTCACATCATTTTACAGATGGATGGGCTATGGGTAAGTGGAGGGAAAGGAAGAGAATTATCAGAGGCTTGGCGTCTGGGATAAGCAGAGTCTGGGGATTACTAGGGAACATGAGCTTGCCATGGAGGGTCCATATGTGATGGAATGAAGACTTATGTGTTTGTGAACTTTCTGCCTTTTTACTACCTCAACTAAAAGGTTGATCTCAGCATTGCTAGTTCTATCCTGTGTCTAAAACACTCCAGCTAGTAGAGGAAAGAGACAAGCAAAGACTAAGCTGCCATGTCGTGCAAAAACTCAAACTCACAGGGAGCTCAGCTCAGTGCTCTGTGACGACTTACAGGAGTGGGATGGGAGTGGAGGTGGGAGGGAGGCTCAAGAGGGAGGGGATAGATATATACATATAGCTGATTCAGGGGCTTCCCCAATAGCTCAGCAGTAAAGAATCTGCCAGCAATGCAGTAGACCCAGGAGATGCAGGTTGGATGCCTGAGTTGGGAAGATACCATGGAGGAGGAAATGGCAACCTACTCCAGGATTATTGCCTGAAAAACCCCATGGACAAAGGAGCCTGGTGGGCTCCAAACAGTCACAGAGAGTCAGATAGAACTGAATGACTAAGTATGAGCATGGTAGTTGATTCATGATGTGGTACCGCAGAAACTGACATAACATTGTAAGGCAATTGTACTCCAATTTAAAAAATAACTTTTTAAAAATAAAGCTGCTAACGGATGGGCCTGGGGATTGTGCTCACCTACCACTCCACCATCCATCGCTCCCAGACTCCCATATACTCAACTCCTCCAGGACTGGGAGGCTAAGCCTGAGTCTACTAAGACTTATTCCCACCTGTAATGGGTGATGACCTGGGTTCCACACTCAGCTCTGAAATCTTCTGCCAACGCAGTTCAAGTGGGTGTGAGTTTACTTTTGACTTCCAATTTCTTCATCTGAAGTGTAGTTACAGTAACACCTAGCAGGATGCCTCAGACTTCTTGTGAGGAACAATGAAGTGATGTGAGTTAAGATACATCGAAACTCCTGGGGGTACAATCACTGTAGTTTACCACTGGGCAATAGATGAGATGGAGAGAACGTAACCACTCCCATCTGAATCTCTACAGAGGAACGTGGGGACCTTACTCTTCTTTTGAATGTTCAGTGTGTGCTTAGTTATCTATGCTTGACTTTTAAAAGTATATTCTTACAAAGAACATGATCTCCTTTGTGTAGTTAAATTGTTGCAGTGATATTTCACATTAGCCATACCTTTGCAAGACTGTTTGAAAAAAAATGAAGAAAATAAACTTTCAAAAGGGGCAGAGAATCCAAGATAACACTTCCTTCTATCTTCTAAAACTTCAAAAAAGTATTCAAACCAAAGCAATAGGAAACAACAGAGAATAGGCCTAGCTGGTTAGACGAAGAGCTAGGGGGAAATCCTGTTTTTGGAATATGGTGGAAATCTCAGAGTATTAGTATTACATTTTGTCAGATTCAGGAGATAGATGTGAGAAAAAAAAAAAAACACTTCATTTGACAGACATACTGTCATGGATGGGAAGCCTTTAATTCATTTGAAATATAAGCAAATCTGTAAGCAAAACAACTCCCTGGACAATGGTAGAAAATATTTTGAAGCTCAAAGAGGCCTAAAAGAGACCTGAGATTAACCTGGAATTCCCATGTGTGACTCCTAGTTAGAAGCAGGTATTTTGTTTACATGGAACCAAGGCAGAACCTACACCAGGGAATCCTCTCGAAGCCCCAGAAGGAGTGACTCACCTAGGATTTATATCCATCTGCTTCCAGAAAAGTGCTTGCAGTGCTGTCTTTTACACAAATGAAATTGTTGACATGGAAATCGAGGACGTGAACCCTGAGGGAGGAGGGTGTGAGTAGGTTAATCCATCCAAGCAGAAGTTAACTATTTCTTAGCAATGGAGGCCTTTAATCAACCGTAGTTTCCACCAGACAGTTGAGAGTGCTGCCTTAAAATAAGGAGAGCAGAAAGGGGCAGAGGTCCCCTGGCTTGCCCATTGCCCAGGGTACTTCCACTAGGCTCTGCAGCTCTTTGGAGAACATTTTGAAAATTAGGGTTCTAGACAATTATAGGTACTGTGATTGAACACTAGCCCTGGGCTAGCAGCCTGCAAATCAGGATAAAAAGGGAGATACTGTGGATCACTTTTTCTTCTTTCAATAAAACAAAAGTTTTCATCAGTATCTCTGAAACATTCTAATTTAATATAAAGAATGGTGTTCAGAGTGGCTGAAGGAGAGGATGGATGGCATATACTAAGATCATTTCCTTCAGAATTAGATAACAGTAGTGGATATTTGTCTTTTTTTTTTTTTAATGCCCAGTATCAGAAGCTTCCCAGGTGGCGCTGCTGGTAAAGAACCTGCCTGCCAAAGCAGGAGATGCAGGTTCAATCCCTGGGTTGGGAAGATTCCTGGAGAAGGGCAAGGCAACCCACTCCAGTATTCTTGCCTGGAGAATTCCATGGACAGAGGAGCCTGACAAGCTACAGTCCACGGGGTTGCAAAGAGTTGGACATGACTGAGCACACACAGGCACAGCATCAGAACCCCTTCTGATAAATAAATAAATATATATATATATGATAAATATATTAGGGAATTTATTTCCCACTGTGTGAGGCTTGCTAGCAAAGTTCCTCAGAGAAGCTGAAATAGCCAGTACTGTTTTCCAGCCCGTTTTGCAGCTAACACACGGGCACGCGGCCGAAGCTCGGCCTATCTGATCCTAACATATAAACATTGGTTTCTAGGGCAACAGAGCCAGGTAGCAGTGTGGAGGGCATGGGTCTGCTGGCGTTTGATGGGAAGTTGTGACCTCCCTACTCAGCAGCAGTGGCACTGCCCTCAGTGAACGAGCTCTTTGTGGTCATTCTGGCCCTGCTTTGAGGTTACCTTTGCTCAGAGGTCCCCTTTTCCCACCCAGTTTCCAGCTTTCCCATCTGTTCCCTGAACTACCCATCATCCTTCCAATAAATTCCTTTCCAGCCTAAATCAGCCAGAATCCATTTGCTACTTACAAACAGATTCCCAGCTGAGATGGTAACTGTGAGGCTGTGTGCTATGGGAAATATAAAAGATGGAACAGTGCTGTGCTTAGTTGCTCACTTGTGTCCAACTCTTTGTGACCCCATGGACTGTGGCTCGCCAGGCTCTTCTGTCCATGGGGATTCTCCAGGTAAGAATGCTGGAGTATTCTTGCCTGCAGGGGATTGCCATGCAAGGGATCTTCCCAACCCAGGTCTTTAGCAATACAGGAGAATTCTTTACCCTCTAAGCCACCAGGGCCTGTTCAAACTCAACCTCTGCTATCCCAGAGTAGAGAGTCTGTGGCCAAAATGCAGAGAGACACAAAAGAATTAAATTAGGTTTGCATTACCAAACAACTTAGGTTTTAGAAATTTAAAGATAAGTTTTCTGGGACTTCCCGATGGTCCAGTGGTTAAGATCCCACACTTCCACTGCAAATGTCGCTGGTCAGGGAACCAAGATCCTGCAAGCCATGTGGCCAAAAAATTTTTGGGGTCCTTTTGACCTCTGTATCCGCCTTTTGGCCATGCTTGCTGACTTTACAACCTAACTTCTTCCTAAGATGAGGCTCCACTCTGCACAGCAATGGTAAGCACACAAGACTCTTAAATGTACAGGGACTAGCAACAACCCCTTTCCTGCACACCCCTCGGCAGCTATGCCCTCCCCATTGTCCAGAGTAACTAGTACTGGTTTGGAGCATTAACCTTAATAACTTCTATTAAGACTAATACCCTAGGGGTCATTTCATGTGTGCGTGTGTGCTTGCTTAGTCGCTCAGTCATCTCTGACTCCTTGCAACCCCATAGACTGTAGCCCACCAGGTTCCTCTGTCCCTGCGATTCTCCAGGCATCAATACTGGAGAGGGTAGCCATTCCCTTCTCCAGGGGATCTTCCTGACCCTGGGATCAAACACTGGCCTCCTGCATTGCAGGTGGATTCTTTACAGTCTGAGCCACCAGGGAAGCCCTGGGGAATTTCATATCTAGTTCCAAACAGAAATGTTACAGATGATGCCTTTGTATCTTCTTTGCTCTCAATTCAACTGCTCACACCTGTTTCCATTAGAGATAGAGAAAAGAGAAGAAGAGAAGGGGGAAGACAGAGGCGGGAGAGGAGGAGAGCCTGAACAAGAGGTAGAGGAAGAAGGGGAGAGGGGAGGGAAGAGGTCATCTACTTTGTTTCACATCAGGGTTTCTGGCTTAGTTTGTTCAGGCTACTCTGCAAAATATCATAGACAGGATGACTCAGGGACAACAGAAATTTATTTCTCACAGTTCTGAAGTCTGGAAGTCTGAGATCATAGAGCCAGTATGGTCCAGTCCTCCTGTGAGACCCTCTTCCAGTTTGCAGACTGTCCACTTCTCATTATATCCTCACATAGTGGAAAGACAGTGAGAGAGCTCACTGGGGTCTTTTTTCCTTTTTTTTGGGGGGGGGGGGCGGTTGCAATGGGTCTTTCTTATTGCATGTGGGCTTTCTCTGTGACGAATAGGGGCTACTCTGCAATTGCAGTGTGGAG
>NW_011494784.1:3665692-3674836 GCF_000754665.1 Bison bison bison
TTTTTGGGGGGGGGCGGTTGCAATGGGTCTTTCTTATTGCATGTGGGCTTTCTCTGTGACGAATAGGGGCTACTCTGCAATTGCAGTGTGGAGGCTTCTCTTTGCAGTGGCTTCTCTTGTTGCAGAGCATGGATCAGCTCAAGAGCACAAGCTCAATAGCTGAGGCAATGTGAAATCTTCCCAGACCACGGATTTACGTTAATCTGTGTTCTTATTTGCCAGTATAATTTAACTACAGTGATATGCAGTTTTTGATCTAAAAAATAACATTTTGCATCACAATCCACCAAACATACACACATATATAATATATAGACATATATAAAACTGAAACAAAAGTTTTGCCAAAAACATCTACCCTGCATATTAATTTTTTGAGGCCCCTCCCTGTTTTTTAAGCAGTAGTTGGATACGACTGAGCGATTTCACTTTCACTTTTTACTTTCATGCATTGGAGAAGGAAATGGCAACCCACTCCAGTGTTCTTGCCTGGAGAATCCCAGGGACGGGGGAGCCTGATGGGCTGCCGTCTATGGGGTCGCACAGAGTCGGACATGACTGAAATGACTTAGCACTTAGCATAGGTTTACAACAAAATTGACAGGAAGGAACAGAAATTCCCCATATACTCCCTTCCCTCACATGCGTAGCCATTATCAACAGAGTGGTACTTTTTTTTTTAAACTGAGGATGAACTGCATTAACACATCAAAGCTTAGGTCATTGATCTTTCTTTTCTTTGTACTTAAAGCTATAATATTTTGATAGCATTAGTTACATCCTATAAACTTTTGTACGTTGCATACCATCATTCAACATAGCTCTCCACTGTTATTTTTAAAATACTGATTTTTCTCCATTATGTTGTGTTGTGTTCATTCACCAATCCTTAGAAATGTTGAGATGTTTTATATATCTTGTACAACAGCTGCAGCTGAGGTCATCACCTGACAATTTTGATAATACAGTCACTTCCCAAGACCCATCAAGTTTCTGCACAGCCTGAACAGATGCGAACCTCTCGCCTGCGCTGGGTTTTTCACTGCGGCACGCAGGCTTCTCCAGGGGCAGTATGCACACCCGATAGTTGTGGCACTTGAGCTTAGTTGCAGTACGTGGGATCTTGGTTCACTGACCAAGGATCAGACCTGGGCCCCCTGCATGGGGATCACAGATCTTATTCACTGGACCACCAAGAAGTCCTCAGAAGATAGGAGACTTTATCTTGAATCTTTCTGTATTTTTAATGATGGCACTTGGCAATTTCCCAAGATACAGCAGATGTGGTTTACTATTCCAACTTCTACTTGGCCCTTGTTATGGTCAGGGCATCAAAATGGGGATTCTTTCAGTGGTCAGGTATGTATGTCTATCCCAAAATCATACTCAGGAACAGGGGAGGTAAGCAGACTGTAGGTCCAAGGGCTGAGTTACTTGTGACACAAGCTTGGGCTCAACCTCCATGTATGACTTGACCCAAAAGGAAGCCAACTTCAAAGAAATGTTAAGTCCCAGCCACATCACAAAGAGCACAAGAGGTGAATTTGGAGTGTACATACAATATATGAGAGCAGTCAGACTCAGATCTCATAGCTCAGTATCTATGCTGTACTTAAGCTGTCTGCTGAGCTTTAAATTTCAATTATTTTTTCATCAATATAAATTGTTTTGACAATTCTTAAATCTGCCTGGTTTTTAATAGAACTTTATTTCCCCATTTTTGACACTCTTCTTTAACAATGATTTCAAGTTCAGTATCTGATAATCCCTATATCCATCATCTTTATAGAGCTTATTTTGTAACTTTGTTTTTGCAAACTCTTGCTTATGATGGCATCTCTTTCTACAAGGTAGATTTCTTTCCTAGTTCAGTCCCTGAAGGTCAGATTGCTTCTCCTCTACCAGCCCCTGTCCGTTTTCCAAGGAAGAGAACAGGAAAAGGCTAGCACTTTCACCAGGGAAAGCGGAGCTGTCCTCATAAATTCCAAGTAGACTACTGCTTACATCTCCCTGATCAGAACCATGTAAACAGCCCTAACTGCAAGCCTTTAAGCCTCCATAATTGACAGCACTGGTGATGAAGAGTTCAAAGAGCATCTGTGAATTTCTGCATATAGTAGAGATAGGCAAGAGTCCCAATTCACTGCTGTGGGGTTGATGGCAAGTCATGAGGGTTACAGAACTGTTCTGAAGCAGAAGATATGGAAAGATACTCAGACCTACTTGAGTGCGTGTATGTTCAGTCGTGTCAGACTTTCCAACCCCACAGACTGTAGCCCACCAGGTTCCTCTGTCCATGGGATTTTCTAGGCAAGAATACTGGAGTGGGTTGCCATTTCCTCTTCCAGGGGATTTCTCCAACCCAGGATCGAACTCATGTCTCCTGCACTGCAGGTAGATCCTTTACTGCTGAGCCATCAGGGAAGCATCCAGACCTACTTACAGGGCCCCTTAAAGGCAAGGCCTCTGGTTGTAGAACCGCTGCTGCTCACCAGGTTCTCCCTGTAACTGTTGCCTGTAACTCACTATTCAGGGCTTCTAACCACCTTACAGTAACCAATAACCATCAACCAACAAATCAGGAATTCACACAGACAAACCAAAAGATTCAAACTAACACAGAGAAAAAGAAGAAACATCACTTGGTCAAGATTTATTTCAAGGCCTGAAAACATTGACTAATCGAAAAAGGCCCTACTGCAATTTCTTATAATGTATAAATACTTAATATAAAACTTAAAAAAAATGTAGACACTATTAACTAACTTCTAAACCACACACTATATGATTTTCAAAAGCTAGTTATTTAACAAGACGTAAGGTGACAATATCAAACAATTTTTACACTTAATGAAGACATAACCAGCAGCAAGCTACTCAAACACAAATGTTTTTACACTTTCCATGTTGTTTTTAACTGTGTTTCAAAGAGCCACTGATAATTGAGGCTTCTTTCAAGTATAGGATTCCTAACATTAAATTACATCTCCTAAGTATTTCTATAGAGAAATGAAAAAGACACAGACTACATTGTTTGCCATAAATTCATACATCAAAATGAAAAACAACCCAACTGCTTTTACGCATGCTTCCCCCTTCTCCAACATTAGCTTTAGATGTTTCTGTAAATATTATATAAACAGCTTTGTTCCAATCAGTTCTCTCATTTATACAGATTAGGAGAAAATGATTTTATGATGAGTTATCTTTAAAATTACCATTTAGATACTCTGCCCCCAATCCCCTCCCCAAATTTGGTGTTAAAGTGGACAATATTACAATGTGCTACAAAAACCAAAACAATCTGTAGTCTCAATTTCCTAAATATCCCAAATATCTGTTTTTGTTCTGCCGATATAAACAGAAGTCTTAAGTGGCTAAGAATCATTTCCTAGTAGTCAGCAAGAGGAAGAAATGCATAGCATGAACATTATTTAACTGAAACTTTATTATTTATGCCTTCCTCCCAACCACAAGCACTCTTTAGCCCTAAATTACATTGTGTGCACACAACTACAACAGTTTGTATTTGCTCAGGAACATAAAATCACATTAAAAATAAGTAACTTTCTACTTCACAGTTCAGTTGGCTCTTAAATTAAGTTTTTTTCTCTGGCAGGGGCGGAAATAAGTATCTTACGTTAGGAAACTGGTATATATAAATGAACAGCTGTGTGTTCATTTAAACTTTGAGAAAACCTAAAGATGAAGTTTTGGGGTGTTTTTTTCTTAAATACAAGAGATATGCAGCTTCACCACTGTTCATATAGTGAAGGGGTGGAATGGCAGATACAGATGCAGATGAAACTCTACATTTTGTAAATGGAAAAACTGATGTTGACCATTGTTTACAGGAAACAAAGGTTAAAGAAAAATGTTGAAGAATACCTACTCCTAAAAAGAGAGAAGTGCTATACAACACAAAAATGAGACCTAGAGATATGAAAAAGACCCATTTTACTGTTTTAAAAGAAAAACAAACAAATAAAAGGCAGGGAGTCTAGACCAATTAGAACTGAGGCAGCTGCAATGAAAAATGGAACACAGTACAATGATTTGAGGCCTTAAAGGAAATGACTAATTAAAATGAAATTTCACCAGTCTTCATGTCTTTAATAATACATAAATGCCCAAAATATAAAAAATATGAAGTCTGGATTTTCCCCTTAGGTTTATAATGAACTGTCAAACCTCTGCTTAATACAGTTACTTTTATTAGCTTTCTGATGAGCAGAGCATGCTATACAAGTACACGCATGCTAGAATTTTACCATGAGAATTACTGTTCTCATCTCAAACTAATGACCTGCCTGTTAACCATATTTATACATATTTCATTTCCATTATAAGATACTTAAGACCTTTCTAGTGGTATATTTTAATCAACATATTACATAAAAATCTTGATTTTTTTAAAATAAACTTTTTTAGTACTGTGACATGATGGGTTTAATTGAACAGTTGGAACATAATATGGTAACTACATTGCACTATTTAAATTAATTCACAGCTGTAGGAAAATGTTTTTTAAAATATAACCAAGATGAGACTGCAGAGTTATGAGCAGTAAAATATTAGAAAACAGTAAATGAATAAATAAGATGATTTTTCCATCAGTGGCCATTCATTATCTTGCTTTTAGGAACCTGGAAGAATTTGTCTTCTTTGAGTTTCAAATGTTCTGGTAAATCTAGTCGTTTCTTAGCTTCTTCGATATCACCTTGAATTGCTGAAATAAGTGCCTCTGCGGAGAGAATATACCAGGTAAAGATAATGAAAAACTGCTGCTGTGCTTTTTATTACTTCTTTGTTCAGCTTCTCCTTAAATCTCAGAAGCTGGCAGTGTCCCTGGCACAGGGTAGGTGCCCAGTAATGTTTGTTTCATCCTTTCTTCTAGACTTAAGTAAAAGTCAATGGTACATAAAGGATGTCCCTAATCGTCTTGCAATTACTTAGAGAAAGGCATTAGCAAAAAGGTACAAGTCACATACTAAATGAAACAAACACTATCAGTTCTCTTCAATATTTACACTTGTAAAAGAAACTCTACATTAGAATTAAAACTATCACACTACAATAAGATACTCAGCACCAATTAGTTTAAATGTTCTGATTTACTGTTTCTTACACTTCAAGTACTGCTAAGCACCCATTATTCACAATATTAATTCTTACTTGTTCTTAAAATACAAAAGGAAATATATTTCAGTAACTTCATACTGTTGGAGAGAGAGAGTCAGTTTGAATCTAGGCTGCATCACTTACTGTTACCCCAGGCAAACTACTTAACCTTTCTAACAATTTCCTCACCTGCAAAATAGACTAAATAATACTTCATGCGGTCGTTGTGGGGATAAAGTGAGTTGATTCATGTAAGGCTCTTAAAACAAGGCCTGGCATATTACATGCTCAAATACAATCTGTCCTGCCGTGATTATTATTAGGAGAAGCAGTAAAAGGGGCTGCAGCAATATCTAAGAAGATCTAAAAAAGAACTTACCTAAAGAATCAAAGTTCTTTTCTGGTCTGAGGTAGCCAACAATGGCCACTTTGAGGATTTCCCCATAGAAGTCCTCTTTGAAAGTATGCATGATATGAGTTTCCTACAGTTAAAAGATGTTAAAATTGAATGTATCTTTATTTTTACGGTGGGGTCACTGAAACAATCAACCTTCCTTAAATTTTTAAAGACAGGTTAAAATATACATGCAGTTTTTTCTAAACTCTTCCATTGCTCCTGTTCTTGACCCTGACCTTACAGGTAAACATTATAACTGAGTAAGGTAGATGCTATCTCACAAATTCGGTGTGATTTGCTGTTTTTAGAAAAAGTTAACACGCAACAAAATAAGACTCTTAAGGCAAAAAAACTGAGCAAATACATCAAAGAGGTAATGAACAAAGAAACTCTTTCTCAAAAGACACCATTCCATTAATGAAATTAAAAAAAAAAAAGCAACACAGTAGACATTTGTCATACATAGTTCCAACAAAAGAACTGGATCCAGAATATATTAAGAACTTTCAGTCAGTAAGACAGACAATCCCATTTTTTAAAAAAGGAGTAAAGACTTCAACAGGTACATCATGTACATCTGTTATCAGCAAAGAAAAGGAAAAAGAAAAAATCTAAAATGAACCTCCTACCAATGGAAAACTAAGTTTCTCCTAACTACAGAAGGCACTCCTTAACTGGCTCTGTAATAACAGTTCTGTTATCTGAGTAGCTAAATAAGAAAAATTAGTCATGGGATAGCCTCCCCTTCCTTTCATTTCCTCCCTCACTCCACAGAAAAATATTTTGTATTCTTTCATCAATTCTTTTCTTTATCTATGCCAACACACCCTTAATCCTGAAAAATAAGAGGACCATTGAGCATAACGTTAAGTAGTCCTGGACCACTTCTACTGCTTACGCCAGTACTTTTTCAGCTAGCTTTCCAACTGTGACAGATTTCTATAAACCCTTCAAAGAGAAATTTAGATGACCAAAAGATTCAGCCATATCTAGAAGATTATGCACTAAAGCTGTGTAAATTTGATGATAAGAACAGGAGAATATGTATAACCTCAAAGGGGGCTGAAAGATGAGAAAAAGCATCATTCTGCAATTTTATCAGAAAGCACCATTCATAGAGTGAGCAGTTCCACCTTAACAGGGTGCGTGCATGCTCAGTCGCTGAAGTCATGTCGGACTCTTTGCGACCCCATGGACTATAGCCTGCCATTCTCCTCTGTCCAAGGGATTATCCAGGCAAGAATACTGGAGTGGGTTGCCATTTCCTTCTCCAGGGAATCTTCCCAACTCAGGGATTGAACCTGGGTCTCCTGCATTGCAGGCAGATTCTTTACCACTGTGCCTCCTGGGAAGCCCTAACAGAGTGAGCAATAATTAAAGGGTAAATGACCTACATTAACTGTGGCAAACTCAACTTTATTTCACTTTTATTTCTAATAAAGGTAAATAGACAGGCAGTTATAAAATTTAATTATTGTAGTTTGGTTTGTGATTCCACTTTCTATTTTCTCTGTAATTTATAAAATTAATCTATGTTATTGGGTACACAATGACATAATCTGTGAGTTTTGGTATACTACCAATTTGGTATAAATTCAAAATGGATTTTTATAACTTTAGGATGTTAAATGCAGTCCCCATGGTATACACAAAGAACATATCTATAGAAAATACACAGAAGGAAATAAGAAGGGATCAACACGTGTTACTACAAAAAAAAATCAGCTAAAACAAGGCCGTAATCGAAGAACCAATGGACAAAAAAGCTTGAAGGCATATTAAAAAAAACAAGTAAAATAGCAAAAGTCCCTCCTTACTAGTAATTATTTGAAATGTAAATGGATTAAACTCTCCAACCAAAAGTCAGAGATTAGCAGCCTAGTTAAAAATATACAAAATCCAACTATACCTTATAAGAGACTCACTTTGGATCCAAAGACACAAACAGCTTGAAAGTGAAAGGATGGAAAAGTTATTCCATTCAAATAGTAACTAAATACTTCACTTTTAAACCCTTCAGATACACTGCCAAAATTCTAGAATCTGGATTACTGTTGTGATCACCACTGATGAGTTCTACCTGTGTATTATTCCAAATCATCATCTCATCCTCATTTATGGAGTGAAATACAATTCTTACCATGGATTTTTTAGTATTCTTGTAGTATGGGTTCCATCCTATGCTCACCACCATCTTATGGACATCTCCATTTCCAACACTGGCCCAACCATAATAAATGCCAGTAGATATATCAGCTGGAAGATTATCTACTACTTGTTCAGGAAAGTTAGCTAAACAATAGAAGAAAATATGCTGTTTACAGTTTCATATTCAATATTTATAAGTCACATGAAAGCCTAGTCTAAATCATCAAACAAGATTCCTAGGACTCTAAGACTATTAATACCATCATTTCATACTCTGGCTAGGATTTCTTTCTCTTCTTCATACCAACTGGTTAGGAAAAAAGTACCATATTATAAGTGTATAAGGTACCAGGTTATATAAGTGTATCAAAAAATGTAAAGTCTCACAGTAGGAGAAGAAAACAAATACAGGAACAGCTGGATTTTTAGCCCTGGTCTTTCTTAAAGAGGCTCAGAATCTCTTGAGAAGATTCTTGTTTTTTGAAATACACATGCCTAGGCCCCAAGCTCAAAGACTACTTTAACAGGCCTAAAGGCAGCCCGGGAATGTACTTTTAAGGATGATTAAGCATACCTTCAGGTCCTAACTACGAAAACTAAGGTAGAAAGATCAAAATGATACCTGGTTCTCATTCAAGTGCCTGTGTCGTCATTTGGAGACAATTTACTAACGTATTTAAAGAAAGAAAACCATATTGCTGGCTTAAGAATTTAGCCTATCTGGCCCACATTACATTTTCTAAAGGGGAAAACAGGCGCCACGCCTGGCGGCTTGATCACAGCTGGACTGGGAGGCGGGAAAGGGGGATCCTGAAACTCAGCTTCAGCTTTCTGAGGTCACCACACCACAAGCCGGGTGAGCTCTGAGCCACGAGCAAGGACGCGCTCCATCAGCCCGACCAAAGGTCTTCTGCCTCAACAAAGGGGTACCTGGGTGGAGGAAAGTGTCATCCCTGCCCGTAGTCCCACGACCCAGCTTGGAGCTCCCCCGGCTGATGTCCCAGCTCCGCTCCCAGGTGACCCAGCCAAGGGGGGTTCGGGGACTCCGCGCTCTCCCGCGCTCACCTGTAGGGATGCCCAACTGCTTGGAGCCGCGGCCGAAGCCCCGCACCACTTGGCCGCGGCAGAAGTCGGGCAGCTGCCTCATGACGCCGTCCGCTTCAGGTTCGGGCTGCGGCCCCGACCGCGAGTCCGGCGGGGCCGCCGTGGAGGCGGTGCCCTGACCCCCGGACCAGCCGGGAGACACGTGAGGGAGCTCGGCCGGCCCGCCGGGCGGGCGAGCGGAAGGGTGCCCAACGGCCGAGCGGTGCGGATTACACGCCGCCGCGAGAGTCTCACGCCCGCTGACCCAACAGAAGGTACCGGACGACTCAGAGGCTGCGTCTGGGCTCCGGGAAGCCGGCGACTGCGGAAGTAAGTACGGGTGTGGGCGGGGAGCGCGGCAGAGGCGGGCCGGCGCCGGAGGCACCGCAGCCCAC
>NW_011494784.1:3674936-3721567 GCF_000754665.1 Bison bison bison
GGCTGCTTTGCCCTTCCTCGGGTGTATCCCTGGCGTTGGGATCTGAGGCAGAGACACGTTTTTTTCAGCCTCAGGGCTGTGAAAAGCACTATTCTCGGACACTCCTAAGTGTTTCTTCCCCCCTTTTCCTTTTCATTATGATTTGACGCCAAAGAGAAACTTTCTTTAGCGCTTTGACAACTGCTAGATTGCTCTTCATCAATCAGTCGCTCTTTAAACACTTTATAAACCTCAAAGATTTCAACTCGGAAATCACCTCTTCATTGGGGTTTTCACGACTACCTACCGGAAGTGATCCTCTTCTCTAGACCACTTGTCCACGATCTGAAGTTACCCTGGTGGCACAGACGGTAAAGCGTCTGTCTACAATGCGGTTCCATCAGCATGGAGACCTGGGTTCCATCCCTGGGTCGGGAAGATAAGCTCGAGAAGGAAAAGGCAATCTACTTCAGTACTATTGCCTGGAATCTCATGGACAGAGGAGCCTGGTAGGCTACAGTCCATGGGGTCCCAAAGAGTCGGACACGACTGAGCGACTTCAATTCACTTCACTTCACTTCTTCAAGCTCCAGGGAGCGTGCCCTGATCTGTAAACCTGCAATCCCAGAGACTAGCGGAAGGTTACAGCGATGCAATTTTTTTGATAAGGACAGGGCTGTCTACCCACTCTCCCTCTTGATCTCCTGGTCTCTCTGAGGAACTTTAAAAGCTTGATAAAGACTTGATCTCTACCGAACTGCAATTTTCTGGGCCTTCAGACTCTTGGAACTATAAACATTACCTCTGGAAATCGTTTCTGGGTTGCTCACAAGACACATCCTCTTATTCTTGAGATAGAAGTTTTAATTGTTCTCTTACTTTTCTCTACAAACGTGTATGAAATTCTGTCCAAACTTTATATAGTCATCATTTTACTTTCAGTTCAGTTCAGTCGCTCAGTCGTGTCCGACTCTTTGCGACCCCATGAATCACAGCACGCCAGGCCTCCCTGTCCATCACCAACTCCCAGAGTTCACCCAGACCCACGTCCATCGAGTCAGTGATGCCATCCAGCCATCTCATCCTCTGTCATGCCCTTCTCCTCCTGCCCCCAATCCCTCCCAGCATCAGAGTCTTTTCCAGTGAGTCAACTCTTCGCATGAGGTGGCCAAAGTACTGGAGTTTCAGCTTTAGCATCATTCCTTCCAAAGAAATCCCAGGGCTGATCTCCTTCAGAATGGACTGGTTGGATCTCCTTGCAGTCCAAGGGACTCTCAAGAGTCTTCTCCAACACCACAGTTCAAACTCATCAATTGTTCTGCGCTCAGCCTTCTTCACAGTCCAACTCTCACATCCATACATGACCACTGGAAAAACCATAGCCTTGACTAGACACCTTTGTTGGCAAAGTAATGTCTCTGCTTTTGAATACGCTATCTAGGTTGGTCCTAACTTTCCTTCCAAGGAGTAAGGGTCTTTTAATTTCATGGCTGCAGTCACCATCTGCAGTGATTTTGGAGTCCCAAAAAATAAAGTCTGACACTGTTTCCACTGTTTCCCCATCTGTTTCCCATGAAGTGATGGGACCGGATGCCATGATCTTCATTTTCTGAATGTTGAGCTTTAAGCCAACCTTTTCACTCTCCACTTTCACTTTGATCAAGAGGCTTTTTAGTTCCTCTTCACTTTCTGTGATAGGGTGGTGTCATCTGCATATCTGAGGTTATTGATATTTCTCCTGGCAATCTTGATTCCAACTTCTTCCAGTCCAGCGTTTCTCATCATGTACTCTGCATATAAGTTAAATAAGCAGGGTGACAATATGCTTACCCTGTGTTCCAATTATCTTCTCCCTATATTGGTACTGAGAAATGGGTTATTGCCCGCCAAATCAGTAAACAAAGTATGTCACATCATTAGAGATTATAGCCTTCCAAAGTGAGCTGGTGAGCCCTGAGGGAACTCTGGAAGGAAAGAATGCCTGCTATCTAGTAACCATCAGACTGTAGCCACTACCTACTGGTGAGCGCTGACCGAATGCAGGATGTGAAACTATAGGATATTGGCCCCAGATAGCTGAGGTGCTTATCAAAGGAATGATTTCAGTGAGCCCAGACTCTTGCATAGTCTCATACATAGAAAAGCACTGAATTTATGAACTTGAGATACCTGGTTTTCCTTAATTAACAATAATCTTTTGACCTTTGGAGTAACTGCCCTTTGTTGCAAAACTTCTGTATAACCTTGACTCCCCCACCCCTCACTTCCACAGAGCAGTTCTCTCAAGGTTACTTGAGATGCTGCCTTTTGGGCTTGAAGTCCTAAAAACTCCCACCAAACATAACATAACTCAAGTTTTAGGTTGAATATTCTTTAAGTTGACAGTACCAAAGGGGTCTTTGTTGGTATCACTGTTTTATTTACCTAACACTAGCACAGCACCTGTGTTGTTGTTCAGTCACTCAGTTGTGTCTGACTCTTTGTGACCCTGTGGACTGCAGCATGCTAGGCTTCCCTGTCCTTCACCATGTCCCGGAGTTTGCTTAAACTCATGTCCATTGAGTCAATAATGCCATTCAAACATCTCGTCCTCTGTTGTCCCTTTCTCCTCTTCCTGCATAGCACCTGCTTTATAGCAAACATTTTGTAAGTATCTGCAGAAGGAATGAATTAATGAGCCCAGTGTTCACCAAGCACAATACAGGGTGCTTGGGGAACAAAAGTGTCTGAGACAAAGACAGCCCTCAGAAGACTCAGTTTAGTGGGGGAGACCTATTGGGAAGCCTGATAACATAGCATTCTATGCTGTAAATAGGCCAATGAAGTCCTGATAAAGTGCTTGGAAAGTAGCTAGTGGGAGAAGCCTGCACATAAAAGGCATTTTGTGCAGTTAATGGTGAAGTGTGTAGGAGCTAGAGCTAGATAAGCCAGGATTTGAATGCAGGCTCTGCCTCATTTAATTGCTGGGTGACTTTGGGCAAAACCCTCTGTCTGAGTCTCAGTGTTCTTATCAACTAAATGGGAATATTAATAATTTTGTGGGTTTTAAGTGAGATAATGTGTGCACTGCACTTAACAAACTATGTTAACAACAACTGCCTGGCCTAACAGCAACAATGGCAGGAGCATCTTTATCAGTGATACACTAAATAAGAAAAGACTAGATAGTTGCACAGCAGCTCGTGCAACTCAATACCAGAAAAACAAACAACCCAATCAAAAAGTGGGCAGAAGACCTAAGCAGACATTTCTCCAAAGAAGACATACAAATGGCTAATAAACACATGAAAAGATACTCAACATCACTCATTATCAGAGAAATGCAAGTCAAAGCTACAATGAAATATCACCTCATGTCTGTCAAAGTGGCCATCACCAAAACACCTGCAAACAATAAATGCAGGAGAGGGTGTGGAGAAAAGGGACTCCTCCTGCACTGTTGGTGGGAATGTAAATTGATATAGCCACTATGGAAGACAGTGTGGAGATTCCTTTAAAAACTAGAAATAAAACTACCATATACCCCAACAATTCCACTACTGGGCATGCAACCTGAGAAAACCATAATTGAAAAAGATACATGTAGCCCAATGTTCATTGCAGCACTAGTTACAATAGCTAGGACCTGGAGGCAACCTAGGTGTCCATCAACAGATGAATGGATAAATATGAATGGTACATATATACAATGCAATATTCAATTCATTTCAGTCGCTCAGTCATGTCCGACTCTTTGTGACCCCATGAACTGCAGCACGCCAGGCCTCCCTGTCCATTGCCAACTCATGGAGTTCACCCAAACCCATGTCCATTGAGTTGGTGATGCCATCCAACCGTCTCATTCTCTGTCGTCCCCTTCTCCTCCTGCCCTCAATCTTTCCCAGAATCAAGGTCTTTTCTAATGAGTCAGCTCTTCGCATCAGGTAGCCAAAATATTGGAGTTTCAGCTTCAGCATCAGTCCTTCCAATGAATATTCAGGACTCATTTCCTTTAGGATGGACTGGTTGGATCTCCTTGCAGTCCAAGGGACTCTCAAGAGTCTTCTCCAACACCACAGTTCAAAAGCATCAATTCTTTTGCACTCAGCTTTCTTTATAGTCCAACTCTCACATCCATACATGGCCACTGGAAAAACCATAGCCTTGACTAGACGGACCTTTGTTGGCAAAGTAATGTCTCTGCTTTTCAATGTGCTATGTAGGTTGGTCATAACTTTCCTTTCAAGGAGTAAGTGTCTCTTAATTTCCTGGCTGCAATCACCATCTGCAGTGATTTTGGAGCCCAGAAAAATAAAGTCTGACACTGTTTCCCCATCTATTTGCCGTGAAGTGATGGGACCAGATGCCATGATCTTAGTTTTCTGAATGTTGAGCTTTAAGTCAACTTTTTCACTTTCCTCTTTCACCTTCATCAAGAGCCTCTTTAGTTCTTCTTCACTTTCTGCCATAAGGGTGGTGTCATCTGCATCTCTGAGGTTATTGATATTTTTCCTCAACCATAAAAGAATACATTTGAGTCAGTTCTAATAAGGTAGATTAACCTAGAGCCTAGTATACAGAATACAGTAAGTCAGAAAGAGGAAAACAAATATGGTATATTAGCACATATATATGGAATCTAGAAAGATGGTACTGATGAACAAATCTGCAGGGCGGCAATGGAGATACAGACATAGAGAACAGATTTGTGGACACAGTCAGAGAAGGACAGGGTGGGACAAATGGAGAGAGTAGTATGGAAACAGATACATTCAGTTCAGTTCAGTCGCTCAGTCATGTCCGACTCTTTGCGACCCCATGAATCGCAGCACGCCAGACCTCCCTGTCCATCACCAACTCCTGGAGTTCACTCAAACTCACATCCATTGAGTCGGTGATGCAATACAGCTATCTCATCCTCTGTCGTCCCCTTTTCCTCCTGCCCCCAATCCCTCCCAGCATCAGGGGCTTTTACAATGAGATACATTACCATATGTAAAATAGATAGCCAGTGGGAATTTGCTGTATGACTCCGAAAACTCAAACTGGGGCTCTGTGACTACTAGAGTGATAGGATGGGATGGAACGTGGGCGAGAAGTTCAGAAGGGAGGGGACATATGTATGCCTATGGCTGGTTCTTATTGATGCATGGTAGAAACCAGCACAATGTAGTAAGGCAATTATCCTTCAGTTAAAAATAAATTAATTAAAAAAAAAAGAAAAGCCTAGAGATCAGAGCCTGGGAAAGGATATATGATGGGTCCTACTCCTTCAACATTACAAGAAGTGTGACAATTAAATGAAGTAGAATAATTAAATGAGTCGGGATAAATGAGGAGGAGTGGTCTTAATGAAATGGGTAATAAGTACTTCTGACAGTATTTCACGTAACCCTCATATCAGCTTTGGAGTAAAGCATTAACCCCAATTTAAAAAGAGGGAAAGGGAGACTTGGAGAATTTCTAAGATGCGGCATTTGGGCTCCAGTTTTTTAAACTGTGTGTTGACATGTCAATTACTATGCCTAAATACTGTGTTATCAGCACAGGATATGAAAAGCAAAAGCCTAACTCTTTTCTACTGCTACTCAATAGCCCTCAATGGCTCCCTGGTACAACAGAATAAAATAGCCTTTCAAGGGTCCCCTTCAATTTACCATCTGGATTTTATCTCTAAGGACTCCCCTCAAGTACTTTATAGACTAGTCTAGTCAGAGACACCCCCCTACACACACACACACCCCACTTCAGTGGCCAAAGAATATGCTTGAAACAATTCTGGTGATTATTCTGTAGCCTAAAGCAGTGATCCCCAACCTTTTTGGCACCAGGGACTGGTTTTGCTGAAGAAACGTTTTCCACAGACCAGGGATGGGGGATGGTTTCAGGATGATTCAAGCACATAACACTTACTGTGCACTTTATTTCTATTATCATTACATAAGCTCCACCTCAGATCATCAGGCAATAGATCACGGATGCTGGGGACCCCTGACCTAATGGATTTATTGCTTTTCCCACTCCTTTGACTATAAAAATATGCTATAGCATTTTCAGATGTAAATCTAGAGTGTGTATGTCTGTGTGTCTTTATGAAGCTCCAAACTTTTAGCCAAAGAAATGTTAGAAATATGCTTTTCGATTTGCCCTATGAGCTCCACTGGCAGCATCATTGCCTCTGCAGTAGGCAAAGAGCATACTTCTCTGCTGTTGAGTTTACTTTCAACAGGAAGAGAGAGCACAGTGGGGAATCAAGCGGGAGCAGAACTAGAGAGACTTGTGAAGGAAAAAGAGAGGGCCCACCATAATTAAACAATGAACAATTAAAAAGTGAATTTAAAGAACTCTTAAAACTCAACAATAAGAAAACAACCCAGTTTTTAAAAATGGACAAATAGTCTGGACAGAACCTCACCAAAGAATCTATAAAGATGTCAAGTACATATTTGAAGACATGCAACATCATATGTCATTAATGAATTACAAATTAAAACAACAATGAGATACCACTACCTATTAGAATGGCTAAAACCCCAACACAGACAATACTAAATGCTGACAAGGTTGTGGAACTTCAGGAACTTTCATTCATTGCTGCCAGGAATGCAAAATGGTACAGCCAGTTTGGAAGACAGTTCGGCAGTTTCCTACAAAGGTGAACATAATCTTCCTGTATGATCCAACGGTTTTGGTATTTATCCAATGAGCTGAAAACTTATATCCACACAAACCCTGCACATTTATGTTTATATGTTTATAGTAGCTTCATTCAGAATTGCAAAACTTAGAAGTATAAAAAATTAAACAAAAACCTCAAATAGAGTTGGAAGACCATAAGGGGGAACTCTTTATCTCTGGGCAGATAGCAGAGCTCAACTGGAAGAAGACTCCTTCCCTGGCAAGAACTCAGCCAAAAAAAAGCCATAGACTCTTTATTTGCTATATAGGCTTCCTTGGTGGCTTGCACGGTAAAGAATCTGTCTGCAATGCAGGAGACCCAGTTGGATCCCTGAGTAGGGAAGATCCCCTGGAGAAGGGAATGGCAACCCACTCCAGTATTCTTGCCTGGAGAATTTCATGGACAGAGGAGTCTGGTAAGCTACAGTCCATGTGGTTGCAAAGAGTTGGACATGACTGAGTGACTAACACTTTCATTTTTCCAAAATTCCTTTTCCTCTCTATAAAAGCATTCTTCTTCCCTTTCTATGTAGGGGACTTGTACATGATTTACAATGGTTGCTAACACCAAATACAATTCTCTGCTAATCCCAAATAGACCCATCTTTGCTGGAGAAATATCTAGTAGTCTATTCATTTCAAGTCAACATTTTTGTGACTAGTAGGAGACCACAAAAGACTTTTGATGGGGTCTTCTCTGGTCATCCAGTGGTTAAGAATCTGCCTGCCAAATGCAGGGGACACAGGTTCAATCCCTGGTCTGGGAAGATCCCACATGCCACAGGGCAACTAACCCCAGGCATCACAACTCCTGAGTCTGTGCTATAGAGCCCTTGAACTCAGCTACTGAGCTTGTGTGCAGCAGAGCTGAAGCCTGTGTGTCCTAGAGCCTGTGCTGTGCAAAAAGAGACACCTTCACACCAAAACGAAGAGTAGCCCAGGCCACAACTAGAGAAAGCCTGCACACAGCAAGGAAGACCCAATGCAGCCAAAGAAAAAAAGACTCCTGATAGCTCTGGGGCTGGTGAGCACGCAGTTCTGATGACCACAATTGAGCCACTGCCACTCACCGCTTTCTCACAGGCCCTAGAGTTGAAGGTTTTTCTCCTGGATCTGAGTTTGCGCCCTCTTTGCTTTACTCAGGTTTTACCTCTCCAGGTTTTACTCAGAATATATTCAAAGGTTTCTCTGTTCTGGTTAGGGCCTTGTTCTATATTAGAGTATTCATTTGGCACTTTGCTCTGATTTTGCGATCAGACTGATTCACTGAAACTGGCTAGTCCTGGCCATTCATCGAAATCAGGGGTTGTTTCTCTGAAACTGTTTCTGAAGAATGGCCAGGATTTTTCAGATTTGACCTATTCCTTTGGAATGGCTGTCTTTTGGAGACGGCTGAAAAAAAGTCTCTGGCCTGGCTCCCACCAAACCAACCTGTCTTCTTAAAACTGGCTGGGGTTAGCTTACAAGCTGTTTAAATTGAGCCATTTGTGCTGTAAGTTGCTTAAGCCATTTGAGAATTGTCCTTTGTTCTAAAGGGAAAATCTCTAGGATGGGGGTTTCCAGTTATGTAAGTATTTTGAGGGCAGCCACGCATAGGGACTCAGGCCAATTTTATGTTTAAAATCCATGGCCCTTCTTCATGCATATTTCTAACTAAATGGGCCAATATGACCAAAGGCAATTTAGAGTATCAGTGACCACTATAGGGAATTTTTGAAATCTCCAAACTTAATTTTCTTAAAATTGAACTGGAGTACAATAACTCAAAAATCTCCAGAGTTCAGTGGAACGTTTATTTAAAAGCATCCCAACATCATCAGTAAACTAAAATTACTCTCTGCAAAATAAGATTTTAGGACCACTTCTGCCTTCACTTCTATGCCAGCTACCTCTCCACTCTACCCTCAAATCCCCCATACTGATTCTCTTGTCAAATTTCTCCTTTTCTCTGAAACTCTCCTACCCCTTTACCCCCAGAACTCCCATGTATACAGGAGTTATCCATGTTAGTAAACTTCTGTTTGTTTTTCTCATTTTAATCTGCCTTTTATTACAGAGGGGTCTCTGCCAAGAACCTGAATGTAAACAAAAAATTATTATTCTCCTCTATACCTGTTGATGTGCTATAGTGAATTTATTATAATCAGGTGTTGGGCTGCCTCCAACAGGCCTGCAAGCCCTGTATTTGCCCAGCTTCAAGACCAAAGAAAGAGCCTGGAATCAGCCTCAGAGACTCAGTGGTTTAATGGATGGGGAAAACTTGCATGACTGAAGCAAGGTCCTGGAGTGGCCAGCACCCCAGCCTTCACTCCTTTTAGGGAGAGGGAGGTTACCAGTTATAGGGGAACTGATAACAGTTGGCTCATTGTTTACCAGGGAAACCAGCAGTGGGCATGCCCCTCACTGCCCCTTTGATCTCCTAGTGGAGATATTCAACCTAAAGCTATTAATAAAACAATCACTGGCCTGAGCCTGGGTGTAAAAAGGCCCGTCACGTGAGTAGGGTATATGTGAAGCAGGCACTGGTTGAGCAGGAAATGTACAGAGACCAAGAGACCAGCCATCTTGAGTGCCCTGATCATACATAAAGGGGCTGGCTGAGGTGTAAATGTCTTCAGAATGCCATTTTTGAAAACAGACGTGTAAGATCTCACATGAAACCCCAATATAAAAGAGAAATGAGGCAAAAAAAAAAATGCATTACCACCTTGTATTTTGTAGTTTAAATGTAGAAAATTCACTTTCTATAGTATCAGTTCAGTTCAGTCTCTCAGGCCTGTCCGACTCTGCGACCCCATGGACTGCAGCATGCCAAGCTTCCCTGTCCACCACTAACTTCTGGAGTTTACTCAAACTCATGTCCATCGAGTCGATGATGCCATCCAACCATCTCATTCTCTGTCATCTGCTTCTCCCCCTACCCTCAATCTTTCCCAGCAGCCGGGTATTTTCAAATGAATCAGCTCTTCGCATCAGTGGCCAAAGTATTTAGAGTTTCAGCTTCAACATCAGTCCTTCTAATGAATATTCAGGACTGATTTCCTTTAGGATGGATGGGTTTGATCTCCTTGCAGTCCAAGGGACTCTCAAGAGTCTTCTGCAACACCACAGTTCAAAAGCATCAATTCTTCAGTGCTCAGCTTTCTTTATAGTCCAACTCTCACATCCATACATGACTACTGGAAAAACCATAGCCTTGACTAGATGGACTTTTGTTGGCAAAGTAATGTCTCTGCTTTTGAATATGCTATCTAGCTTGGTCATAACTTTCCTACCAAGGAGTAAGTATCTTTTAATTTCATGGCTGCAATCACCATCTGCAATGATTTTGGAGCCCCCAAAAATAAAGTTTGTCACTGTTCCCACTGTTTCCCCATCTATTTGCCATGAAGTGATGGGACCGGATGCCATGATCTTAGTTTTCTGAATGTTGAGCTTTAAGCCAACTTTTTCACTCTCCTCTTTCACTTTCATCAAGAGGCTTTTTAGTTCCTCACTTTCTGCCATAAGGGTGGTGTCATCTGCATATCTGAGGTTATTGATATTTCTCCCGGCAATCTTGATTCCAGCTTATGCTTCATCCAGCCCAGGGTTTCACATGATGTACTCTGCATATAAGTTAAATAAGCAGGGTGACAATATACAGCCTTGACGTACTCCTTTTCCTATTTGGAACCAGTCTGTTGTTCCATGTCCAGTTCTAACTATTATTTCCTGACCTGCATAGAGATTTCTCAAGAGGCAAGTCAGGTGGTCTGGTATTCCCATCTCTTTCAGAATTTTCCACAGTTTATTATGATTCACACAGTCAAAGGCTTTGGCATAGTCAATAAAGCAGAAATAGATATTTTTCTGGAACTCTCTTGCTTTTTGATGATCCAATGGATGTTGGAAATTTGATCTCTGTTTCCTCTGCCTTTTCTAAAACCAGCTTGAACATCTGGAATTTCACGGTTCACGTATTATTGAAGCCTGGCTTGGAGAATTTTGAGGATTACTTTGCTAGCGTGTAACATGAGTACAATTGTGCAGTAGTTTGAGCATTGTCTTTCTTTGGGGTTGGAATGAAAACTGATTATTTTCCAGTCCCGTGGCCACTGCTGAGTTTTCCAAATTTGCTGGCTTATGGAGTGCAGCACTTTCACAGCATCGTCTTTCAGGGTTTGAAATAACTCAACTGGAATTCCATCACCTCTGCTAGCTTTGTTCGTAGTGATGCTTTCTAAGGCCCACTTGACTTCACATTCCAGGATGTCTGGCTCTAGGTCAGTGATCACACCATCGTGATATCTGGGTCGTGAAGATCTTTTTTGTACAGTTCTTCTGTGTATTCTTGCCACCGCTTCTTAATATCTCTGCTTCTGTTAGGTCCATACCATTTCTGTCCTTTATTGAGCCCATCTTTGCATGAAATGTTCCTTTGGTATCTCTAAAATTTTTTTGAAGAGATCTCTGGTCTTTCCCATTCTGTTGTTTTCCTCTATTTCTTTGCAATGATCGCTGAGGAAGGCTTTCTTTTCTCTCCTTGCTATTCTTTGGAACTCTGCATTCAGTGGGTATATCTTTCCTTTTCTCCTTTGCTTTTTGCTTCTCTTTTTTTCACAGCTATTTGTAAGGCCTCCTCAGGCAGCCATTTTGCTTTTTTGCATTTCTTTTTCTTGGGGATGGTCTTAATCCCTGTCTCCTGTAAAATGTCACAAACCTCTGTTCATAGTTCATCAGGCACTCTGTCTATCAGATCTAGTCCCTTAAATCTATTTATCACTTCCACTGTACAATTGTAAGGGATTTGATTTAGGTCATACCTGAATGGTCTAGTGGTTTTCCCTACTTTCTTCAATTTAAGTCAATTTGGCAATAAAGAGTTTATGATCTGTGCCACAGTCAATGCTGGGTCTTGTTTTTGCTGACTGTATAGAGCTTCTCCATCTTTGGCTGCAAAGAGTATAATCAATCTGATTTTGGTGTTGACCATCTGGTGATGTCCATGTGTAGAGTCCTCTCTTGTGTTGTTGGAAGAGGGTGTTTGCTATGTCCAGTGAGTTCTCTTGACAAAACTCTATTAGCCTTTGCCCTGCTTCATTCTATACTCCAAGGCCAAATTTGCCTGTTAATCCAGGTGTTTCTTGACTTCCTACTTTTGCATTCCAGTCCCCTATAATGAAAAGAACATCTGTTTTAGGTGTTAGTTCTAAAAGGTCTTGTGGGTTTTCATAGAACCATTCAACTTCAGCTTCTTCAGCGTTACTGGTCGGGGCATAGACTTGGATTGCTGTGATATTGAATGGTTTGCCTTGGAAATGAACAGAGATCATTCTGTCATTTTTGAGATTGCACCCAAGTACTGCATTTCACACTCTTTTGTTGACTGTGATGGCTACTCTGTTTCTTCTAAGGGATTCTTGCCCACAGTAGTAGATATAATGGTCATCTGAGTTAAATTCACCCTTTCCAGTCCATTTTAGTTCACTGATTCCTAAAATATCAACGTTCACTCTTGCCATCTCCTATTTGACCACTTTTATATTGTAAGTTTTTTCAATGAGGAAACATTAATGCATTAACAATCTCTAATATCTCCAAATTTGGTTCATATTTACTGTATACATTTTTATAACATACTACTTCCAGAAAGTATCAATATATTATAAGAAAAATATTGTATGAACTAAGTTCATAAAATATATATTTATAATGAAACTAAAACACACAGCTTGAAATTTACTAATCTTGTCTAACAGTATTATTTTGCAGAAAAGGAGACAGACTGAGAGCCTGAAACTTGCTAAATCCAGAAGAACATGAAGAATCTCTAGAATTCTGGGGAGCCATCCACCTCTGATGGTTGTGGACCTAAGATCACCCTTTCTGAGTTTTCCCACGAACAATTATTGCTTATATAATTGCAAAAAGCATAAAAATACAATGTTAAATTCTCATCATGGGGAAAAAAAAAAAATCCTACAATCGTTCCATTCCATGTGCATCCACAAGGTGGCACATTACCACTTTGTTTTTTATTATTTCTCTGATACTTACAATTAGAAATGCCAGCAGAAAATCAAAAGTGAAGTAATCGTGTTCATTTCAGACACTACTAGTCACAGGAGAATTCTACCCTCAGCAGAAGACTTTGACTTACTCACTGTCCCCTGCACTTGGATTTGGTTCTTTGTTAAGGAAGGATCCTTGAACTCTCCTCAATCATGAGAGTATTTGAGAATCAATTGTTCTAATTTGAAAAGTTTATAAGTTTTGAAGCTCCATCTGAATTCATTAAGAAGAATAACATGGAAGAGAAGCCAGAATTATTCAACAGAAGAATACAGACTTCTTTCCCATTTAAAAAAATGTTTTAAATTATATATTTGGTGTGACTATGATATAGGAGAAAATGAAATTGTTAGTTGCTCAATCATGTCTGAGTCTTTGCAACCCACGGACTGTAGCTCACCAGGCTCCTCAGTCCATGGAATTCTTCAGGCAAGAATACTGGAGTGGGTTGCCAAGCCTTCCTCCAGGGGATCTTCTGGACCCAGGGATCGAACCCATGTCTCCTGCACTGCAGGCAGATTCTTTACCATCTGAGCCATCAGAGAAGCCCTGGGGTAAAAGAGATGCTAAAATTTCTGAAAAGAAAGGTAAGAAAAAATTTCCAGGACACTGGAATATTTTCAGAATAATTAGTAAATACTTCTCAGATTGTGGAGATAAATTTTCACTTCTTTTCAGAAAACTTCCTTTTTATTTCTGCAGCACAGATTGTGGGATCTTAGTTCTCTGTAGCCCTGGCAGTGGAAGCATGGAATCCTAATTCCACTGGACCTCCAGGGAATTCCTAGAAAACTTCCTTTTTTAAGGCAGGATTTACTCATCATAAAAATGGACATTCTCTCTTCAATGAGAGCCCCCTATCTTGATTTCTCTCAACTTCATGATACCTTCACCATGTGACAATCAAGTTAAAAATATCAATGTTATGAAACCTAATTACATATTTAATTATTTCAGTTTGTCTCTAAAATTACTAGTGTTTCCTTTTACACAATTAAGATATGAAATTCCTAAATCTGCCTATGAAATTTCTAAATCTGCCATTTTTTTCTTCCCAGTATGAAACATTTCTACACAGAAAAGTTCTCTAATTCACCATGTTGTTTTCATCATGGACAGCTATACTTTGAAGACAAAAAAAGTATACATACGCAGGGTGATTCAGATTGAAAAGTGGTCACCAGTTGAATAAAAGATAGCATGGTAGTTTTTAAATGTTCACAAATTCTTTGCCGCTCCTTCCACGGAGAGGCAGAACCCATTTCCCCTCCCTTTTAAACTGGCCTGAATCTGTAATTTTGACAAGTAGAATTAGGTAGAAGTGATGCTCTGTAACTTCACAGAACAGACCCAAAGAGATCTACAGCATTCACTTCACATGCTTTGAATGTTCTCTTAGAAGCTAACCATATCAAAAGTACAGCCACCTTGCCAGTGAGAGAGCTGTATGAAGAGAGACCTTAATATGTCATGGACATTTCAGCCACAACTGAGATCCCAGAAGAAGAAATATACAGTTGAGCCCCAGTCAACCCAAGGAATCATGGAAAGTAAAAAAATTGGGACTTCTTGATGCTTAGTGGTTGACTCTGCGCTTCCAATGCATGCGGTGTAGACTTGATTCTGGTCAGGGACCTAAGATCCCATATGTGTTGGTGTGGCCATAAACAAATACTTTTTTTAAAAGTGTTTTGTCATTAAGTTTTGGGTAATTTGTTCTGCAGGAATAGATAGCCTAACCAGCTAGTGAACTCTGTTTTGCCAGCATTTTTTTTTCTTTTAGTTAGACTTTAATTTTAAGACTTTTTATTTATTTTTTTTTTTTTTGGTTTCAGTTTCATAGCAAATTTGAGCAGTTTTCATATATCCCTGATTCCCTGTGTGCACAGCTTCCCCCCAATCAACCTCCCTCACCAGAGTGGTCCAGTTCTTAAAATGGATGAACGTGCACTGACATAATTTTCACACAAAGTTCATGTTGCTTTCAGGTTCACTCTTGGTATTTTGCATTCTGTGCTTTTTCACAAATGTGTAATGATGTGTTGTCTACCATTTTACTGTCATACAGAATAGTTTCACTGCCCAAAATCCTCTGTGCTCTATCTATTCATTCCTCCCTATATTGTGCTTCCTAGCAACTGATCTTTTTAAACAACATTTTTTAAATTTATTTATTTTTGGCTGTGCTGGCTTTTCGTTTCTGTGTGCAGACTTTCTCTAGCTGCAGCAAGCAGCGGGGTGTTCTCTAGTTCCTGTGCACCGGCTTCTCACTGTGGTGGCTTCTCTTGTCACAGAGCAAAGGGGCTCTAGAGTATGGGCTCAGTAGTTGGGGCACATAGGCTTAGTGGCCCTGTGGTATGTGGAATCTTCCCAGAACAGGAATCGAATCCAAGTCCCCTGCATTGGCAGATAGATTCTTAACCAATGGACCACCAGGGAAGTCTGCAATTGATTTTTTTTTTTATAATCTCCATGGCTTGCCTTTTCCAGATGTCATATAGTTGAAATTATATAGTATGCAGTCTCTTTGCTGCTGCTGCTAAGTCGCTTCAGTCGTATCTGACTCTGTGCGACCCCATAGACAGTAGCCCACCAGGCTCCTCCATCCATGGGATTTTCCAGGCAAGAGTACTGGAGTGGGGTGCCATTTTCTTCTCCGATGCAGTCTCTTTAGATTACTGTAAACTCTTTCCTCACCTGTCACTCTGCCTCTCATTGAATGCTTTCTGTGTCAAGACAGAAGAACCCATGCTCTACTGAGTCCTGAGATGTGTTCTGTGGTTCCAAAATCACATTTTCCTTTTGTTTATAGGAATACTGGACCATGAAAGGTAATTTAGGTTCTGGTCTGGCATGCAAATAGTTTAGAAGTCACCACTCCATTTGACCAACAAGTAAAAATGTGAACAAACTGAAAAATAAACAAGTCTTCTTAGATCTGTCAGAAAACTGAGTTCACAGGACAAATGACTGCTCCCCAAAATGGAAAGAGGAATTAGGGAGATACAACTCAGTGGAGCAGAAACCTCCATGGAATTATTGCCAGGGTAGGAAAATCTGAGCTGTAATTGGTGAATTGCTGGATGTTCAATGCTTAAAGGACTTCTCTGGTGGCTCAGACAGTAAAGCGTCTGTCTACAATGTGGGAGACCCGGGTTCAATCCCTGGGTTGGGAAGATCCCCTGGAGAAGGAAATGGCAATCTACTCCAGTACTATTGCCTGGAAAATCCCATGGACAGAGGAGCTTGGTAGGCTACAGTCCGTGGGATCGCAAAGAATCGGACACAACTGAGCGACTTTACTTCTTCTTCTTCACTTCAATACTTACCAGTCTGCCTGGAGCTCTACCAGGAAGGTGCTTACAGTAAATATCAGAGAAAATATCCTTGGGCTTTCAGCAGGGTGAGGGGAAAGTAACCATTTCAAATACAACATAGCATTTCATTCTTCTGAAGAAAGTCTGCCCTTCAGAGAAACTACTTTATCAAAGGCCTAACTTACTGAGTTTTATCAGAGTCTAACTGACCTGAGTGAAAGAAAATACTCAGCTCCATCCCCCTCCAGACATCCTGTCCCACCTAAGGTTGGGAAAAAACTAAGAGGCACCTGTGTAGGTCACATGCCATTGGTACTGGCTCATCAAAAGACCAGAGACCTAAGCACAGGACTTCCCCTTCCCCGCAGTTTGCCGTCACATCAGTAAAGGCTCATTTAAGTTGCTGTTTAGCCACTAAATCATGTCTGACTCTTTTGCAACCCCATGGACTATAGCTGCCAGGCTCCTCTGACCATGGTATTTCCCAGGCAAGAAGACTGGAGTGGGTTGCCATTTACTTCTTCAGGGATTCTGCCTGACCCAGGGATCGGACCCACATCTCCTGCATTGGCAGGTGGGTTCTTTACCACTGAGCTACCTGGGAAGCCCAAAGGCTCATTTATAGCAGTTTTTAAAATTCAGTGTACCAAACTTAACTTTCAACAAAAAACTTGCAAGGTATACTAAAAGGCAAAAAACACAGTTTGAAGAACTAGACCAAGCATCAGAACCGGACCCAGATAAAGCAGAGATGTTAGAATTATCTCACTGTGAATCTATCAATAAAACAACTACCATTCATACGCTAGGGGCTCTAATATAAAAAGTAGACAGCATGCAAGAATAGGCAGGCAATGTAAGCAGACAGATGGAAATTCTGAAAATAAAAAGAAATGCTAGAGCTCAAAAAAAAAAAACAAACAAAAAAAAGACTGTAACAGAAATAAAGAATGCCTTTGATGGGCTGAGGGAAGAATTTCTGTGCTTGAAGATATGCAGAAGCTTCAAAAACTGAGAAGTAAAGAGAAAAAAGCCTGAAAAAATTGGAACAGAACATCCAAGACAAGTGAGACAACTAAAAAGGTGTAATATGTGCCTAATGAGGCTAACAGGAGGAGAAGAAAGAAAGGAACAGAAGAACACATGAAGCAATCATGATTGAGAATTTCCCCCCATTAATGTTAGACACCAAACCACAGACCCAGGAAGCTGAGACCATCAGGCAAAGTAAACGTCAAAAGAACTAGGTCATGTTCAAGTTGCAGAAAATCAAAGACAAAGAAGAAATTTCAAAGAAGCCAGAGGGAAAAACATCTTACCCATAGAGGAGAAAAAATAAAAATTACATCCCACTTCTCAGAGGCATACAACCTGGAAGGGAGTGAAATGAAATATTTAAAGTGCTGAGAGAAAAAAGTCCACTAATCAATTAATTGAGTGATTAAACTGAGGTTGCAGGATACATGGTACATATACAAAAACAGTAGAATTTGAAACAAAAAACACATTACCCTTTATATTAGTATCACCAAAAATAAAAGACTTAGATATAGATCCAACAAAATATGTTAACTCAAAATGAGCTATAGACCTAAATGTAAGAAAGCAAAACCATAAAATTCCTGTAAGATGATGGAGAAAATCTAAATGACCTTGCATATGGTGATGACTTTAACACAGCACCAAAGATGTGATTCATAAAACATACAATTGATAAGCTGCTGCTGCTACTGCTGCTAAGTCACTTCAGTCGTGTCCGACTCTGTGCGACCCTATAGACGGCAGCCCACTAGGCTCCTCTGTCCCTGGGGTTCTCCAGGCAAGAACACTGGAGTGGGTTGCCATTTCCTTCTCCAATGCATGAAAGTGAAAAGTGAAAGTAAAGTCGCTCAGTCGTGCCCGACTCTTAGCCACCTCATGGACTGCAGCCTACCAGGCTCCTCCGTCAATAGGATTTTCCAGGCAAGAGTACTGGAGTGGGTTGCCATTGCCTTCTCCAATTGATAAGCTAGACCATTAAAATTTAAAACTTCTGTTCTTTGAAAGACATTGTCAAGAGAATAAGGAGGCAAGCCACAGACTAGGAGAAAATATTTGCTAAAGATGTAACTGATAGAGGACTATTACCTAAAACAAACAAAGAGTTCAAAGTCAACAATAAGTAAATTAACAGTGTCTTTAAAAATGGGCAAAAGATCAAAATGGATACATCATCAAAGATATATACAGGTGGCAAAGAAGCACATAAAAAGATGCTCACTTCATATGTCAGCAGGGAAATGCGGATTAAGGTAAATAATGAGATATTATCACACAACGGTTAGTATGGCCAAACTCCCAAACACTGATAACATCAAATGCTGCTGGGGATGGAGAGCAATAGGACTTTGTTTTTCATCGCTTGTGGGAATGAAAATGGTACAGCCACTTTGAAAACAGTTTGTCAGTTTCTTACAAAACTAAATATACTTCTACCATGTGATTCAGCAATCACACTCCTTGGTATTTACTCCAAAGGAGTTCAAAATTTGTTTCCATACAGAAAATAGCACATGGATGTTATAGCATCTTTATTCATAATAGCCAAAATTTGGAAGCAACCAAGGTGTCCTTCAGTAGGAAAATGGATAAATTAACTATGGTACATCCAGACAATGGAATACAGTACAGCATTAAAAAAAGAAAAAAGCTATCAAGTCATAAGAATACATAGAGGAAACTTCAATGCATATTACTAAATGAAAGAAACTGTATTAGTTTTGGATAGTTGTGAGAGATACAAGCAAGAGGGTAAGGGAATGCTGCACTGAGAGCTTAGTGGGCTACATTTTTGTAATCAAAGGAAGAGTGGGGAGGGAAGAAAGCCACCTTCTTCCTCTCTCTTGAGTAGACGCTAAGCTTCTGTCATCAGTTCTTCCTCCATGTTGGGCAGGGGAGTTTTTGACCCTATGTGGCCCAACCAGAACTGTCATGATGCTACGGAAATAAGCAAAAAGGCAGTTCAGTTCAGTTCAGTCGCTCAGTCGTGTCTGACTCTTTGCGACCCCATGAATCGCAGCACGCCAGGCCTCCCTGTCCATCACCAACTCCCGGAGTTCACTCAGACTCACGTTCATCGAGTCAGTGATGCCATCCAGCCATCTCATCCTCTGTCATCCCCTTCTCCTCCTGCCCCCAATCCCTCCCAGCATCAGAGTCTTTTCCAATGAGGCAACTCTTCGCACAAGGTGGTCAAAGTACTAGAGTTTCAGCTTTAGCATCATTCCTTCCAAAGAACACCCAGGGCTGATCTTTAGAATGGACTGGTTGGATCTCCTTGCAGTCCAAGGGACTCTCCAATGTCTTCTCCAACACCACAGTTCAAAAGCATCAATTCTTTGGTGCTCAGCTTTCTTCACAGTCCAACCGTCACATCCATACATGACCACTGGAAAAACCATAGCCTTGACTAGACGGACCTTTGTTGGCAAAGTAATGTCTCTGCTTTTGAATATGCTATCTAGGTTGGTCATAACTTTCCTTCCAAGGAGTAAGCGTCTTTTAATTTCATGGCTGCAATCACCATCTGCAGTGATTTTGGAGTCCCAAAAAATAAAGTCTGACACTGTTTCCACTGTTTCCCCATCAATTTCCCTTGAAGTGATGGGACCAGATGCCATGATCTTCGTTTTCTGAATGTTGAGCTTTAAGCCAACTTTTTCACTCTCCTCTTTCACTTTCATCAAGAGGCTTTTGAGTTCCTCTTCACTTAGCCATAAGGGTGGTGTCATCTGCATATCTGAGGTTACTGATATTTCTCCCGGCAATCTTGATTCCAGCTTGTGCTTCTTCCAGCCCAGCATTTCTCATGATGTACTCTGCATATAAGTTAAATAAGCAGGGTGACAATACACAGCCTTGGTGTACTCCGTTCCCTATCTGGAACCAGTCTGTTGTTCTATGTCCAGTTCTAACTGTTGCTTCCTGACCTGCATACAGGTTTCTCAAGAGGCAGGTCAGGTGGTCTGGTATTCCCATCTCTTTCAGAATTTTTCACAGTTTATTGTGATACACATAGTCAAAGGCTTTGGCATAGCCAATAAAGCAGAAATAGATGTTTTTCTGGAACTCTCTTGCTTTTTCGATGAGGCAGTAACATACACTAGAATGTAGTAAGTCATGTCAGGTTTCAGTGTCACCTTTTCCCTATATTTCTGTTTCATACATGTGGAAAAAGCTGCTAAAGAATCACCTGATGTGAAGAACTGACTCAGTGGAAAACCCTGATGCTGTGAAAGATTGAAGGCAGGAGGAGAAGGGATCGACAGAGGATGAGGTGGTTGGATGGCATCACCAACTCAAAGGACATGAATCTGAGCAATCTCCAGGAGTTGGTGAAGAACAGGGAAGCCTGGCGTGACGCAGCCCATGGGGTCGCAAAGAGTCAAATATGACTGAATGACTGAACTGAACTGAACCGAAAGGATCACTAACTTGCTGACTCCAATGGGCAGGATATAGGTATGTATCATTTCACCACTGTTCTATGGTTTGGGGCATGTCTCATGCTACCGTTGCATGGTTTTGTTGTTAAGCAAATCTGCTTGGTTTTGTTGCTAGGCAAGCCTGTTTGGTTTTGTTGTTAAGTAAGGGTAATTTCTTGGGTGATCATTAACATACTAGGGCTCCCATATTTTTTCTCTCTGATCCCCTAGGGGGATTAACTGTTTAATCACCTACTTCCTCCCTTTCCTCTGTTCTCATCAGTTGGTGGCTAAAGTAGTGTTAATCAGATAATAAGACTGTGTTGAATACTAACATCACTGTGCAAGGCAGTGCAGGAAAGAGAGTACTAAATATACATTATAGAAAGTATCTCTTAAAGATTTCATCATCTACTTTTCCTTCACCTCTAGCCAGTATAATTGTGATGCTGATGTGAAAAAAAGTTTTATCAAAGCCTTGTCTAGTTCTTCTTGCCCCATCTTTCATTCCAAAACACAGAGTAATCTGTTGTAGTAAATGGGACCAAAGATGATCAGGTAAGAAAAATTCTACGTGGGTCTGGGAATGACAACACATGTGTTTAAAATCATGGTTTAAAAATAGAGTATAGGGAGGAGGGAGGATTTATGAGTAGGTTTATTTGAAGATGGCTATTGCAGTCCTCTAGGAAGCCACCACTTTCAAAGAGAAGCGATACACTACTGATATTATGTAAATAGATGACTGATGGGAGCATACTGCACAGTGCAGGAAACTCTCCTTAATGCACTGCGGTGCCCTAAACGGAAGAAAACAAAAGGAAGGGGATATATTTACTTGTACAGCTGATTCATTTTCCTATGCAGTAGAAGCTAACACAAGAGTGTAAAGCAACTATACCACAGTAGAAATCAATTTATAATAATAAAAATACCAAAGGGAATGGGGTGGTGGCAGTAAGAAGCCTTAAGTTAGTTCTGGAGTTTGTTAATGCATGACTGAACAAATCACTGAACTAAGAATGTGTCCTGTGTTAGCTGCTGAGTGTTCATCCAGGAACAGGAAAATAAAGCCTGTTGAATTAATGTCAAATGGACAAGAGGAAGAAAATATAAAGTTTAATCACACCCTTGTGTAACCAAGGTGTCACATACATACATAATGCTTAGGTATGTATAGAATTCCTTACTCAAGAAGCTGATTGTCCTGCGAACCTGAGGTCGGGGTGGGGAGGAGTTAATAGAGGTGGGAAAGAGAATGTTCACTCAACATGTGTTTCTTATCAAAGCTAATTTTAAAAACTACTTTAAAAATGTTATCATTAAAAATAAGCTATGTTAAGAATGTATTTAAATATATAATACATGAAAGTAAACATTCTGTAATATAAAATTTTGCCCACTGTTACAGAGTTTTGTGTGAGTTCCTCAAACTGTTTGCTCTTTATGTTACAGCTAATATCGCAGGGTAGGTTGTTATCAGGTAAACAATGAAGTGATAGCTAATTCTTTTAGTTTCTACTTTGCAGTCAATAAAAACTTTACTTGTTTTAAAAAATATCAATGCTGCATTGTCCAGAAAAAATGTAACAGGTTTATTTATAATTGTTATAAAGTTGAACTGCTAAAACTTATTCACTGAAACATTTTAGAAGTTTTTCATTTGTTTTTTTAATTAATTTTTATTGGATAGTTGTTCTCTATGTTGTGTTAGTTTCGGCTGTACAGCAAAGTAAACCAGCTGTGTATATATATTTATATATATATATATATACACACACATATATTCCCTTATTTTTGGATTTCCTTCCCATTTGGGTTACTACAGAGCACTGAGTAGAGTTGCCTGACCTATACAGGAACTTCTCGTTAATTATCTATTTAATAATTCCATGGACTGTATAGTCCATGAGGTCGCAAAGAGTTGGACATGGCTGAGCGACTTTTACTTCTTCTTCTTCTATCAATAGTGTATATATATGTCAATCCCAATCTCCCAATTCACCCCAATCCCTCATATATGGATCAGGACCCACAAAATGCAGGCCACCCCAGTGGCCTGGCCCATGTTACAGATCAAAACCTAAGTCAGTCTGCACTTTATGGGAAACTCCAATCAAGGAGATCTAACATCCCCCAGTCACAATCGTCCAGCTCAGCTTATCCTAGAAAATAAGACCTGCCAGCCTTGCAAGGAAATCCCAGATCTCCTAGCCACTCATGTCCACTTCCGCATTGTCTCTATGAACGTTCTATAAAATTTGCTCTGGCTCAAAATCCATCCAGAAGCATTCTACTGTTTATGAGGCACTGTATTCCCCACAATCCATGGATTATTTTCCCTTGAATAAAATCATCAACCTCATTACTAAATTGTGCTGTTTTTGTCATTTGACAGAAGTGAGCTAAGCTTTTTGAATGAAATTGAAAGAGTGCTATATTTAGCAAAACAATATTGCACAGATCAGTGCACCAATTCCAATGTTTTTCTACTTTATAGTTAGGAAAGCTCTGATTTGAAAATACTCATTACATTATTACTAGATGTTTAGTTGAGAACTTGATCCTTCTTATCTCATTTGGTTCCATCAAGCTGTTCTCATTCCTCTCTAGGCATATAATGTGAGTCACTGGTTCCAAAATAAAAACTCTAATCCATAGGAAAATTGCATTAGCTTCCCTGTGTTACTGGAATGAATAAGAACTCCCTATTAAATCTGATATCTTAAAAAACATGCTAAATAATGATATCAAAAGGTCATTTTGATGTAAAATTTATTTATATTATAAAAAGTTTACTTCTCTGAATTTATGAAGTTTACTACAAACATGAGAAGAATGTGGTTAAATTTCTCTTATAGCCTTTGGGCTTTTCTTAGAAGGTCAAGCAGTTTTTAATGAAATGGAAATATTGGTTTTGAAAAGAAATAGTAGAAGGTAACTCTAACAGTATTTGAGTGGGGAAAATAGATATGAAAGATAATTTAATAGTTGTGCTTTAGAAAAGTATTTCTCTTCATCCTCCTCAAGACAAAGGACAAACAGAAAAAAACTTAAAAGATTTTGCATTTATCTTTTTATGTGATTTCCTATGTTCTGCCCTCAAATCAAGTTTATTCAGTGTTTTGAACTCTGTTGCCAAGCTTACCCTTTGCATCTTGGTAATTAATAGTAAGAACTGGAGCAAACAGCCACGCCCTCGCATTTAACTGAAGCAAGCCTTGCAGGGCTTGTTTTCTGTTTGTTTGCACTCAAAGGTATAACTTTTTTTTAAGTGTTGAAGACAATGAGAATGCTTTTTTTTATGATACTTAGCAGTTTAGAAGCTATGAACCACATTTGGTCACAAATTTGTCTTTTATCTGCTTTATATCTAAACAATGATATAAGAAACAATTTTCTTTGGAATCAATTATAAAGTTATTTAGAAGTTCCTCAAATTATTTGCCTCGATAAGTACTAGTAAAATACAAGGAATCCTCCCTTGACTCCCCCTCTTCAGACTCTAAGACAAGGATCATAATTTAGGAAGACAGCACAAGAAGCATACGGATGAAAAATGTCACCTCGGCAGCAGAGAAAGAAGCATGACAGATATTTGACAAAATGCGTCATCATTTTTTTTACCCATTTCAGTGTTTTTCAGAGTGTACTTTTCTGGCAACTAATTGAATCTCAGCAAGATTATAGCAAATCTCACTCTCTCTTCACCTGTATGATGGCTTTATTAGTTCGTGTGCAGATGGTATAATCTCAGTAAACCCCCTCTCTCCATTCTCTGTGCAGAATCCCTTACGGCCCCACCGCGATCTTCATCAGCTTATTTACATGATTATTGGCAGAGTTATTATCTACATATTTGTTGAATGAATGAAAGAAAAAAGAAATTGTTTAAAATGTAAATCAATTTTTTCTATCTGGAGCAGTGGTACATCCTATTGTTACACTCTGGCTTGCATTTATTCCAAATGTAATTGGGCCCTAACATAAAAATTACTGTTTAAAAATAACTTCAAAGAGAACTCATTTAAATATATTATACACGCACAACATATAGAATTGAAAAGGTACAAATATATGATATAGAATGAGAAGTAAATTCCCACTACTGCCACCTCTCCCGGTCTTGCCTCTAACCACAAAGTTTTCCTCTTTCCAGGTCACCACAGTAACCCATTTCAAAACCTTTATGAATAAAAGAATGGCTAGATTTGTTCCCCAAAATGACATGTCCCTTGCAGTTCTGCAACAAGAAAGAAATGGAGAATATCACAGATGCTTTTCATGCCTCCATGGGTGAGAATTCTACAACTCTTCTAAGAATGGCATATACTATAATACAGTTGAGTGAAATCCATAGAAGTGAGTCAATGTGATGCTATTGTTAACCTTTCCAGTGTGGAATGGGCAAGGAGTTTATTGAGACAGAATACTGTTTTGATTTCTGAAATAATTCAAACATTGGCTTTTGCTCAAATCGGACAGAATTGGTTCATAGTTAAATTTACCTTATTAGAACTATGTTTTTACATTTTTCTATCTACCTTGCATTCACTACTACGTGGTAGAGATTTCAAAGAGTGGTTTACCTTTGAATAAAAGGTGATAGCGTTGACTGTTTAAACATTTTCTGAACTGTGATACTTTCTAAGGAGACACCAAGGCTGGGGGAAGAATTGAAGAGTGTGTTTTCCCCTAGTGAAATGGATATTCATCCTCACTGATAGAAAAAAAAAAAAATCAGTCTTTATTCTCTTGTTGACTGTTATGAGAAATCTTCAGTAATTCAATACTTAGAGTTCCTTCTTTTTTTTGAAAGCTAAACCGAACCTATAAATGGAAGCATTTGTACACTGATCTCAGTAACATAGAACTAGGAGATGAACAGTAGCTTATCTCTTTGTGTACCCTGTTCAAAATGAAAAGGAAAGAAGTTATGTATTGACATCAGGGCAAACATGATTCCTTTACTCCACCTCAGGCAACAGTAAAAATGAAATCAGTCAACCTACAACTAAAATCAACAAACAGATACATTTTTCCAGAACTTCCACTGGAAAAAGCATATTGAACCACCACATAAGTTTATATGTAAAACATTACCAAAAGGCTAAGAAAAGACAGTTAAGTTCAGCTCAGTTCAGTCGCTCAGTCGTGTCTGACTCTCTGCGACCCCATGAATCGCAGAACGCCAGGCCTCCCTGTCCATCACCAACTCCCGGAGTTCACCCAGACTCACGTCCATTGAGTCAGTGATGCCATCCAGCCATCTCATCCTCTGTCATCCCCTTCTCCTCCTGCCCCCAATCCCTCCCAGCATCAGAGTCTTTTCCAACGAGTCAGCTCTTTGCATGAGGTAGCCAAAGTACTGGAGTTTCAGCTTCAGCATCATTCCCACCAAAGAAATCCCAGGGCTGATCTCCTTCAGAATGGACTGGTTGGATCTCCTTGCAGTCCAAGGGACTCTCCAAGGTCTTCTCCAACACCACAGTTCAAAACCATCAATTCTTTGGCACTCAGCTTTCTTCACAGTCCAACTCTCACATCCATACATGACCACTGGAAAAACCATAGCCTTGACTAGACGGGCCTTTGCTGGCAAAGTAATGTCTCCACTTTTTAATATGCTATCTAGGTTGGTCATAACTTTCCTTCCAAGGAGTAAGCGTCTTTTAATTTCATGGCTGCAGTCACCATCTGCAGTGATTTTGGAGCCCCAAAAAATAAAGTCTGACACTGTTTCCACTCTTTCCCCATCTATTACCCATGAAGTGATGGGACCAGATGCCATGATCTTTGTTTTCTGAATGTTGAGTTTTAAGCCAACTTTTTCACTCTCCTCTTTCACCTTCATCAAGAGGCTTTTTAGTTCCTCTTCACTTTCTGCCATAAGGGTGGTATTATCTGCATATCTGAGGTTATTGATATTTCTCCTGGCAATCTTGATTCCAGCTTGTGCTTCCTCCAGCCCAGCATTTCTCATGATGTACTCTGCATATAAGTTAAATAAGCAGGGTGACAATATACAGCCTTGATGTACTCCTTTTCCTATTTGGCTCCAGTCTGCTATTCCACGTCCAGTTCTAACTGTTACTTCCTGACCTGCATACAGGTTTCTCAAGAGGCAGGTTAGGTGGTCTGGTATTCCCATCTCTTTCAGAATTTTCCACAGTTTATTGTGATCCACACAGTCAAAGGCTTTGGCATAGTCAATAAAGCATAAAAAGATGTTTTTCTGGAACTCTCTTGCTTTTTAGATGATCCAGCGGATGTTGGCAATTTGGTCTCTGGTTCCTCTGTCTTTTCTAAATCCAGCTTGAACATCTGGAAGTTCACGGTTCACGTATTGCTGAAGCCTGGCTTGGAGAATTTTGAGCATTACTTTACTAGCGTGTGAGATGAGTGCAATTGTACGGTAGTTTGAGCAGTCTTTGGCATTGCCTTTCTTTGGGATTGGAATGAAAACTGACCGTTTCCAGTCCTGTGGCCACTGCTGAGTTTTCCAAACTTGCTGGCATATTGAGTGCAGCACTTTCACAGCATCATCTTCTAGGATTTGAAAGAGCTCAACTGGAATTCCATCACCAGAACTAGCTTTGTTCTTAGCGATGCTTTCTAAGGCCCACTTGACTTCACATTCCACGATGTCTGGCTCTAGGTCAGTGATCACACCATCGTGATTATCTGGGTTGTGTAGATCTTTTTTGTACAGTTCTTCTGTGTATTCTTGCCACCTCTTCTTAATATCTTCTGCTTCTGTTAGGTCCATACCATTTCTGTCCTTTATTGAGCCCATCTTTGCATGAAATGTTCCCTTGGTATCTCTAATTTTCTTGAAGAGATCTCTAGTCTTTCCCATTCTGTTGTTTTCCTCTATTTCTTTGCATTGATCGCTGAGAAAGGCTTTCTTAGCTCTTCTTGCTATTCTTTGGAACTCTGCATTCAGATGCTTATATCTTTCCTTTCCTCCTTCGCTTTTCACTTCTCTTCTTTTCACAGCTATCCCTTATGATTATACAGTGGAAGTGAGAAATAGATTTAAGGGACTAGATCTGATAGATAGAGTGACTGATGAATTATGGACTGAGGTTCGTGACATTGTACAAGAGACAGGGATCAAGACCATCCCCATGGAAAAGAAATGCAAAAAAGCAAAATGGCTGTCTGGGGAGGCCTTACAAATAGCTGTGAAAAGAAGAGAGGCGAAAAGAAGAGACAGTAGTTTTTTTTTTATTTTGCTTTTAAAATACTTAATATTTACCAAAAATAAAGACTACCAAGTTTAGGCAAATGGCTATTCTAGGAAAAATTTTAGTTCTACATTTCATAATGCACCCTAAATGAATTGCATCTGGATTAAATACTTACATGTAAAAAATGCTTAAGTGTTTATATGTAAAAAACAAACCATAAAAGTAATGTAAATTATAGGTAAAATTTATCTATGAATTACAAGTAAAAGTTTTTTAATGTGTGTTAAACATATAGTCTTCTCTCCATAGCTGCAGTTTCTGTATCCATGGAGTTAACTGCAGATTGAAAATATTCAGAAAAAAAAATCTTAAAATTTCTAAAAAGCAGAACTTGAACTTGCCCTTTGCTAGCAACTGTATGCTATGCATTTACATTATATTTACAACTATTTACATGTCATTTACGCTTCCCAGGTGGTGCTAGTGGTAAAGAACCCACCTGCCAATGCGAGACATAAGACATTCAGGTTCTATCCCTAAGTTGGGAAGATTCCCTAGAGAAGGGCATAGCAGCCCACTCCAGTATTCTTGCCTGGAGAATCCTATGGACAGCAGAGGATGGTGGGCTAAGGTCCATTGGGTCGCAAAGAGTAGGACATGACTAAAGTGACTTAGCACTCACGCATATGTAATTTACATTTTGTTAGTTATTATGAGTAATTTAGAGATGATTTTAAAGATATGGGAGGATGTGCAAAGGTTATATGCAAATATTATGATATTTTACATAAAAAAGGTGAACTTCCTTAGATTTTGAGATTCCCACCACCACCACCATTCTTGAGAAATGGTATTCTAAGTGAACGCCAAGGAAAAACTGTATAAAGATGAAGCTTTTGGTACTCTTAATGCAGAAAACTATAAAAGAAAAGACTGTTTCATTTGACTACATAAAACTTCTGAATGGGAACAAAATTCTTCTACCTGGAAACAAAATCCTGTCAAATAACCGATGAAAAACTGGGAAAAAATATAGTTGAAAAAACTTTCTAGGCATGAGGTACCATGTCTGCAAGCTGAAACTTAAATAATTTTTCTGTCCTTGTAAATGTTCTGCCTGAAATGACTAGTCAACCACTCTGGTTGTTATTTATTTAGTTCCTTATTCCTTCTCAGTCCAAACTAGATTGACTGTGTGACTCCTGCCAATCAGTTATTTTCCATTTTTCCTCTTTCTTCTTAATTCTTTATACTAAAAAGGCTCCTGTCTTCTGCACCGTCTTGCAGTTCTTTAAATGGAGACCATCCACTTCAGGAAATATTAAATAAAGTTTGTTTGTATCACCTAAATTGTCTTCTCTAATCATTTTTTTAAACAACATGCAACTTTTGTGACAAGTAGTTTAATATATAATAAATTCTTATAAATGAATAAGCAAAAGTTCCTGTTCAGTTCAGTTCAGTCGCTCAGTCATGTCCGACTCTTTGCGACCCTATGAATTGCAGCACGCCATGCCTCCTTGTCCATCACCAACTCCCGGAGTTCACTCAGACTCACGTCCATCAAGTCGGTGATGCCATCCAGCCATCTCATCCTCTGTCGTCCCCTTTTCCTCCTGCCCCAAATCCCTCCCAGCATCAGAGACTTTTCCAATGAGTCAACTCTTTGCATGAGGTGGCCAAAGTACTGGAGTTTCAGCTTTAGCATCATCCTTCCAAAGAACACCCAGGACTGATCTCCTTTAGAATGGACTGGTTGGATCTCCTTGCAGTCCAAGGGACTCTCAAGAGTCTTCTCCAACACCACAGTTCAAAACCATCAATTCTTTGGCACTCAGCTTTCTTCACAGTCCAACTCTCACATCCATACATGACCACAGGAAAAACCATAGCCTTGACTAGACAGATCTTTGTTGGCAAAGTAACGTCTCTGCTTTTCAATATGCTATCTAGGTTGGTCATAACTTTTCTTCCAAGGAGTAAGTATCTTTTAATTTCATGGCTGCAGTCACCATCCAGTGATTTTGGAGCCCAAAAAAATAAAGTCTGACACTATTTCCACTGTTTCCCCATCTATTTCCTATGAAGTGATGGGACCAGATGCCATGATCTTCGTTTTCTGAATGTTGAGTTTTAAGCCAACTTTTTCACTCTCCACTTTCACTTTCATCAAGAGGCTTTTTAGTTCCTCTTCCCTTTCTGCCATAAGGGTGGTGTTCCTGTAAGAAGATGCAATAAAAGGACAAAGGACACAAGTATAAAAATTTTCAATAGAACAATTCAGTTGGTTACTGAATCTATGAAAAAACATTCACTATCTGTTATGGACTGAATTGTGTTATCCCCAAAGTCATGTATGGATGACCTAAGCCTCAATACCCCAGAATATAACTATTTGGAGAAAAAGTCTTTAGAAAGATAATTACGTTAAATTGATGTTGTCAGGTACTTCTCTGCTGGTCCAACGGTTAAGAATCCACCTTGCAATGCAGGGGACATGGGTTTGGTCCCTGGTTGGGGAACTTAGATCCCACATGCCGTGGAGCAACTCAGCCCATGCACCACAGCTACTGACCTTGTATGCCCCAACTCAATACAGCCAAACAAAAAAAAATTTTTTTAAACGATGTTGTTAGAGTAAGCCTTCATCCAATGAGACTGATATCCTTATATGACAAAATTTGAACAGAGACACACATGTAAGGAAGATCACATGAAGACACAGGGAGAAGACAGCCATCTATAAGAGGAGGGAGGCCTCAGAAGAAACCAACCACGCTAACACTTCTATCTCAGACTTCCAGCCTCCAGAATTGTGAGAAAATACATTTCTGTTGTATAAACCACCTAGTCTGTGGTACTTTGTTGTGGCAGCCCTATCATATTTTTTTTATTGGAATATAATTGCATTACACAGTTGTGTTAGTTTCCGCTACACAACATGGTGAATCAGTCACATATATACATACACCGCCCCCTCTTGAGTCCTCCCCCCCACCCGTCTAGGTCATGACGGAGCGCCAAGCTGAGCTCCCTGTGCTGCACAGCAGCTTCCGCTAGCTGTCCATACGCAGGATAGTGTGTGAATGCCCATGCTGCTCTGTCAGTTCATCCTACCTCTCCTTCCCCCGTTGCATTCACTAGTCCATGCTCTCTGTCTGCATCTCTATTCCTGCCCTGCAAATAGTTTTGTCTGTACCATTTTTCTAGATACCAGAGGGTGTGGAGAAAAGGGAATCCCTTTACATTGCTGGTGGGAATGTAAATTGGTATAGCCACTGTGGAGAACATAACGGAGATTCCTTAAAAAACTAAACATTGAACTATCATATGACCCAGCAATCTCACTATTGGGTATATACCCTAAGAAAACCATAACTCAAAAAGACACATGTAACCCAAATTTCATTGCAGTGCTATTTCCAATAGCCAGGACATGGAAGCCACCTAGATGTCCATTGACAGATGAATGGATAAAGATGTGGCACATACATACAATGGAATATTACCCAGCCACAAAGAAGAATGAAATTGAGTCTGTGTTTTAGTGATATGGATGAACCTAGCGCCTGTCATACAGAGTGAAGTAAGTCAGAAGGAGGGAAATAACTTCTCATTTAAAATATTTTGGTAAAATCCCAAACAGAACTAACACCAACTGGGTGTACAACAATTTAGTTCTGACACTAACCACACAGAGTAACATCAGACTCCACAAATTAAAGACTTTGTGGTTCACAAGACAGCCATCATTTCAGATGCCAGCCCTAAGTAAGGTCCCTAAGCCACCTATACTTCTGATCTATTGTCTGTAGACTTAGGAGTTCCCATGACTCACTTAGGTTCAATAATTCACTAGACTGACTCATAAAACTCAGGAAAGTGCTATACTTATTTTTATAGTTTTATTATAAAGGGTGCACACAGAGTGAGGTCTGGGAGGGAACACCAAGATCCTTGCCCTCTTCTTGGAGAAACAGGCATGTCACCCTCTCTGCACATCAATGTGCATCTATTCACCAAATACGAAGCTCCAATCACCTTCCATGTCTAGAATTTTTATTCGGATTTCAATACGGAGGCATGACTGGTTTAGTCATTGCCTACATAAGTGAACTCAATCTGCAGCCATCTATAAGCTTCAGGAGGTTGGGCCAGTATCAATACAAATCATCTCTTTAGCATAACAAAGATACCTTTTCCCTGAGAAAATTCCAAGGTTTTTAGAAGCTCTGTGCCAGAAACCTGAGATGAAGACCCAATAAATTCTTTATTATGAAACATAAAATATAGTACATCAGTCCAAAAAATATGTGAGCAATGACAATTAAAATGGTCTATTGAAAACACTGGGCTTCCCAACTGGCACAATGGTGAAGAATCCACCTGCCAATGCAGGTGGTGCACGAGACTCGGGTTCAATCCCTGGGTTGGGAAAATCCCCTGGAGAAGGAAATGGCAACCCACTCCAGTATTCTTGCCTGGGAAATCCCATGGACGGAGGAGCCTGATGAGCTACACTCCATGGGATCATGAACAGCTGGACACAATTGAGGGACTACACACACACACACACACACACACACACACACACACACACACATTGAAAACACCAGCAATTGAATTTAGAAATGTTTACTATCTAGTTAGTTTAGTATTACCAGACAGGATGATTTGAGATAAATTTGGAACAACACAGGGTTCTGGCCCTTCTATATTCTAGTGGCTGTGACTATTAAGTAAGTCTTCAGTTTCCAGGCTTTCAGTAAAATTCTTTTCATCTGGAACTTCTCTGGTGGTTCAGTGGTTAAGAATCTACCTTGTAATGTAGGGGATGTGGGGAACTAAGATCCTACATGCCACAGGGCAACTAAGCCTGTGTACCACAACAAAATATCCAGCATGCCAGGACTAAGACCTGATAAAGTCAAATAAATAAATATATTTTTTAAAAACTCCTTACATCTCTCAATTGTTGTGAAGGGCCTCTGAGCTCATGTCTCTGAAAGAATCTGTAGAGTAACATCAAAACGATGATTATAATCGTGTGATTCAGAGGTTAAGACTCTACTCTTCCAATGTGGGGGACATGAGTTCAATCCATGATTGAGGAAGTTCCATATGCCAGAAATAAATTAACAAATAAAACAGCTATAATGTCAGGGGATAAGCTGGGCAAGGAGTTTTCTGAGCCATAGGTCAGGGTCATGGTCATGACGCATTGGTTTAGAGTTCGGCCTTAAGAAAAGTATATTAGCCAGCTTGGGATGCCATGGCAAGATACTACCGACTAGGTGACTTAACAGAAATCTATATCCTCACAGTTCTGGAGGCTAGGTGTCCAAGATCAAGGTCATGGCAGGGTTGGTTTCTGGTGAGATCTCTGTTTCTGGATTGTAGACAGCTATTTTCTTACTGTGTTCTCACATGATCTTTCCTCTGTGTATATACTTTCCTGGGAAAGCATATTTACTTTATGAACGTAAACTGAATAGTCTAGATTTTCAGGAAGTTCTTAGAACAAATAATAATCTTCTTTTGCGTTTCATCTTTCTAAGAGTTTCCTGGAATAGGAACGTCAAATAAAGTTGTGTATGTGTAGACAGGAAGTTATTTCAGTGTCTCAAAAGAAACCTATTTTAACATCTTTTAAAACGATACTGATGAATCTATTTGTAGGGCAGGAATAGAGACACAGAGTGGAGAACAGACTTGTGGACTCAGAGCGGGAAGGAGAGGGTGAGATGAACTGGGAGAGGAGCACTGACATGCATACATTACCATGCATGAAATAACTAGCTAGTGGGAAGCTGCCGTATAGCACAGGGAAGTCAACTTGGTGCTCTGTGATGACCTAGAGGGGCGGGATTGTAGGGTGGGAGGAAGGCTCAGGAGGGAGGGGATGTATGTATACTTATAGCTGATTCGTGTTGTTGTACATCAGAAATGAACACAACATTGTAAAGCAATTATACTCCAAATAAAAAATAATTTTAAAAACTTCCTTCAATCCAGTGTTTCCCCAACTCAACTTTTTCACTCTCCTCTCATAAAACCCGTTAAAATGTCAAGAAACAGATCATAATAAATACTTCACTAGGAAATAAATTTCTATGAGAGCATGAGGAACCAGAGGTTCTCAAAGGGTGGTCCCCAGATCAGCAGTGTCAGCATCACCTGAGAACTTGTTAGAAATGTCCTTATCTACTAAATCAGAAACTCTGGGGGTGGAGTAGCAATCTGTGTTTTAATCCACCCTCCTTGGGACTCTGATGCATTGCTAGGGTTTGAAAACCACTGCCTCCTTATAACCCTTCTTTTTATTTTTCTGCCCAGTGCAGAACGGAGACAGGTGGGTGCCTTAGCAGACTAATACCTTTGAGTCCTTCCAGGAGACAGGCTTTAAATATTTGTCTGCATGTTCTTAGTAGAGATGGGAGCAAACCACTTTTTTGTAAAAGGTGACAGCCTGTTTCTTTATATTGTGACTCATACTCTGATCTTCTCTTGTCTTTTGTGAGATCTTTGAAAACAGCATTCTCTCTGCACTAGGACTAGTGCATTAGTGAGGAAAATGAAACATACTCAAGATGTTAGAGGAGAGCCCCAGAAGAGGGGCTGAGTAGCGTGGTCTCAGGGTTTTGCTTTTGAAAAAATTAATTCTGGGGACTTCCCTGGTGCCAGTGGTTAACAATCCACCTTGCAGTGCTGGGGACCTGGGTTTGATCCCTGAGCGGGAAGCAAAGATCCCACATGCTACAAGGCGACTAAGCCCGTGCACCACAACTGACCCGACACAGCCAAATAAATAAAAAACATTTTTAAAAAGCTAATTCTGCCCACGTTCCCCAACACGCCTCCATCTCCTCCCGTCCCCTACTTGAGATAGCTCTTCTCCCATACCTCTCTTCTTGGCTTGGCAGCTTTTGGGCGGTCTTTCTCTTCTAGTTCCTGGCCCCATGCATTCTCTTTGACATTTTCTTCTAAGTTCAGTTCAATGCCCATAAAAGTTTCAAAAGTCTCTATCCCACACCCACCTGCAAGCTAATACTATCTTCAAGGAAACTGGAGGAACTATATTAAGACCAAAAGCTTTGTTTGCCTTGTGAACAAAGAGCTCCCTCAGCTCCCAGGCTTCACCAAAGCTGTCCTGAGCAAGGGTGACATCACTTGATGTTTCCCTACATTGGCAGAGAAAACCTGAATTAAAACCATATCATGATTCCATGATATGGTTTGTTCCAGTCAGACTCCAGAGTCTCCTTTTACATGGCTGTTCCAACCTGGGTAAGGCCCCCTTAGTGTGGATCGGGTCCTGCCCCCACTGTTCGGCCTCCCTCCTGGTTACAGGGAGCCAAGCCCAGTGAGCAGAATGAAGGTTGTATCCACAGGGTGTCACTGAGGGACTCTGTCTAACAAGTGCACATCTGAAAGAGGTCAGTTTATAGCTTCTGGGGTGCAGTGTTATCTGCTTTCAGACTTAATTGCACATTAGAATCACCTGGGGAGCATTATCGCTATTGACACCCTGGCCATACTCTACATCAGTTAAATCAGAATCTTTGGTACAGACCTAGGCACCAGAAAACTCCCTGAGTAATTCCAAAATGCAGCCAGTTTGAGAGCCACTGGACCAGACTGTGTACACAATCATATACTACCCTAAGACATCATAACCATCTTGTTCAAAGCACTTCACATAGCTAAATTAGTTATACTGTCGTCACTTGCTGTTTCACAGATGGGAAATTTGATACATAAAAGGAAAATGTGACTCAAAAGGAGGGCCACAAATGAACTGTTACAGGGGTTATAGAAATGTCACTGCTCTCATCAAGGACTGAGACTTGGTAAATGCTGTATTAGTCTTTGAGGTTTCCAGAGACCAAAAAGAGTTTGGAGAATCTATCAATAAATGAAGGAGGAAGGCAATTTGAATGGAATCATCATGCATTAATTTCTGAATTAAGCTTTTCTGTGTGAGAAACCAGAACCCTGAAGAAGTAAAGTGATCATGAATTTTTAAAATTAACAGTATGGTTTTGGTTTTAATATTAAATCTGACTAAGAACTGTGGGAAATGCTCACGTGTGGTCAGAATCAACATCAAAATACTTTAACTGTGTTCCATAGCAATTCATACCATGTGTTTCTGGAGATACTTCTCTTCATCAGCTCTGGCTCAAAACAAATGTCAAAAATATCAGACCAAAGGACTTGTCAGGCCATGGAATCCATGTCCTGGATGGTTACAGAATATTTAAATTACAGTGGGGGAAAAAAATGAGAGGAAAGGAGTTGATAGGGACAGAGCTTTTATTCTGAAAATTAGAGTTTTAAATTTCATTTCTTTTCTTTTTTTTTGTCCTCAGCAGGCAGATCTTAATTCCTCAACCAGGAATTGAACCCATGCCCTGCAGCAGTGGAAATGTGGAGTCTTAACTAGTGGACTGTCAGGGGAAGTCCCTAGTTTCATATTTTTAATAATCCTTTTCTCTGATTGAGTGCTGGTTATAAATTACTAATCTCATCATTAGCGTCTAGTGTGAAAGTTGTTCAGTCTGTGTCCGACTCTCTGCAACCTCATGGACTGTGGCCTGTCAGGCTCCTCTGTCCATGGGATTCTCCAGGCAAGAATACTGCAGTGGGTAGCCATTCCCTTCTCCAGGGGATCCTCCCAGCTCCACCTCATCATAACCAGTAGCTGAATCAGTCAAAAGAAGGGCCAGGATTACTTTCAGCAGAACTGCGTTTCAGCTGCTTCTGTCACTTTTCTATTTTGCTTTCCAGAAATGAACGATTTCTGCACTGGGATGAGCAGAGCAGAAAACATCACTGGAAAGGAGAAGCCCTTTGATTTTGGATTATCAGAGTGGAAAACTCCATCAACCTCCCTGAAGATTTGTCTCACCTGGAGATTATATAGAATATCCTGCAACTATGAATATGTGAATGGAAGGTCAACATTCTCCTAGAGGACTTGTTACAGAAGAGTTCCCCCACCAGCCTGCAGATGAGACCTGAAATTCTTCTACCATAAATTCAAACTTTAGAATAAAATGCCATCCCTCTCATGGAAGATCTTGAGAGTTCCACAGTGACCATTATGTTCCCCTTTTTCTTGACAGATAAAGCAGAGGATGCCCAGTTAAATCTGAATTTCAAATAAATAATGAATAATGTTTGGTATAAATATGTCCCCAATATTATATCCCTATGCTAAAAAAAAACCACATTTTTTTCACAGAAAATAAAATTTAACAAGGCATCCTGTATATTTATTTATTAAACCTGGAACCCTTCTGCTAACCAAATGGAAATTCTCTTTCTGGCAGCAGTATGCCCATCAGCAGACATTAGGTCATGATTGGTCTAAAGTAATCATTTCCTCATTTTCCCAGACTTTCTTGCAGCTGGGGGTATAGTGCCCTGGTCATTGAGACATTAAGGGAAGTCTGTACATATGTGCAGGATATGGTTTGAAAAGACTTTTTTTTTTTTTTGCAAAAGTGACTAGTGGTTCCATCTTTGCTCTGTTTCTCCTTCTTGACTTAAATGTGGATATGGTACTGAGAAGGGCTTCCCCAGTGGCTCAGTGGTAAAGAATCCACCTTCCAATGCAGGAGATGTGGGTTCAGTCCCTGGGTTGGGAAGATCCCCTGGAGAAGGAAATGGTGACCCACTTCAGTATTCTTGCCTGGGAAATTCCATGGACAGAGGAGCCTGGCGGGCTATATAGCCCATGGGGTCGTAAAAGAGCCAGACATGACTTAGCGACCAAACAACAATTCCTTTCATCTTCCCTTGCTTGGAACAGTAATGCAACTAATTGAGACATTATGCTATTGACTTGTGAAATTATCGTAATTTCCACATTGGACCTGTGTTAAATAAAACATTAAGAAAGACAATCTCATATAACCTGCTGCCTCTCCCTGCCTGCACCCCCTCCCCCAAACAAGACAGTGAGGTCATAATAAAGGACTGTAGGGACAAAAGAGAAGAGATCTGAAGCCTGTCTTGAGGCTTCGCAGTGTTAAAAGGCCTGGAAGATGAAGGGAGATGAAAAAGAACCAGCAGGCTTAGAAGGAGTGACAGGAGGAAGAGAGCATTCAGTGCCCAGCTGAAGAAAGCTTTTCAAGGACAAAGTGATGATTTGCCTGAAATGCTGCCAAGATGACGAATAAGATGAGTTCAGATAAATGCCTGGTGGATAACGTGGAGTTGAATTTGACAAGAGTGATGTCCCTGGGGACACAGGAGGAAACCCTGGATTAGAGAGGATTTAACAGACATGAATAATCAGGTTCTTCCAGAAACTCCCTTTGCCATGCTCAAAGGGAGGCTTATGTCCCCAGCCCCTCTGTTCTGTTCTAGAACTCCCATCTAGAATCCTGCACAAGGGAAGGTATAGAATAACGACAGCTTCCTGACTGGTCACTGGGAGGATTAAATGATGGTCTGCTTTCTGTAAGGCAGGGTGGGTAAACTAATGCAAAGGGTGCCACACCCAATCATTTATGTGTTGTCTTGGGTAGAGACAAGAGAGCCCATGGTGCTTTAAATATTTACTAGCTCTCTGTCCTTTTCCAGAAAAGTTTGCCATGCTTTGTTGGAAATAGGGAGAGAGAGAGAATGAATTAAGGCAGTGAGTAAACGATGAAAGGGTTTAAGAAAAGGTTTTTGTTTTGTTTTGCTTTAAAAAAGAATGAAATAGGACTTCCCTCATGGTCTCAATTCAGTTGCTCAGTCGTGTCTGACTCTTTGCAAACCCATGGACTGCAGAACTCCAACTTTACTGTCCACCACCAACTCCCAGAACTTACTTAAAATCATGTCCATTGAGTCAGTGATGCCATCCAATCATCTCATCCTCTGTTGTCCTGTTCTCCTCCCGCCTTCTATCCTTCCCAGCAGCAGGGTCTTTTCCATGCAGTCAGCTCTTCTCATCAGGTGGCCAAAGGATTGGAATTTCAGCTTCAGCATCAGTCCTTTCAATGAATATTTAGGGCTGATTTGCTCTAGGACTGGCTGGTTTGATCTCCTTGCAGTCCAAGGGACTCTCAAGAGTCTTCTCCAGCACCACATTTCAAAAGCATCAATTCTTTGGTGCTCAGCTTTCTTTATAGTCCAACTCTCATATCCATACATAACTACTAGAAAAACCATAACTTTGACTAGATGGACCTTTGTCTGCAAAGTAATGTCTCTGCTTTTTTTTTTTTTTTTGTCTCTGCTTTTTAATATGCAATCTAGGTTGGTCATAGCTTTTCTTTCAAGTAGCAAGCATCTTAATTTTATGGCTACAGTCACGAGCTGCAGTGATTTTTGGAGCTCAGAAAAATAAAGTCCATCACTACTTCCATTTGCCATGAAGTGATGGGACCAGAAGCCATGATATTAGTGTTTTGAATGCTGAGCTTTAAGCCAGCTTTTTTACTCTCCTCTTTCACTTTCATCAAGAGTGCTCTTTAGTTCCTTTTCACTTTGTGCCATAAGGGTGGTGTCATCTGCGTATCTGAGATTATTGATATTTTCCCCAGCAATCTTGATTCCAGCTTGTGCTTCATCCAGCCTGGCATTTCACATGATGTACTCAGCATATAAGTTAAATAATCAGGGTGACAATATACATCCTTGATGTACTCCTTTCCTGATTTGGAACCAGTCTGTTATTCCATGTCCTGTTCTAATTGCTGCTTCTTGACCTGCATTCAGATTTCTCAAGAGGCAGGTAAGGTGGTCTGGTATTCCCAGCTCTTGAAGAATTTTCCACAGTTTGTTGTGATCCACACTGTCAAAGGCTTTGGGATAGTAAGTAAAGCAGAAGTAGCTGTTTTTCTGGAATTCTCTTGCTTTTTCTATGATCCAACAGATGTTGGCAATTTGATCTCTGGTTCCTCTGCCTTTTCTAAAACCAGCTTGAACATCTGGCAGTTTATGGTTCACGTACTGCTGAAGCCTGGCTTGGAGGATTTTGAGCATTACTTTGCTAGCATGTGACATGAGTGCAATTGTGTGTTAGTTTGAACATTCTTTGGCATTGCCTTTCTTTGGGATTGGAATAAAAACTGACCTTTCCCAGTCCTGTGGCCACTGCTGAGTTTTCCAAATTTGCTGGCATAAGTGCAGCACTTTCACAGCGTCATCTTTTAAGATTTGAAATAGCTCAACTGGAATTCCATCCCCTCCACTAGCTTTGTTCATAGTGATGCTTCCTAAGGACCACTTGACTTCCCTGGTGGTCTAATGGTTAAGAATCTGCCTGCCAACTCAGGGGACATGGGTTCAGTCCCTGGTTCGGGAAGATCCCACATGCCAAGGGGCAACTAGGCCCAAGAACTACAACTACTGTGTCTGCAAGCCCTAGAGCCCAAACTCTGCAACAAGAGAAGCCTCTGCAGTGAGAAGCCTGAATACCGCAACCCAAGAGTAGCCCCCGCTGGCCACAACTAGAGATAGCCCAAGTGCAAAAACGAAGACCCAGCAGAGCCAAAATAAATAAATAAAAGTTCAGTTCAGTTCAGTCATTCAGTCGTGTCCGACTCTTTGTGACCCCATGAATCTCAGCACGCCAGGCCTCCCTGTCCCGGAGTTCACCCAGACCCACGTCCATCGAGTCAGTGATGCCATCCAGCCATCTCATCCTCTGTCGTCCCCTTCTCCTCCTGCCCCCAATCCCTCCCAGCATCAGAGTCTTTTCCAATGAGTCAACTCTTCGCATGAGGTGGCCAAAGTACTGGAGTTTCAGCTTTAGCATCATTCCCTCCAAAGAAATCCCAGGGCTGATCTCCTTCAGAATGGACTGGTTGGATCTCCTTGCAGTCCAAGGGACTCTCAAGAGTCTTCTCCAACACTACAGTTGAAAAGCATCAATTCTGCAGTGCTCAGCCTTCTTCACAGTCCAACTCTCACATCCATACATGACCACAGGAAAAACCATAGCCTTGACTAGACGGATCTTTGTTGGCAAAGTAATGTCTCTGCTTTTGAATATGCTATCTATGTTGGTCATAACTTTCCTTCCAAGGAGTAAGCGTCTTTTAATTTCATGGCTGCAGAATAAATAAAAGAAGAATGAAATAACATTTGTGTATGCTGAAAAGATTCAGGAGAAAGAATAAAAATTGATGTTGCAGAAAAAAAAATTGCTGGGTGGCGTTCTCAAGTATCACGGAAGGATAGGGATCAGGTGCTCAAGCAGAAGAGTTGGCCTTGGTAGCACTAGAGACTTATATGTCTTTCATTGTTATTCTATGAAAAGATGTGCAGTCTCACACACGTGAGGAAGCATTCTCCAGGGCAATCACATGGCTCACCTGATTTGTTTCCTGTTTCGAGAGAATCACTGTCCTGTGCTGCCCAATGCCCAATTTCTTAAAACCATTATTTCAAAAATAATTTTGATATATTTTGTACGATTTCTTATTTGCTTCAGATGGGAAGTGTTAGAACACAAAACCCAACTGAGTAAGTTTTAAAACTTTTGTTGGCTTTATTCAATATTCTAGAAATAGGATTCCAATCTAGCAGATAAGAAAGGAGCTCCAAGGAGCTGTACAAAATGAGAGACTTTCATAGGAGACAGGAACAAGGAAGTTATACTAGGCAAAAAAAAATTCAAATTGGTTATTGCAATGTTACTTTCCCTCTAGGGGATGGCAGAGACCAATGAGGCAGATTGGCTAACTAACACTGAACAGGTGATTCCTGTTTGATTAGTTGAAATTTCTGTTTCTGGGAGAGCAAAAATTATAGTTAAGCCTTGGTTTGGTGACATGGAGCTTAATATAAGTGATTCCATTTTGAGCCTATTGTCTTGTTTTTAACAGCATGTAAATCAGCTCCCTCCTTCCATTTCTAGTTGAATTATATCAAGCCCTTTATTTTAGATAAAATTAGCTAGCTGTAGTGAATTTTCCAAGTTTATTATATTCAATACACATAAAAACTGAAGTTGCTTTTCCTCATATTTCTCAACTATTTTATGTTTACACATCTGGCTTTGCATACTACCAGCAGAGGGCACTTCAGTCATATTTCAACCACTTACAAGTCAGAATTAAACAAATTTATCTTTGGGATGTTCCCGCTAATATAGAAAGAGAACTCTAGTCCTCAGCTTAAAATCCTCTGTGAGCCTACCTGGCTCTTCTGTTTCCCTTAGCATGTCAGCCCACTCTTCCTGGTGTCCAGGCTGTGCTTAGTCGCTCAGTTGTGTCTGACTCTTCGCAAACCCATGGACTATACAGTCCATGGAATTCTCCAGGCCAGAATACTGGAGTGGGTAGCCTTTCCCTTCTCCAGGGGATCTTCCCAACCCAGAGACAGAACCCAGTTCTCCCGCATTGCAGGTGGATTTGGATTCCTTACCAACTGAGCCACCAGGGAAACCCGAGCCACCAGGGAAGCATAATGTTAATTTGTTTTTCCTCCACTGCCTCCAACCCTTCCCCTTCCTTTGCTGCTGCTGCTGCTAAGTCACTTCAGTGGTGGTCGACTCCGTGTGACCCCACAGACGGCAGCCCACCAGGCTGCCCCTTCCCTGGGATTCTCCAGGCAAGAATACTGGAGTGGGTTGCCATTTCCTTCTCCAATGCATGAAAGGAAAAGTGAAAGTGAAGTCGCTGTTGTATCTGACTCTTAGCGACCCCATGGACTGCAGCCTACCAGGCTCCTCCGTCCAAGGGAGTTTCCAGGCAAGAGTACTGGAGTGGGTTGCCATTGCCTTCTCTGTTTGCTGTACTAACGCTTCCTAAATGTGAAACTTCCTCGCAGCTTCTCTTAAGTACTCTTGTCCCTTCCTAGGTGACTTCTAGATGGGAAACAGATGAAGTCCAGGTATATTTCTAGGAGCCTAGAGAGCCTCTGTTCTTTGAGATTCATCATCATTGCAAACGCAGTGTGTCCTGCTCAACAAATCTCTCTCTTTTCTCCTTATACCTTCTAGTTTTCTTAAACAGATTAAAAAAAAAAATCAGTATTTTTGAAGTATAGTTAATATATGAAGAGGAGCTTTCACTTTTCACTCTCATGCATTGGAGAAGGAAATAGCAACCCACTCCAGTGTTCTTGCCTGGAGAATCCCAGGGACAGAGGAGCCTGGTAGGCTGCCATCTCTGGGATCGCACAGAGTTGGACAGGACTGAAGGGACTTAGCAGCAGCAGCAGCAGCAGCAGAATATGCCACCCCTAGATATACCTCTCTGGCATAAGGATTATCTTGGGTTGGTTATTTTTAAGAAACAAGAGACACAGGTGAAGTTCTGAGAACAGAATAGAAGCCACCCTATTGTATGGGATATTTACAAGGGGAATCTCCATTTGAAGGGGTGTCTTCCTCACCGTACCAGGAATAGGAGGATGACTAAAACTCTAGAAATTCTAGAAACTACTGTTCTTTAAAAATAACCAGTTTACAATAATCAATATGCATAATTTGGGGTAGTATATTTTGTTTCTCATCAGTTCTACTTTCAAAACTTTAAAGAAGTCTCACAGTTCAAAAGCTAAATTAATAGATTGCTCCACGTCTTATTGAACCAGTCTGTCTTGATAGTAAGTCTACTCAGTTAAAGAGTTGTGTCTCATTACAGGAGGTGAATGATGCTCCTTTCAGGTCTGTATTACATGAATCAGGGTTTAATAAGAAGCATTTCTATGGAAGGCTTCCCTGGTGGCTCAGCAGTAAAAGAATCCTCATGCCAACGTAGGAGATGTAGGTTCGATCCCTGGGTCAGGAAGAAGCCCTGGAGAAGGACATGGGAACCCACTCCAGTATTCTTGTCTGGGAAATCCCATGAACAGAGGAGCATAGCAGGCTATAGTTTGTGGGGTCACCAAGAGTCAGACCATGACTGAGCAACTAAGCACACACGAATCCACAAACATGTGCTACTGAAACATAATTTTTCCCTCTAAAATCACCTAAGTTGGGCTTCTCTGCTGGCTCAGTAGTAAAGAATCTGCCTGCCAATGCAGGAGATGTGAGTTCAATCCCTGGGTTGGAAAGATCTCTGGGAGAAGGAAATGGCAACCCACTCCAGTATTCTTACCATACTAAAACCTGAAGTTCTAAAAATGTAGAGATCTTTTGGTTTCCATCTTAGTTGGAAATGCACTAATCTTTCAATTCCTCTCTAAATTTAATAGGATCTTCTGAAGGTGGAGATAAAAGGGCTTCATAAATCAGAAGATCTGCTGCTGGTCAGGATACGTGAATGCATTGCCATGGAGGTCCAGGATACATCAGCAAAGGACATTTCATAGGAAGGTCTGAAGTTGGCAGAGCCTCATAGAGCCCTGCAGAGTAGGGGGAATTTTAAGAGACAGCAAGGGAGCCCTCCTGCCTGTACCAGGTGCTTCTGCTAAATTCAATTCCTAATTTTTGGCATTTTTATGAGTAACCTGTATACTCTGGGTCTAGAGATTACCTGCCATGCTCTCCATAAATCTTATAGGGAAAAAGAAGCTAAAGCAGGTAGATGGGTCTGGATTTTTAGAAGGGGAATTTACATTGGATGTAGATATTAATTCTGTCCTTTCTTCTTGTTAAGGGACATAATTTCTGTCCCTTCTTCTTAGGGGAGTCCTTGTGGCTAGCATTATATTTCCCTGTCTTCTTTTCAATTTGGTATTTCCATAGGTATCCACTTTTCTCTGTTGCGTGTTTCCATTGTGTCTGACTCTTTGCAAGCCTAGCCTGGACCATAGACTGCCAGGCTGCTCTGCCAGTGGGAGTCTCCAGGCAAGAATACTGGAACGGGCTGCTGTGCCCTCTACCATTTTCTCTCTTAAACATAGCCAATTCAAGGGATCCATCACGTAGCCACTGACAAGTTGTATCTAATATTAGCCTCAATAGCAACTCAAACAAATGATCCTTTTTATGGTTTAACCAAGGCTGCAAGAGGTAGTCCATAAGAAAGTACAAAAGATGCAGAAGATCCACTCCCTAAGAAAGATCTAGCTGCAGATGGGGTGCGATCCATATTTCTGTCCAGTTAAATCAGTAAAAACAGTGTTGCCTGGCATGCTGAGAATTCTCATTCTCTGCATACTTGTCTCAGAGGTCCTGGGATCCCTCAGTTGCAGCAACCCTGCAGTGGGCAGAGTCCCATCTGCATTGCCACTTGTAGAGGAGAAAAGTTGTTCCTTCCTCCCTTCTAGATTCTTTGGCTGGTCTAACAATTAAATTAATACAAGACAGGTTAATAGAAAATCAAGCAAAAGTTTAATAATGTGTATACTGACTCAGTGACTGAGCACATACCTCCTTATATACATGCCAGAAACCCAGGAAAACTGAGTAACTCTCTGAAATGGCTAAAACTGCCATCTGAAATACCATAGGCAGCTAAGACAAAAGATGATAGTGGTGTGGAGTCAGTCATGGGAGGTTACCAGGAAAAGCACAGAAAACAAGTATAAGATTGTTATGTAGATTTAAGTCCTCATCTTCTCATTGACAAGAGTTTTCTAGAAATTTGGATATCCTTCTCTTCCTGGTACAGAGAGGAAGACACCCTTTACAAATGAAGATTTCCCTTATAAATGTAAATATTTCTTATAGAAGGGCAACTGCCACTCAGTTTTCAGAGCTTCACCTGTGTCTGCTTTTATAGAAAAAATAACCAGATTAAAATAATCAATATGCCAACAAGGCATACCTTGGGGTGGTATATTTTGTATCCCTTCAGATTTAAGAAGAGTGAATATTAATCATGGCTGAGCAACCCAGAGGCAATCATGAACCTCTTCAGCAAGGCAAGACAGGGACTAAGAAATAATTTCTTGAGGTCTCTTATCGGTTTTGTTCCTGCCAAATCAGTTGAACCATGTGTAGAGAGATAGTAGCATAAGTCAGGCTCTAAAAAGAGATATACTTACAATGAAAAAAAGACATGTTAACAGTCTAAGAGATCTTTAGATTATGAAAGAACTGGTCATTGTTTCTGAAAACAAAAATGTCAGTGGCCTTAGCAGTGTTATCTATGATCTTGATTGCCTCTCACAGAAGGGCATGTATGACATGAGCATTATTTTGTCGGACTTCTGGTGGCCCAACCAGGGGCTTGTGTGGGAAGACTCCAGCCAGTGTATGCATGGTCTGTGGTGACGACGAGTCTTTCAGGGATGTATAAAGTTACTGGGTTTCAGTTCAGTTCAGTTCAGTCCCTCAGTCGTGTCCGACTCTTTGCGACCTCATGAATCGCAGCACGCCAGGCCTCCCTGTCCATCACCAACTCCCGGAGTTCACTCAAACTTACATCCATCTAGTCAGTGATGCCATCCAGCCATCTCATCCTCTGTCGTCCCCTTTTCCTCCTGCCCCCAATCCCTCCCAGCATCAGAGTCTTTTCCAATGAGTCAACTCTTCGCATGAGGTGGCCAAAGTATTGGAGTTTCAGCTTCAGCATCAGTCCTTCCAAAGAACATCCAGGGCTGATCTTTAGAATGGACTGGTTGGATCTCCTTGCAGTCCAAGGGACTCTCAAGAGTCTTCTCCAACGCCACAGTTCAAAACCATCAATTCTTTGGTGCTCAGCTTTCTTTATAGTCCAACTCTCACATCCATATATGACCACTGGAAAAACCATAACCTTGGCTAGACGGACCTTTGTTGGCAAAGTAATGTCTCTGCTTTTGAATATGCTATCTAGGTTGGTCCTAACTTTCCTTCCAAGGGGTAAGAGTCTTTTAATTTCATGGTTGCAATCACCATCTGCAGTGATTTTGGAGCCCAAAAAAATAAAGTCTGACACTGTTTCCATTGTTTCCCCATCTATTTCCCATGAAGGGATGGGACCAGGTGCCATGATCTTCGTTTTCTGAATGTTGAGCTTTAAGCCAACTTTTTCACTCTCCTCTTTCACTTTCATCAAGAGACTCTTTAGTTCCTCTTCACTTTCTGCCATAAGGGTGGTATTATCTGCATATCTGAGGTTATTGATATTTCTCCAGGCAAT
>NW_011494784.1:3722406-3727062 GCF_000754665.1 Bison bison bison
AGGGCAATGCTGAAGAAAGTTCAGACTAATGCACAATTGCACTCATCTCACATGCTAGCAAAGTAATGCTCAAAATTCTCCAAGCCAGGTTTCAACAGTATGTAAACCAAGAACTTCCAGATGTTCAAGCTGGATTTAGAAAAGGCAGATGAACCAGAGATCAAATTGCCAACATCTGTTGGATCATAGAAAAAGCAAGAGAATTCCAGAAAACATCTACTTCTGCTTCATTGACTAGGCTAAAGCCCTTGATTGTGTGGATCACAACAAACTGGAAAATTCTTCAAGAGCTGGGAATACCAGACCACCTTACCTGCCTCCTGCAAAACCTATATGCAGGTCAAAAGGCAACAGTTAGAACCAGATATGGAACAATAGACTGGTTCAAAACTAGGAAAGGAGTACAGCAAGGTTGTATATTGTCATTACTCTGCTTATTTAACTTACATGCTGAGTACATCATGCAAAATGCTGAGCTGGATGAAGCACAACCTGGAATCAAGATTGCCGGGAGAAATATCAATAACCTCAGATATGCAGATGACACCACTCTCATGGCAGAAAGCAACAAGGAACTAGTCTCTTGATGTTGATGAAGATGAAAGAGGAGAGCAAAGATCAACATTCAAAGATCTGAGATCATGGCAGTCCCATCACTTCATGGCAAATAGATGGGGAAACAATGGAAACAGTGACAGACTATTTTCTTGGGCACCAAAATCACTGCAGATGGTGACTGCAGCCATGAAATTGAAAGACACTTGCTCCTTGGAAGAAAAGTTATGACAAATCTAAAAAGCAGAGATACTATTTTGCCTACAAAGGTCTGTCTAGTCAAACCTATGGTTTTTCCAGTAGTCATGTATGGATGTAAGAGTTGGACTGTAAAGAAAGGTGAGCACCAAAGAATTGATGCTTTTGAACTGTGGTGTTGGAGAAGACTCTTGAGAGTCCCTTGGACTGCAAGGAGATCCAACCAGTCCATCCTAAAGGAAATCAGCCCTGAATATTCAACAGAAGGACTGATGGTGAAGCTGAAACTCCAATACTTTGGCCACCTGATGTGAAGAGCCAACTCATTAGAAAAGACCCTGCTGCTGGGAAAGATTGAAGGCAGGAGGAGAAGGGGACAACAAACGATGAGATGGTTGGATGGCATCAGCAACTCAATGGACATGAGTTTGAGCAAGCTCTAGGAGATGGTGAAGGACAGGAAAGCCTGCCATGCTGCAATCGATGGGGTTGCAAAGAGTTGCACATGACTGAGTGGCTGAAAAACAACAACAAGGCAGAGTCCTGATAACAGTCTGGGCAGTCAGGTTTTAGTTCTTGGTCAAGAGGGAGGGGAGAAAAAAGGAAACATTAGTCTGGAAGCTGTAACCAGATGTTGCATGAAACTGGAAGAATTGAAAATTTGCAAGGGCTGACAATTTTTACTAGGTGACAGGATCTAGTCCAAGTCACAGGTAAGGAATGTAATTGGCTTTTCCATAGCAATAAAGAAACAAATGAAATTCCTACCTGACGAATGAGTTTGCACATCCATCAGTGACCTGCAATTTACAAAGACATGCAAAATAGCTCAAAAGCAATGAATAGAACCAGAATTTGATCACTCCAGAGGATGTGATTTTATTTTCTATGAAACATGAAATTTCTATATTCATTCCTCTTTTGATGAAAAATAGCCTTAAAGAAAGATTATTCTTTATCACAAAATAAGACTGGCCTCATTAAGATTAACCTGATAATTTACATGGGTGCAGCAAGAATGCTAATTTGACATATAAACCTTTTACAGTTTGCTTTACTGGAATTTTTTCATAGGGAATTTCAGGTTGGACTTGTACAGACATCTGAAGGTTAGGAACCCAACTCATGAACTTGCCATCACATTTCACCTGCAGTATCTATGGATTTGCGTAAATCCCTCTTCTCTCTATGTCCCTAGGCTTCCCTTGTTGCTCAGACAGTAAAGCGTCTGCCTACAATGCAGGAGACCTGGGTTTGATCCCTGGGTCAGGAAGATCCTCTGGAGAAGGAAATGGCAACCCACTCCAGTACTCTTGCCTGGAAAATCCCATGGACGAAGGAGCCTGGTAGGCTACATTCTATGGGGTCACAAAGAGTTGGACATGACTGAGCGACTGAGTGATTTCACTTTCTCTATGTCCCCAAATTTTTCTAAGATTCCTGGACCTCTCAAAGTGACCTTTCTTGCCCACCTGTAAGGCTGGAAACCTGTAAGGCAGGTACCAGGCCAGTTTTTCTAAAGGGGCTTAGTAAGCCTTGGCTCTAGAATAAAGTCAACATTAGCTTCTTGAAAGTGAATAAAAGTAAGTGAGCATAATTCTCAAATTTGACATTCCAGCCAAAGCCTTGGTTTTATCATATCCTATTAACAAAGAGGAGAGAGTCTTACTGAGCCTATACAAATAATTATATTGTCATGAAAATAAGAATGTTCAATAAGAGATTCTTAATTCTGAGGGAGAAAGCAGGGAAAAGAAAGATAAACTTCTTTCTTTTTCTAAATTTTATTTTTATATATTTACTTAATATTTTGGCCATGCTGCATGGCATGTGGGATTTTAGTTTCCTGACCAGGGATCAAATCCCTGTCTCCTGCATTGGCAGTGTGTAGACTTAACCATTAGAGCACCAGAAAAGTCCCTAAATTTCATTTCTGTTTATAAAAATGTAGTCTACTAAATTGTTATGAGTTAGAGATAGCTTAAGGGAAAAGAGAAAGAGGTTCTGTATATCCAGAAAAAATAGAATATTGGGGAATCAGTAATATTTTAAATAAAACTCAGAATCATCTTTTATCATATCTTCATTCAGTCTTAAGTAATTAATGTTCTGATTGATCTTGGTTTGCAATCTCATGAATGCATCTGCTTCTCTAGAGTTCTGGAAATCTCGACTCATTCCACTAGTATATCCTCAAAGGCACTTAAATGATACCATTGGAAGTCTGTGCACAGGATTGCTCAGTTGGCAGAGTTCTTTTCCCTGGGTCTCTGGGATAGTCCTTCTCTGCAGAAGACAAAACACTCTGACCTGTAACTGATTTGTAGGCACGTTTAAAGAAGCATCAAAGTAAAACAAAAAGAACTATCTGTAGATGATGAAACACTTAGAATGACCAGGGTTAACTTATACCTGGTAATTTTCAAAAGTGGAAGATCTGATGAGAATTCATGACAAAAATAATGCAAGAAGCAAGAAAATTTGTTTATGTGGCAATGTAAGAATGAAGTCAATCCAAAAATCAAAGGGGTTTTACCTGAAAATAGGGTTTGCCTCTTGGTAGATGTGGAGCCAAAAGACACAATCAAGCCCAAGAGCAGAAGGAAGGATTTATTACTTGCAACAAGTAAGGAGAAAACCCGAGGATGTTTCCCAAAGAAGTGTCTCCCTGAACGGTAAAAGCAGGAGGGCTTCCCTGGTGGCTCAGTGGTAAAGAATCCACCTGCCAATGCCAGAGACATGGGTTCGACCTCTGATCTGGGAAGATCCCACATGCCGTGCAGTAACTAAGCCCATGCACCACAACTATTGAGCCTGTGCTGTGGAGCCCGGAAGCCTCAGCTACTGAGCCCATGTGCTTCAACTACTGAACTCCACGTGCCCTAGAGCCTGTGCTCCCCAACAAGAGGAGCCACCACAATGAGAAACCCTCACACAGCAGCTAGAGGGTAGGCCCCAATCATTACATCTAGAGAAATGCCTGCCCATCAACCAAGACCCAGCACAACCAAAAATAAATTTTTAAAAAATTGGGAAAGTTTTAAGTTAAGGGTACATGCATATTCATGAAGGGTCTTGAACACAGGAGAATTCGGCATAGAGTGGGGTAAAGGTTGACAGAGTCCAGGCTCCAGTTGATTGAGATCTAGGAGAGTCAGTGAAGTCAACGATAACATTTCTTAGGTTCCAGTTAGCCCTTAGTGTTCCAGGGTGTTGGGTTCCACAGAACTCCTCAAGAATGTCTTTCAGACTAATCTTTACCTTCAAAAAAGAACTGGGAGTCTTTACAACTGATACATTATCTTCGATATGTCAAGAGAGCTATGTCTGGTTCTCTTCTTCCAGGGGACCTATATGCTATCTGCCTGCAGTAGCAATAGAAGATTTTAAAAGTAAATATAGGAGGTAACATGGCTCTAAAGAACCATGGCTCTTTCAAAAGTGAATCAACTTTGTTTTTCTTTTACATAATCAAGAACATGATAAAGTCAACCCAAGGCACAGGAAGTTACTATGATAAGATCTAAAATGTTTATCTTCTAGGCAAAATTACTTTCCCTTTCTTAAAAAAAATATATCCTGTAGACCTTACATACAAAGTTGTCTCTTTCTGGTAGTATTCCTCCAAGTAGAGTCTCACCCACTGTTATGGGCTGAATTCAGTTCAGTTCAGTTGCTCAGTCATGTCCGATTCTTTGCTACCCCATGAATTGCAGCATGCCAGGCCTCCCTGTCCATCACCAACTCCCGGAGTTTACCCAAACTCATGTCCATTGAGTTGGTGATGCCATCTAACCATCTCATCCTCTGTTGTCCCCTTCTCCTCCTGCCTTCAATCTTTCCCAACATCAGGGTCTTTTCAAATGAGTCAGCTCTTCACATCAGGTGGCCAAAATATTGGAG
>NW_011494784.1:3727312-3737314 GCF_000754665.1 Bison bison bison
CATGACCCCCGGAAAAACCATAGCCTTGACTAGATGGACCTTTATTGACAAAGTAATGTCTCTGCTTCTGAATATGCTATCTAGGTTGGTCATAACTTTCCTTCCAAGGAGTAAGCGTCTTTTTATTTCATGGCTGCAGTCACCATCTGCAGTGATTTTGGAGCCCCCCAAAATATAGTCAGCCACTGTTTCCACTGTTTCCCCATCTATTTGCCATGAAGTGATGGGACCGGATGCCATGAATTATGGGCTGAATTATGTTCTTTTAAAATTCATATATTTTAGACCTAACACCTAAGTGTCCCCATATATGACTGTATTTGGAAATAGGGTCTTCAAATAGTAAGTTAAATGAGGTCATTAGAGTAGGTCCTAATCCGATACAGACAGGGTCCCTATAAGAAGAAAGAGGGAGAAGACAATAATCTACAAGCTAAGGACAGAGGTTTCAGAAGATATCAACTTTGCTAACACTTTGACTTGTGTCAAGCCTAGGGGCCTCCAGCCTCCAGAACTGTAAGAAAATAAAGTGCTGTTGGTTAAGCCAGCCAGTCTCTGATACTTGGTTAGTGTAGCCTTAGAAAACTATTTAATAATACACTTACAGACAGAACTATGATGTAAAAACTGCAAACTCTTATATATTGCCATATTGTAGCTGACTAGCCAAGCTAAAGAATATACATTTCAAAACTTTTTTCTATAGCCATATGTTTCCTTTGATCCCTGGGTCAGGAATATCCTCTGGAGGAGGGCATGGCAACCCACTCCAGTATTCTTGCCTGGAGAGGAGGAGCCTGGCTGGCTACAGTCCATAGGATTGTAAAGAATTGAAAAGGACTTAGTGACTACACCACTACCACAAACATATAGTAGATATTGTTGTTTTTCAGTCCCCCAGTCACGTCTAACTCTTTGCAACCCCATGGACTACAGCAAGCCAGGCCTCCCTGTCCCTTCCCATCGTCTGAAGTTTGCCCAAGTTCACATCCATAGTGATGCCATTCAGCCATCTCATCCTCTGACGCCCTCTTATTCTTCTGCTCTCAACCTTTCCCAGCATCAGAGACTTTTCCAATAATGTTAGCTTATTAATCAGAAAATCTAGATAATTTTAGGAAGAATGTGTCCAAATAGAATAAAAAATGTGTGCTTTTTTTATGCTTGATGATGATAACTCAGAAGACAAGTTTTTATTAAAAACTTTTATTAAACTGACAATATCAGGCTAGTGTTATTTTCCAAATATTTACCTAAATTATGTGAACATGAATTCTTTAAATATTTGGGATAGTTTCTGCAGAAGTACCTTGAAAGTACTCTTCAGATCAGATCAGATCAGATCAGTCGCTCAGTCGTGTCCGACTCTTTCCGACCCCATGAATCGCAGCACGCCAGGCCTCCCTGTCCCTCACCAACTCCCGGAGTTCACTCAGACTCACGTCCATCGAGTCAGTGATGCCATCCAGCCATCTCATCCTCTGTCATCCCCTTCTCCTCCTGCCCCCAATCCCTCCCAGCATCATTGTCTTTTCCAATGAGTCAACTCTTCACATGAGGTGGCCAAAGTACTGGAGTTTCAGCTTTAGCATCATTCCTTCCAAAGAAATCCCAGGGCTGATCTCCTTCAGAATGGACGGGTTGGATCTCCTTGCAGTCCAAGGGACTCTCAAGAGTCTTCTCCAAAACCACAGTTGAAAAGCATCAATTCTGCAGCGCTCAGCCTTCTTCACAGTCCAACTCTCACATCCATACATGACCACAGGAAAAACCATAGCCTTGACTAGACGGACCTTTGTTGGCAAAGTAATGTCTCTGCTTTTGAATATGCTATCTAGGTTGGTCATAACTTTCCTTCCAAGGAGTAAGCGTCTTTTAATTTCATGGCTGCAGTCACCTGAGTATTAAAATTTCATTTTAGAAGTATTAGGGATAAATATATTAGAAGTTCAATGTCTTTAATTTCTGGGAATTTCAGGAATATTTAATTTACATAAGCACTAACTTATTTCTACGTCAGTCAGAACTGAGGACATTTAAGGGATTTTATCATCTAATTTGGTAATACCATCTGTATTTAGGAAAGTAGTATATGCATAAACATACATGGACTTTCCAGGTGGCACTATTGGTAAAGAATCCACCTACAAAGCAGGAGACACAAGAGATGCGGGTTTGATTTCTGGGTCAGGAAGATCCCCTGGAGGATGGCAGGGTAACCCACTCCAAGATTCTTTTCTAGAGAAAGCCATAGACAAGATATGGCCTTGTAGTCTATAATGGGCTACAGTCCACAGCATTGCAAAGAACTGGACATGACTAAAGCAACTGAGCACATAGCTAACACAGATAATACATATATTCTTTTATGTATGTACACATATACATGCAAATAGAGACAGGCACAAATAGAAAGTTTACAGCTTCAATGTCAACGTTTCAACTCACTGGTTCATGTAAGTGGGTGTGCAGCTCTCATCTTTTTCCCACCTCTATATTTTGACCACAGTTGTGTTTCTAGCCAAGAATTACTTGCTCAATATGAGGCTTAAGCATCACCATGCATGTTGGTAAAGCAGACCTTTAAGATTTCCTCTGCCCTGATGTGTAATCTTATGGAGTCTGTGGACTAAATTTGGGGAAAGGGACCAAGGAAAGATCAAGTGGTCATCCGTGTGCCTCCAAAGCCTATGTGAGTAGCTAAAATATCCAGTCTGTTTCCAATGACTTTTTTTCAGGCAAGTGTTACCGTTGGGCTCCCTGAGGCCCTCAAGAGCCCCTGATGGGAGGAGGGTGTACTTGAAGGCCTGACGTTCCCTGTGCTGCCTTGATACTCAAGGGCCTCACCCTGAGTTCCCCTGCTTTCGTCTCCACTCAGCTAGTTCCCCTATCAGCCAGACCAGATGCTCTGCTGACTCCTCAGGGAGGAGTCTTACCTCCCTGGCAGCCCACACAATTACTTAAATAAGATATCACATATTCCCACGGAAACCAAGGGTCACCATCACTTGTGTCTCTGCCACAGAGCCTGCCTCTCACAGGCCCTGCTGATTCACTCTGATGGTGAGTGTAACTCCCAGGAGGTCCTGAATGACATGCTGTATTCTCCTTCCCCAGCTGAGCCTACTAATAAATTTCTATCAGTCTCACCTGTCTAATACCAGGTGTCATGTCTTTGACCGTCTGGTTCTCTTTAGGACAGGAGGTCCTTCCTTCACCAATGGAGTGAAGAGGAGGTGAGCAGAACAGAAGGGGCCCAACTCTTAAGACGTAAGGATTTGAGGGCCTGCGATGGGTAGGGAGGGGTCCCATACGGTGGATGGGGTTGGAGGAGATATGGGCGTTGAAGGGGGACGGATCAAAGGATTCAAGGAAGCTGAAGAGAAGGTTCCAATGATAAAAGGGAATGGGGGAATGATGGGAAGGGAGAATTTGGCAAGATCCCATGTTTGCTAAAGAAGCCTCTGAAGTTCTAAATTGCTTTTGGTAAAGGTTGCCATTTTTGAAGATATTAAACTGAATTGTGACAAGCAAAGACTCTCTTTTTGTTGGAAAGAATAAAAGTAACTTTACTGTGGTTCAACCCACGGTTGATTCATGTAAATGTATGGCAAAAACCACTACAATATTGTAAAGTAATTAGCCTTCAATTAAAATTAATTAATTAAAAACAAACAAACAAACAAGAGAGGCTTCCCAGGTGGCATTAGTGGTAAAGAACCCACCTGCCAGTGCAGGAGACAAAAGAGACATGGATTCAATCCCTGGGTCAGGAAGCTCCCCTTGGAGAAGGAAATGGCAGCCCACTCCAGCATCCTTGCATGGAGAATCCTATGGACAGAGGAGCCGGGTGGGCTACAGTATATGGGGTTGCAAAGAATTGGACGCAACTGAAGCGACTTAGCATGCACAACAAAGAAATCCAGAGCGCTGGCTCAAGACCTGAATTTACCAAGGTTTCCTGAACTCACCAAAGTTGCCTCGAATCTCTACCTTTGTAGGTAGAGGCCCATAGTTTTTGAGCCAAGTCATAGCACCAGAATACTGTCAAACAGAAACCAATTCCAGTTTTGGTAAGGGGAGACTTTACTCAAAAGGATTATTGCAATTCAGAAAAGGGGTTTATTGCACTAGGGGGAGGGGAGATTATAATGGAGAGTACTCCATTTATAAGCTCTACAAGCTTTTGAAAGGTCAGGCAGCAAAGAGCCTTTCTTTCATGGGAGAGTCAACAGGGCTAGAATGAAAGAGTGAGAGGAACAGCTGTCTTGACCAGGCAACTGACCAGGAAAAGTTTTCCTTGAGGTCAGGAAAGGAAGGGGCTCCGCTTCCATCCCCCAACGTCCATCAGGTGGCATGCAGACTCTTCGCTCCCCAGCCAGGGATGTAACCCATGCCCTTCCAGTGGAAGCATGGAGCCCTAACTCCTGGACCTGTAGGGAATTCCCAGGAAGGGGCTTCTTGGTAGGGGCAATTAGGGTTTTTTCCTGCCTCTCAATGTTAGCTTAGCAGAGGGTGAATGAAAGAAAAACTGGGAAAAGAAGAATGCCTAACTAAAGTCAAGTGGGCAGGCATTTTGTCCAGATAGGTAAGTAGGAAAAACTGTTCAGCTACTGATTTTACGAAACAAAGAAGGGAATTTGGAGGATTCTGTGTCTGGTCTTATCATAGGGAGTTCTGGGTGAGTTTTATCTAAGTTACTTGAGGAAAGGTGGTGGTTCTTTGCAGTAAGCTGTTTCCTGGAACACAAAATGGTGTGGGGATGACGGTTTGTTTTTTCTTTTAAACCTCCACTGTCTTTCGAGAGCACAGGGTTTGAGTTAAGTTTAATACTGTCTCCTTATTTGAGTTGTGCTTTTAATCAGTTTTATTATATTAAAAAAATGTATCAGAAGTGTCATCACTGTAACAGCTCTGTTTATAAGCACTTCCCTGCATCTATAATATTAGAATAGTTATAGCTTGTAATTATGAGTTTACTCCTCGTGCTGGTTATTAAGATGTGGCTCAGTCAGGAGACTTGGGTTTGATCCCTGGCTCAGGAAGATCCCCTGGAGAAGGAAATGGCAATTCACTCCAGTGTTCTTGCCTGGGAAATCCAAGGGACAGAGGAGCCTGGTGGGCTACAGTCCATGGGGTTGCAAGAGTTGGACATGACTGAGTGACTAAACCTACCTACCTACCTACCTACCCTGAATCTATAACATTAGGATAGTTGAAAATTGCAATTATGAGTTTACTCCTCATGCTGGTTATTAAGGTGTTATCTTGTGACTCAAGCCCACTCTTCTGTACTCTTTTGGGATGCTGTGGGTGTGACAAAGCCAACGACTTTTCCTGCAAGGTTTTGCCAATAGGGGGCGCTCGAGCAGAGCAGAGAGCTGGTGGAGGGAGAAGGGATTTGCTCCTTGATATTTGGTCAGTGAGGAAAAACAATTCAGGTAATCATTCCCACCAGTGTCACCAAGCAGCGGCTCTTTTACCTGGCTGCGGCAGTTGGTTCCAATTTTCCAATTTTTAATTTACCCTCTCTTCCAGCCTCAACACTTGCCTTCAGAAGTAGCGTGCCCAGCTGGGTACTCCCCTCCCCAACCTCAGAGGTCTGAGTGCTGCTCCTCAGGGGCATTCTCCCAGCTCTTGGTTTCTTCTTGTTTCACGTTTTGTTTTGTACTGGAGCCTAGCCGATTAACAGCGTTGTGACAGTTTCAGGTGAACAGCAAAGGCGCTCAGCCATACACGCACATGTATCCATTCCTCCCCAGACTGCCCTCCCATCCAGGCTGCCACATAACGTTGTTCCAGCTCTTAGTTTCTGATAACGCCACACTTCTCGCTCCACTCCCCTCAGTTATGAGCATCTCTTTGTCCCTGCCCATGTTTCCCTTTCTGCTTTTTCAATCCCCCATTATACGTTTAATTCCTTAAATTCTTAAATTCTCTATAAAAATAACTGCTATAACCCCTAAGAGATCCAGAAATACTTTCTGAACTTGTATAGATTTATGATGGATTATAAATTATTGTGATAATTAAGAATAAGTGGATTATATCCATAGGATATATGCCACATCCAACTGACAAAGATATATTCTAAAAATTAATTTATAATTCACTATCTGGATCTTGAAATGAATTTTCCTAACAAAAGAATATTACACATTAAGTCCGATGATCAATTCATCAGTGTTCACAATATAACTGAACAAACTATGCAAACTGTGTTAGGCAACAGAACTAGCGTTGCTTGGCAATATATATTCAAAGTTGCAACTGTAATGCTAGTGAAACCAAGCCCCCTAAAAATGAGTTCCCTTGTCAAATTTATGACTAACCTCTCTATTCAAAACTTTATTCTCTTTCTTGTCATGCCCCTGTTCCCCTCAAGATCGAAGAGTATCAAGCAAAGGGGGGATTGAAACTGATCACCACCCTGTGGGACCTTCCCAGGTACAAAAACCCTTCCATGTTGCTTGTTTCTCATTTGTAGAAAAAGGCTTTAGTCCTGTATGCCAAAGAGCAGACTCAAGCAGTTATCAATTAGGAAAGTGAGGGAATGCAGAAACAGAGGGAAAGCAGGCAAAAAGCAATAGTGCAACACTACAGCATGCAACAATAAAACAAAGTCCTAGTTCCTCCTCAAGGGATACAAAGAACCATCTGATACATATCTTTGAGTTGTCGTCAAGAACCTCTAAGACCCCCACCCACCCAGGATGCTGTCTACAAGCTGACCAGAAACAGTAGACCCCAGACTGGTGGGAACCAGAATGTTGATGATAAAGATTCTGGAAACAGCACCACTGACCAGTCAGAAAAAAGTCCATGAGCTGCAACCCTCACCCCAAATGGTTTCTTTAAAAGCCCCACCCTGAAGGCTGTCAGGGAGTCTGAGAGTTTCAATCATGGGCTGCCAGTTTTCCTTGCTTGGCACCCTGAAAATAAATGCTGTGCATTCCTTCACCAAAACTGGTGTCAGTAAATTGATTTTGCTGCAAAATAGGTGAGTAGACTCAAGTTTGGTTCAGTAACACTAGCAACAAATTGTATTCACTCTTCCGCTCTTTTAATTAAAAATGTTTAAATACTTTTATAAACAATATATCCAAAATACTGTCATTTCAACCTATAATTAATATTTTTTAATACATTTAAATGAGATACTAAATTTTTTTTTTCATATTAAGACTTCAAAATTGGCTGTGTATCTTACACTTTACTGGGAAAGGCCTGGTAAAATTGAGTAATTTTCCCAAATGGTTTAAGCCCTCACCTTAAATACCATCTTCAGCTAAAGATGAAAGAAGATGTGGGCGGGGTAGGGCATAGTCACTTTAGATAGTCATCAAAAAAAAAAAAGCACAGTGAACAAAAGGAGTGTTGTGATGCTTTGATAAGAATTTTTAGAGGTTTGTCATTCTCTCTCTTCCTAGTAGGGCTTCCTTGGTGGCTCAGAGGGTAAAGAATCCTCCTGCAACACGGGAAACCTGGGTTCGGTCCCTGGGTTGGGAAGTTCTCCTGGAGACGGGAATGGCAATCCACTCCAGTATTCTGGCCTGGAGAAGCCCATTGACAGAGGAACCTGCGGGGCTACAGTCCATGGGGTTGCAAAGAGTTGGGCACGACTGAGCGACTAACACTTCCACACTACCTCTTCCTAGTACAGGGAAAGAGACACCTTTACAAAGGTGTCACATATGATTTCTCTTATATATAAAAATATCTTCACACAAGAGTAACTTTAACTTGGTTTCAGAGCTTTTCTTGTGTTTGAAGTTTCTTAAAAATAACCAGTTTAAAATGACTCTTATGACAAAGGGACGTGTTTTGGGATGGCATATTCTGCTCCCCTAAATAGGAATACTAAGTATTGATAATTAAAAAAAAACCCAAAAAACTGAAAATAGTCTTGCTGAAAGCACAGTAAGAAAAAAACTGGTCAAGTGAGGGTGGAGGAAATATGTTTAATCTAGTGGAAGTGACAGGCTTAGTTTCAAACACTGAATAAAATTTATGAATTTAATTTCATAATGCAGTATTAGAGTTTTAGTATAATTGCTTTCACAATGGCTTGACTTAAGGAATTTTAAAATACCACTTTGTCTTTTAGTGAAAAACGTCATCTGGATTAGCAATAGATTGAAAAAAAGTTGCAATTACTTTTTCTCTAACTCTGACCAATATGTACATGCTGTGTATATCTGCAGAAGATATTTTGGGTTCTGATTTTTGTTTCCATGACAAAAATATAAACCATGGCTTAGAGGTTCATGAACAAGGAGCTCCCTTTCCTTCTTCTAGGTCTTGCACATAATGCATTTTAAGAAGATTCCTAAATAAAATTAAAGCAAGATGTTCCAAGATTATTGGAGGAGGAGGAATATCCTCAGGCAAGATCTATATCCCCCCAGGAATATCTCACTAGTGACTCCCCCACTGTCAGGATGGCTGGCCTGCTTGTTGCTGCTTCGCCTAGCAATGCTCTGGCACAGGGGTGGGGAGGAGGAGAGTCCATAGCAGTCCTCTCAGAATGTTCCATTGTCTAGAAGAGAAAAGGTCAGGTCTCCATAAAAGAGACAGGTGAGTTGGCTTGAAACCTGTGTGCGCTGCCGAGTGGCTAATATATGTTCCACTTACCTGGAACTGTCACCTTCTGCTCTGTGTGGATATACCTATACAAACACCCCTGTCCCGAGGGCATCTAACCCCATCAAGTCCAAAGCCCAAGAAGGTGAGCCTCAGAGAGTCAGTGGGTACCAGCCCTTCTCTTTGTGTTCATGCGTCTCCCCTGAGCAGTGACCCCCTTTGATTAGAATGATGAACACTAGGCAAACTTCCTGTTACAGGGAAACCCACCCACTCACAGCACCTCAGCTTTACCCCACAGCCCCAACAGGAACCGGTGGGTAGGGAAATGACTGTATTCAGTTAGTTCCTTCATTTATTTCAATGCATATGTGTTGGGTGAATTAGTGATAGGAAGATAAATAACCTGCACTCCAGGAGTTAAAATCCCAAAGAGTCAGACATGACTTGGCACGCGTGCACACACACTCACACACGAATGTAATGAGTTTTTAAAATACTAAATTTTTTAGTAAGTAAACCTCATGATGCCAAAAGTTCAGCTTCTCTGTACACTGTTGCCTAATTGAATCTTGGAGACAGAGTTTTGGGTGAAGTAGAAAAGGATCGCTTTATTACTTTTCCAGGCAAAAAGGGACACAGTGTATTAACTGCCCTCAAAACTGTATGTCCCAACTTGGGGAGGATAGTGAGAAGTTTTGCATTAACTATTCAAAGATGGTGTGATTAGCTCGCAAGCATTTTTCTGATGGGTTGGTGGTGAGATAAGTCAGCATCATCAACCTTCAGGTCTAACGGCACTGGGGTCTAAATGCTCCTGGGCAATATACTGTGTTTCAGTATTTGTGGAACAGTTCAAAGATATTGTGTGTGTATTTGTTGATGAGGAAAAGGGACCTTGCCCCAGGGCTGCTCTTGATTGTTTATCCTTGGTCTTAATAACTGCTTGAATCTGCTCAGTGGAACTCAGGGAAGGTCATGGAAGCTGAATGGAGGCTGTTTCCTATAATCAAAGAACTGGGGGACACAGAAAGGCCTTGTGTTCAGGAGACTCACAGAACCCTGTAGACGTCTCTCATCACGGAAAACAAACAAACCCAATGGTCACACCTAATTTTAACACAATATAAAGACCTCCGGAATTTTTTTTTTCCTTTGGTTGTAAACTCTATTTTTAAAATCAGAAAAGACAGCGCTTCCCGCGGTTCCTGCCTCCCAGGAAGGGGGTATAAAATTCTGAAGACCCCACTCAAGTGCTCAGTCCCTAAGCGGTTCTCCCATCTAAGAACCCAAGTCAACCTAAGGAAGGAGAAAAAGGAAGCACGCAGAGTCAAGCACTTCCACCAGACAACGAAATGCCCAGAGGGCGCGCTGACTTGGGCCAGAAGGCCCACGGCAGCAGAGGTCTGCGAAGCAGGG
>NW_011494784.1:3737414-3742987 GCF_000754665.1 Bison bison bison
GCTCAGTCAGCCTAGCGCGGAGCAGCGCCGGGCGAGAGCGTCCCCGTGCTGCCCAGCACCCTCCAGCGTCTTCCGGGCCAGGCGCTCGCTGCAGGTAACCAACGCCCCACCAGGTCTCCTGCTTGGCTGCCTGGCTGGAGGGGAGGAAATGGGAAGGATAGGCGGGAAAGAGGAAGCCGCCACTTAACCAGGGCCCGGCTGCAGCGAGTGGGCTCAGCTCCTCCGGGAAAGAGGACGCGGAGCCGGGGCAGGAGAAAGAGGATGCGCGGTGGGAATCCGCTTCCAGCTTGTGCGTCCGGAACCGGGGGTGGTGCAGAGCGCCCTGCCTCGACCCAACTCTTCCGTCCGGTTCGGGGAGCCTGGGGCTAGGACTTTGGTGCCCAGTATCACCTGGAAGCCACTTGTTTCTGCTGTCTTTCCCCCTGGTTCACGTAGCGAGTAGTAGTTTAGGAATCGGGAGTTGGCGGCTGCGGGCGTGGAGAGGCCGGGCGCGAACAGTTACTGTTGTGCTTTGGGGTCCAGAGGCTTTAACTTCGAATAAGCCTAATCGTGGCCCTGCGGAGAGGTATTTATTACCCCCATTTTACTGATAAAGATAGAAGCCTGCGCCGGGATGTTAAATGACTCATCCTAGGGGCTAACCACTGGAAAAGAGACGCTACTCTAGGGGCTCCAAAGCCCTCACGCGTTTCCTCACCTTCCTGTTTGCTCTGCATGCTTCACGCCACGTCTAGAAAACGCGTGCTGCTGCTGCTGGCTCTGTGGTGAAACAGGTGATTGTTCTTGAACGCATTATATTCCCTTCCTAGGTTTCTTTTTGGTTTTGTGTTGCTAGCGCCCAATTTCTGATTCAAATGTTTCCAATTTTTGTTGATTAGCTTTTTGAGGTGGAAGAAGCTCTCCCTCACAGCTCTTTCCCTCCTTGCCTTGCAGCTCTGTTTCTGGATACCGAGCAAAACACAGGCACCCCAGCCTGCTACCCACTTCTCATCTTTCTCGGTGGATGATAGGTCGCCCGTGCATCGAGGCTGGACCTTGCGGGCTGCCCGGTTGGAGGTGAGTCTTATAGTCACCTGGCATCCTGCACACTCGTTGGCTTTGTTATTTCGTTCTAGGGGGAAGAGAGTCTTCATTTTACAAGTAGTAGGACAGGAGGCAAATTGAGGGGATATACAGTGTTCAGAGAAAGCCTGGTGCCTGGAGATGAGAACAAGGCCACAGGTTTTTGTGGTCTGCATTTGGTGAGGGCTAGGTGAGCATCTGGCCGGACACTTACTTGTAAGCTTCTCTGGGCATCCTGCCCCCCTTTTAGAGCTGTTCTGAAGGGCGGATTTGTTTTACAGAAGGGAGGAAGAGGGCTGAATGGTTTTTAAAGATCAGCGTAAATTACCTGCTAGGAACCCAGGCAGTTCCAACCCCACTGCCCCGGATTAAGGAAAATGGCTTTCTGCTGTGGCTTAATCATTAAGCCTTCACGGATTTTTAGCAGACCTTCAAGATGGTCCTTCAGGGAAACTTTGGAGTTCTCAAACACCGTTCCATGTTTAGAAAGAAGGAAATGGCAACCCACTCCAGTGTTTTTGCCTGGAGAATCCCAGGGACAGGGGAGCCTGGTGGGCTGCCATCTATGGGGTCACACAGAGTTGGACACGACTAAAGCAACTTAGCAGCAGCAGCAACACACAGTGAATTTACTTTTACAGAGTTTTATTGGTAGATAAAAGAGGTTGATTTTTTCCCCCTTCTATCTCATGGTGAGGGTTGGAAGGTTCCAGTCAGCGCCTCTGCCTTTCCTTCAGCCTGATGTTGGAAAGGAACTTCTCAGCCTTGACCCTAAACATGTACTGGATTTCAATTATAGGACAGCTTCCAGTCACTAGTTACTTCTTCTTTATTACTGTTTGGTCATGTGGGTCTTTGTTGCTGCAGGGACTTCCTCTAGTTGGCACCAGCAGGGGCTTCTCATTTTGGTGGCTTCTCTTGCTGAGAGCGTGGCTTCAGTGGTTGCGGCACGTGGGCTCAGTAGTTGTGGCGCACAGGCTCAGTTGCTCTGAGGCATGTGGGATCTTCCTGGACCAGGAGGCCGACCCGTGTCCCCTGCGTTGGCAGGTGGATTCCTAACCACTGGACCACCAGAAAAGTTCTCTAGCTCTTTTCCATTTGCAATTTTGTTGCTTAACACTAAAGAACTGTTTCTCTTGAGAATTATGAACTATCTCCTGGTGGGCTACTGTCCAAATTGTCGAATCAGAGGTGAGTTAGTGACTGAGCACAAGCAGGATCAACTATGTACAAAATGAAATTTAGGGACTTCCCTGGTGGCCCAGTGGTTACGACTCTGTGAGCTTCCATTGCAGGGGCCACTGGTTCAATCCCTGATATGGAAACAAAGATCTCCACATGTTGTTTGGTTTGGCCAGAAAAAAAAACAAAAAACAAAAAAACACACTACAGATCTACAGGAACTAAATAGGTAATTCATGGGGAGAACTAAATGGACTGAAATTGGTTCCAGGTGACCTGCCAACACCTGGGCAGGTATCGGCCATTCTCTCCCTCTAATCGTACAGGAATTCTAGCCCAGTGTGACCAGAGCTTCCCTACCCAATAATTGAACAAACTTTATTTTAAAAAAAAAAATGTAAAAAGTGATTTTAAATGTTGGCTTTTTTCCTTTCTTAAAACACAAGAAATCAAATCAAATTTGGTTTATTCATCGTGTTTTCAAATCTCTTATAAACTGCTATACCTGGTGATCACATTCTCAAGTGAATGAAAAATTCTGACCTATAATATATATGTTGTACATTTTTCTGAAATGAGGTGGCAGGAAACAAATTAATCCTATTGAAAGTGATCTCAGTCTCAATTTCTGTTTTCTGTGACATGTAGATTAGGTCACCTGCACTGACAAAAGTAGTCTTTTTATGGGCCAACCAAGGAATTGTGTTACTGTTTGTTTATAGTTCTAGTTCAGGCTGTCAGCTACCTTACTCCCTGTCTTAAAAAGGGAGTTCCCAAATGACTGTTCTTATAAGTCTGGTGTTTCTCCTGGGTCTGTCTGTATTTTTAAACACACTGGCTTTGACACAGGAGACATGGCTTGAGGTTGTCACATGTCCTTGTTGCCTATATGTGGCAAATGCATGTATGCTTAGACCAGAGTTCCTTCACTATTGGCACTTCTGACATTTTGGGCCAGATGATTTCCTGTTGGGATTGTCCTGTGCATTGTAAGCTGTGTAGCAGCAGTGTTCCTGGCTCAACCCACTGGATGCTACTGGTCCCAGTTTTAACTGCCTCCGTCTAGTTATAACAACCAAAAATGTCTCCAGACGTTGTTAGATATCCCCTGGGGAGCATAGTTACCTAGTTGACAAAAAAAATGAGCGAATATTTAAAATGCTTTAGACATTTATGAACTAAAGTGTATACTGAACATAATTAACTTTAAACTTCTAATGACTAGAGAAGCTATCTAACACTTTAAGTATTTTTATAATAAAGATGACTGAATCAGGGTTCTTTCTGAATGGCCATGTATATCTTGCAAGACTTTGCTTCCAAAGAAATTTTAAGTGTTTGATGTGGCTGTCAAATTTCTTTCTTTCTTTTTTTTTTGTGTCAAATTTCTAAAGTTTAAAATGTGGAAGCTAAAAAGGAATCCTACAGCAGTTTTCATTTTTCTCATTTTAATTGCTTGATGTCTTTCAGTTGTCTTTTAAGGTGATGGGGTATCAATGAATGATGGTTGTTGATTTGAGAAAATCAACACAGTCTCTCATATAAGAACGTCAAACAAAATTCTAAGCAAAAATTTAACAATGAGACCTGGTGTAAATTATGCTTAAAGTAGAATTTAGTTTTAAAAGAAATTAAAATTTTTTTGCCTAACATCAATAACTAGGAAAACGGTGTGTTTCTATAGTCTGAGAAATACTAATTTTATGGAAGAGAATTATAAGTAATATATGATTTTGCTTACCAGAAGAAAAAAATGTCCTGCAAGTATAATCCTCATGTATAATCCTGCAAGTATAATATAGACCTTATGGAGGTTGAAAACATTGCCTTGGTTATAAAAGATGCATTCTTAGCTAGGGACTGGCTATTCATTGGCCCCTTGCAGAAATCAGACTAATTTATAAGGCTCTAGGCTGGCTACAGGGTTTGTGGGGCCCCTTCTTTAAACATTATGAATTTTAAGATGGCAACAGATAACTGAGCATTAAGCAGAGCATAGGGTCCTGTGTGATTGCACACAGGAAACTGGTCCTGGTAGCTTAAAAGAGGATTATAATCACAAATACAAATCCAGAGAACTGCTCCTGCTACCATTAAGCACCCAGAATTTCTGATTCATTGATTGTACTAATATTTCCAATCAGGAGTCTATGTGTTATTTGATAATCAGTGCAGTAAATTTACTAAGAACGTCCTCCCATGATGAATTTTTCTTTTGCTAAAGAGGGAGCCAGATTGTTTGGGAGGGTCCTGTGAACTTGAATGACCTGTTTACTCATTGAACCACTATTTACTGAGCACCTATTCGATTCTAGGCATTGTCAGCTCTGGCCTACAGCTGTGAATGGGATAGAAGTGCTCTACCTTTACGAACCATTTAGTCTAGTGTCTCAAGGACAGGGGGACAGACAAGCACATAGTCATATAGGCAATTACAGTCATAAGTGGTACTTCAGAGAAGCACAAGTGTCTGGAGACCATTTAACCTGGAGACCTAACCCAGATTAGGGGAAGGGATTTCTCAGGATAGGTGTTTCTGAAAAGAAGTACTTAAAATGAGGCCTTAAAAATGAGTAGAAGTGAGGTGAATTAGGGTTTAGTGTTCAGGCTGAAATGGTTGAGACCAAAGAAGGAATGTAGCTTGGGATGAGGCCTCTTGGGCCATCTTTTGGACTTTGCACTTTAATGAAAAGGTAGAGGGAACTCACTGAAAACTTTTAAATAAGAGATAAGATGATTAGATTTGGGTTTTAAAAATGATCATCCTCACTGCTGTGTTTGGAGGGGTAGACCCTATTGGCATATATGGTATCTGTGCAAACCAGGAAAAGACTCCCTTCTGGGTGGACCAATTAGAAAAGATGTACTGCTTGTCCCACCAGGTCAGGTCAGAGGCAGTCCCCTGAGCCAGGCACTTTGTGTGAGCACAGCCTGTCCACACACGCTGGGGAGGGGGAGAATGGGGTGTGGCCTGATAGTGCAAAGGCTTTTTGCAGCCACCCAGGGGTAGAGAGGGGAGTAGATGGAGGACGGATGGAGAGCATGAGAGAGATAATGAGTTTGTAGTTAGAAATCAGTAAGAAGGTAGTTACTGTTTGGGTATAGTTGTTGGAGAGAAGCTATCAAAAATGATTTAAAAGTTGGGCATACAGTCAGAATGGCTGTGATCCAAAAGTCTACAAGCAATAAATGCTGGAAAGGGTGTGGAGAAAAGGGAACCTCTTACACTGTTGGTGGGAATGCAAACTAGTACAGCCACTATGGAGAACAGTGTGGAGATTCCTTAAAAAACTGGAAATAGAACTGCCATACGACCCAGCAATCCCACT
>NW_011494784.1:3743087-3755472 GCF_000754665.1 Bison bison bison
GTACATATACACAATGGAGTATTATTACTCAGCCATTAAAAAGAATACATTTGAATGAGTTCTAATGAGGTGGATGAAACTGGAGCCTATTATACAGAGTGAAGTAAGCCAGAAAGAAAAACACCAATACAGTATACTGCTACTGCTAAGTCACTTCAGTCGGTCCGACTCTGTGTGACCCCATAGACGTCAGCCCACCAGGCTTTCCTGCCCCTGGGATTCTCCAGGCAAGAACACTGGAGTGGGTTGCCATTTTCTTCTCCAGTGCATGAAAGTGAAAAAGTGAAAGTGAAGTAGCTCAGTCGTGTCTGACTCTTAGCGACCCCATGGACTGCAGCCTACCAGGCTCCTCCATCCATGGGATTTTCCAGGCAAGAGTACTGGAGTGGGGTGCCATTGCCTTCTCCCCAGTACAGTATACTAATGCATATATTTTAAATTTAGAAAGATGGTAACAATAACCCTGTATGCAAGACAGCAAAAGAGACATAGATGTATAGAACAGTCTTTTGGACTCTGTGGGAGAGGGAGAGGGTGGATGATTTGGGAGAATGGCATTGAAACATGTATAATATCATATAAGAAATGAAGGGATGACCCAGAGGGATGCTATGGGGAGGGAGGAGGGAGGGGGGTTCAGGATGGGGAGCATGTGTACACCCGTGGTGGATTCATGTTGATGTATGGCAAAACCAATACAATATTGTAATTAGCCTCCAATTAAAATAAATTTAAATTAAAAAAAAGTTGGGCATAAATACCTGAGTGGGATAGGATGGTGAAACCATTTTCGGTTGAAGGGGACTAGGGGAGGAGTGGGTTTGGCACAGGTGGGGGAGGGAAAGTAATTCCACTTGAATTTGTTTGCTTTTGAGGCATTCCAGATGGAGTCGGGGAGTAGGCAGAGGGAACTCCTGAAAGAGATCTGGGATAGAAATACATATTTCGAGGCCGTTGCAAATAAATAGTCCTTGAATATCCCTGGTGGCTCAGGCAGTAAAGAATTTGCCTGCAGTACGGGAGACCAGGGTTCGATCCCTCCGTTGAGAAGATCCCCTGGTGGAGGGCATGGCAACCCACTCCAGTATTCTTGCCTGGAGAATCCCGTGGACAGAGGAACCTGCTGGGCTACAGTCCATGGGGTCACAAAGAGTCAGACACGACTGAGTGACTAAGCACAGCACACACTATATGAAAAAGATCTCCAGAACACCGCTAGCTCAGTTCCTAAGAGGAAGAGGTGCTTTAAAAAGATCACCCAAAGAGGGGTGTAGAATGAGAAGGAGAGGGGGCTGGCCTTGGAGAGTTTGATCATTGTGCTCAGAGGAAGAGGAGAAGCTGGTTAAGACTGAGAAGCCAGGCCTACCTACAAGGTAGGCAGGAATTGGGGGGTCTGTGGCCTGCTCTTGTTTGTTTTTTCAAATTGAGATTGAAGAGACTTGAACATATTCTAATGCTGATGGAAAGTCTCTGGTACAGAGGGAGAGGCTAAAGATATGTGAATGAGAAAGAAATGCTAGGGCCAGGCTTCAGAGAAGGTGAAAGAAGATGGTTTTGAGAACCCAGGTGGGGAAATTGGGCTTTGATAGAAAGTGGGAGGGAGAAGATGGATGAAGTAGTCTCAGATTTGGGGATCAGAATTGTGAGGACTTTTTCTCTGAAGGAGGTGGCAAAACCATTTGCCAAGGTGGGTGTGTTTGTGTATAAAGTCAGATATTTCATCAGCGCAGTATTTACTGAGCATTTTCTAGTGCCAGACATTGTGGTAGGCTTCCTGGAAAGTATCAGGAATGATGTTGATTGGCATTAGTGTTGGCCCTTGTGATATAATAAGCAATATATTCGATGTTTGTCTCTGGTTCCTGCCACAGCTTCTAGAACCCTTGGCATGTCCAGAGAGATAGGGGTGGTAAAAACATCTTTTGTTATTCACAGTGGGGCACTTTTCCACTCCTGATTTTATGCTAATGTGTGACTTAGGTGAGGATGGGGAGGGATCCTAGGTAGCCTCAGGATGGGACTGATCACCAGAGTTAGTTCAGTCGCTCAGTTGTGTCCAACTCTTTGTGACCCCATGGGCTGCAGCATGCCAGGCTTCCCTGTCCATTGCCAGTTTCCGGAGCTTGCTCATGTCCATTGAGTGGCTGATGCCACCCAACCATCTCATCCTCTGTCTTACCCAGCATCAGGGTCTTTTCCACTGAGTCCATTCTTCACATCAGGTGGCCAAAGTATTGGAGTTTCAGCTTCAGCATCAGTCCTTCCAATGAATACCTAGGACTGATTTCCTTTAGGATGGACTGGTTGGATCTCCTTGCAGTCCAAGGGACTCTCAAGAGTCTTCTCCAGCACCACAGTTCAAAAGCATCAATTCTTTGGTGCTCAGCTTTCTTTATAGTCCAACTCTCACATCCATACATGACTACTGGAAAAACCGTAACTTTGACTAGGTGGACCTTTGTTGCCAAAGTAATGTCTCTTTAATACGCTGTCTAGATTGGTCATTGTTTTTCTTCCAAGGAGCAAGTGTCTTTTAATTTCATGGCTGCGGTCACCATCTGCAGTGATTTTGGAGCCCCCAAAAATAAAGTCAGTCATTGTTTCCATTGTTTCCTCATCTGTTTGCCATGAGATGATGGGACTGGATGCCATGATCTTAGTTTTTTGAATGTTGAGTTTTAAGCCAGCTTTTTTACTTTCCTCTTTCATCTTCATCAAAATGCTCTTTAGTTCCTCTTCACTTTCTGCCATAAGTGTGGTATTATCTGCATATCTGAGGTTATTGATAAATTTCTCCTGGCAATCTTAATTCCAGCTTGTGCTTCATCCAGCCTGGCATTTCTCATGATGTACTCTGCATATAAGTTAAATAAGCAGGGTGACAATATACAGCCTTGACGTACTCCTTTTCCTATTAGGAACCAGTCCATTGTTCCATGTCTGGTTCTAACTGTTGCTTCTTTATCTGCATACAGGTTTTGCAGGAGACAGGTAAGGTGGTCTGGTATTCCCATGTCTTTAAGAATTTTCCACAGTTGTGTTCCACACAGTCAAAGGCTTTAGCATAATCAATAAAGCAGAAGTAGATGTTTTTCTGGAATTCTCTTGCTTTTTCTGTGATCCAGTAGATGTTGGCAATTTGATCTCTGTTTCTTCTGCCTTTTCTAAAACCAGCTGGAACATCTGGGAGTTCACAGTTCATGTATTGTTGAAACCTGACTTGGAGAATTTTGAACATTACTTTGCTAGCATGTGACATGAGTGCAATTGTGCAGTAGTTTGAGCATTCTTTGGCACTGCCCTTCTTTGGGACTGGAATGAAAACTGACCTTTTCCAGTCCTGTGGCCACTGCTGAGTTTTCCTAATTTGCTGGCATTTTGAGTGCAGAACTTTCACAACATCATCTTTTAGGATTTGAAATAGCTCAACTGGAATTCCATCACCTCCACTAGCTTTGTTCATAGTGATGCTTTCTAAGGCCCACTGGACTTCGCATTTCAGGATGTCTGGCTCTAGATGAGTGATCACACCATCGTGGTATTCTGGGTCATGAAGATCTTTTTTGTATAGTTCTTTTGTGTATTCTTGCCACTTCTTAATATCTTCTGCTTCTGTTAGGTCCCTACCGTTTCTGTCCTTTATTGAGCCCATCTTTGCATGAAATGTTCCCTTGGTATCTCTAATTTTCTTGACGAGATCTCTAGTCTTTCCCATTCTGTTGTTTTCCTCTGTTTCTTCCTTTGATCACTGAGGAAGGCTTTCTTATCTCTCCTTGCTATTCTTTGAAACTCTCCATTCAAATGGGTAGATCTTTCCTTTTCTCTTTTGCCTTTCACTTCTTTTCTCAGTTATTTGTAAGGCCTCCTCAAACAACCATTTTGCCTTTTTGCATTTCTTTCTCTTGGGGATGGTCTTGATCACTGCCTCCTGTACAATGTTGTGAACCTCCGACTATAGTTTTCAGGCACTCTGTCTATCAGATCTAGTCCCTTGATCTAGTTGTCACTTCCACTGTATAATCAACGGTCACCAGAAAGACCAAGTAATTAGAAGGCTGGGACTTTTCAGCCCCACAGGCTGACCTCTTGGAAGGGAAAGAGGTGCTAGGGACTGAGTTACACAGACACTTGAAGAAGCTGTTGGGAGACCTTCTGGGTTGATGGGCACATCAAGGTGCTAATAGAGGCAGCCTGTGCAGAGAAGAAGCCAGGAAGCTTGGCACCCCTTCCATACCTTACCCTCTGTATCTCTTCCATTTGACTGTTTGTAAGTCATATTCTTTCTAATAAACTGTAGTAGTAAGTAGAATGTTGTCTGGAATCTGAGCTGTGCAAGCAAATTTTCACACCTTGGGATTCATGAGAGGCCCTGAATTCACAGAACCCCCAAATTTATAATTTGCCTGGGCACCCCGTTTGCAGCTGATGCCTGCAGAAGGCATTCTTGTGGGACTAAGCCCTTAATATGTGGGATCTGGGCTAACTCCAGCTAGTTTATGACAGAATTGAACTGAATATTTGGGTACCCAGTTGGTGTCAGAATTGGCTTGTATCTGGAGGGAAAAAAAAACCCACGTTTGGTGTCAGAAGTGTTGTAAAAATAGCTCAACCCTATACACCTGAAATAGCCTCTCACTATCTTTTCTTGAAACCACCTTTGACCTTATACTTGATGACTGAAGGCATCACCTGAGAGCTTGCTTTTGCTGAACATCAAGGCCCCTGGGTGGGTGCCGGGAAGGCTTCTGGAGGGGAAGGGTATTCCCTAGCTCCTTTGTCAGTTTGCAGGTTCGTGTCCAGGTTCTCAGTGTTGACTGTACAGTAGGAACACCTGGCAGCTTTAAAAATTCCTGGCACTCAAGTCAAACTCCTGACTAATTCCATCGAATCTCTCGGGTTAGGGAATTGGTATTCGTTGAAAGCTCCCAGTGGTTCTAATGTGTGTACAGCCAAGGCTGAGAGCCGCTCACTGGGATACCAGACCAGTTAAAGCCATTTGCCCCATTGAGCTCCAGCCCATTGCCTGGAATTTGCCTGTTGTGTATGAACAGTTAGGTCCGGACCCTTATGAATGAAATAGGTTAGCGCCCAAAGAAGGAGGTGAATGACAATTCTATGGGATGTTGAAGGAACATATGAAACCTTCTATTTATAATTTTGTAAACATTTAAGAAAGAAGTCAAGCTATGTCATCTCCAGTCTCTGTTGTGTGGTGCCTTCTAGATTTGGTGTCTTGTATGGGGAGTGTGATTTTCTCAGGAGGAAGAGGTGAGGAATCCTCACCTGACCCCTAAGTGTATTGGGAAGTGTTGCAATTTGCCAGTGACAGTATCATGGAGTTATGAGGTTTTATGAACACAAAGGCTTTAAATCATGGCACCTCTCAAACGGTGAATGGAGACTTACCTGTGAGTGGGTTCCAGGTTTCCTGAGATTCATTCTCTCTCATCCATCTCCCTTCAGCCAGGGGGCTGAAGTTGAGCAGTCACCTTCTTGGATATGTGTGCTAAAAGCATCGCAGCTTCAGATGGCAGATGCTTTATCATCCATTGTAATGCTGTGGGCAGGGCATCTTTCCACTGCTTATCTTCCCTGGTTCTCTTGCAGGCACACATCTAAGAGTAATTGAGTTTACCGGTGTCTGCATTTTTCTTTAGCAAAAGACAAGGTTTGCAAATGCCCTTTCCCAGTTTTGCTGTGCCTGTCGGTAGTTGCAATTGTCTTCCCAGGTGACCCAGGTGACCACCCAGGTGGTAAAGAATCTGCCTTCCAGTGCAGGAGCCACAGGAGACTCTCTCCCTGGGTCGGAAAGATCCCCAGGACAAGGAAATGGCAACCCACTCCAGTATTCCTGCCTGGAGAATCCCATGGACAGAGGAGCCTAGTGGGCTACAGTCCGTAGAGTCACAAAAGAATGGGATGTGACTGAGCATGTGCGCGCGCACACACACACACACCCCTCATGCATCAGTAGTTGTTGTTACTTTGTAGAGCAGGAACAATCCAAGATAAATGTGAAGTTCACACAAGGAGAGGGAGAGTGACCACATTTCAAAAGTAATTTAGGCTACAGAGGCATTTGGAAATAACCATTTGGAAATGTTTGCATTGAATGTGAACATGTTGCCAAGAAATATGGTAGATTTATGAGTCATTGAAACTTTGGAGTTTGGAGGAAAATGGCACGTATGACTGAGTCCCTTTGCTGTCCACCTGAAACTATCACAGTGTTGTTAATTGGCTATAATATAAAATAAAAAGTTTTTAGAAAACCAAAACTCTCCCCCTCCACAAAGAAAAAGCTTGGAAGCAAAATTGTCTACCTGTTAAAGTGTTTTAGGTGAAGAGTGTCAGTAAATTTTGAATCTATTTGTTGAATTTATAAAAATGTGATGCCCGGCTAATTTGCAAGAACAATTGATTGAAACTTACCAGCTGAATCTCATCAAGGAGCTTTGTGTAACTGGTGGATAGACAGAGAAGTAAGTATCAAGATTTAGGAAGGAGAGCTAAGAGTGTTCTTCTGTTTTTCCAGTGTATCCTTGTCACCCTAGACGGCCATTAAAGCAAAATGTTACAGGCCATTGAGCTTGGAAGCAGTCATTCAAGCACTTGATGGCAAAGTAATTAACTGGGGTTTTCAAAGATAATGAGCCATATTTAATTTATTGCTTCCATTACAAATATTAGTTACAAATTTGTAGTGAGCAAGAAGTTTTTTGCCTTAATTAAGCTGAACTGAACTGAATTAACTCTGTTTCATCTTTTTATTTTGTAATGCACATCATTTAAAGATACATATGTACAGTAGTACTTGTAATTTTGAAAGAAATATGCATATATTGAATGTACTTACTGAAAGCTTTTACTCTTAGCTGTTCATAGTAAAAATTTTTGCAAGCTTATCATTAAAAGCTTTGAGCCAAACTGCTGTCTCCCCTACCCCCTGCCCCACAGTAGTCTGGAAACTTGCTTCCTTTTAAACTTTAATCTAAAACTGCCTCTTCCCCATGCTCCTGTAGTTCATTCAGTGGAAAATGAAATTGTTATAAGAGTTGAAATAAATGTTCACACTCTGGAAAGTATTGAATACTGTCTTCTCTTGAAATGTGTACATAAACTTCCTTTCAACAAGCCAGTTTGAACACTTTAAGATACAAACACAAAAAGCCGTGGAATTTCCAGAAATCTTGTCATCAGTTCTTTGCTCTGGGGCAGGTAAATGCTTTCAGTCATGTGGCTGTCCATCCTTTTATTCACTAACCATGTCAGTGCTGTTGTCCATGAACCCACACAGCCAGTTTGGGTAGTTTTGGCAAGCGGAGATTGGTGGAGGGCTGCAGTTCTTCAGGCAGGTAAAGGTTAAAAAGCCAGTCTCAGGTCAGCTGTGTCCTGTGTTGGGGCTCTGATTGCCCTTCCCAGGAATCTTTGACTTGAGGCACAGGGAATCAAACATTCCAGCAGGAGTCAGCTGACTGTTAGATTCAGCTGACAAACGTGTTGGAGTCAAGGAATCACGAATTTTGTGGAATCAGCAGCTGGACTCAGGAATGCGCCCTAGGCACTGTCCCAGGCTACTTGACTTGTCAGGCTTATGTGTCCTTTTGGTATAAGCATAGGACATGCCTCTAGACTATCCCAATCCATCCACATAGACGGAGCACCCTGATCTCATCTGGTTAAGATTGTTAAGGTTCCAAGTTCTGATCGCAGAGGGCACAGGTTCTAGCCCCAGTGGGGGAACTAAGATGGGGCACATTGCACAGCCTGGCCAAACGAAAAACAAAAAGCCAAGATTTTCAAACACATGCACAAATCAAAATGAGTGCCTTTGAGTATTCATGAAACGAAGCAGGGTCCTGTGGGGCCCTCCCAAGGACACTTTTAGTGCCCCTTGCAGAAACCAGTACTCGAGAAACCAAGCACCCCACTTGGAGCGCTGGAGAACTCAGGTTTATTATGCCAGCGGGCCCAGAGGAGTTAACACTCCAAGCTCTGATCCCCGAACAGAGTTTTTAATACATGGACAGGCATGATTAAGCAGGTTTTTCGGTTTGCAGGGGCAGGACAATTGCAAAGAGCAGGACAAGGGTGAGTGAGATAAGCTCCAGTGCCTAGTATTGTGAGTCCCCACTTTCTAAGACCTACATGATCCAGACTTTGCAAGGAGCAAGCTGAGTTACAGAGGCAAAAGGAGCAGGAGGTTATGTAAAATTTTAACTTTTCCTCTTCATTCCCCTTTCTTGATGCTCCTATCACTCATTGTAGAAAGCATCATCTCATGTTTTGGTAAGACATTCAGAGCTCCCCATCATTTGGGGGGCTATATTGAGCTATTAGCACTTGTAACTTTATGGATTTAATCTGAGAGGTTATGAACTGGGTAATCGTATTGAGACTACAAGGGCCAAACAAGAGCACTGCAAAGAGCATGAAGAGAGGACCTGTTAAAGGGAGAAGCCACGATGCCCAGCTCCAGATATTGTTCCAATTACCCCAGGAATTAGCTAGTTTCTCTCTCCTTTTTATGATTTGTTCCCTTAGCTGTTGGGCCATGTCCCTGACTATTTCTGATTGGTTTACATAAGAGCAGCACTTTTCATTCAAGAAGAGGCAGAGTCCTCTCTCTCCAGCTGTCAGTAGGTCTAGCCCTCTCCTATTCTGTAAAACCACCTCAGCCAGGGAGTCTAGTTGGTCCTGTAATGAAGAGCAGCAGTAATACTGTTCAGGGATAGAGGCCAGGGTTGACAATGAAAATCCATTAATAATTCGATAGCTGGATCCTCAAGCTTCCGCCATGCGTCGACCAGTCAGCTGCCGGAGTGTGGCTGGAGCAAGGCTGAAGAATCCTCAGGCGTCTGCTGTGCATTGACTAGTGAGCTTCCAGAATGACTAGAGCAGGGCTCAGCGTCCTTCGTGGGTGAGGGTTGTTGTCTTTGGGACTGGACTTTGAGGTTTTTGGGGTCCTGAACTGCTTTCCAGGTATCATCACAGGAAGTCACTGCCTTCTTGACTCTGGTGTGGTGGATCCAAAGGATGACACCTATAACTTTAACAGCAGTAGAGGTTGTCAGGATGACCCTGTGAGGGCCTGTCCAAACTGGCTGAAGTGTTTGTTTTGTTTTTAATCTAACCCATACCTCTTCCCCTGGCTGATAGGGATGAACCCAATTGCCCAAAGGAATGGGTGTCGTTTCTAAGGTTTCTTGGATGATATGGCAGAAGGCTTTTCCAGGTGTCAGGACATCTCCAGCTGGCTAGTTGTTGGTGGTCTCCCTTGAGCTTTTTTTTATCACTGGGGCTGGTCTCCCGTATAAGATCTCAAAGGGAGAGTAGCCGGAGGACCTCGGGTGCATTTACGGAGGGAGATGAATCCACAGAATGATAAGGCAGCTTGTTCCCGCATTGTCTGGGTGTTGGCTGGGGGATATTTTTGTTGTACTGCTTCTTGGAAAAACAAGCTTAAGAAAGTTAAAGATACATGGCCCAAAGATTAACAGAAGTAGGGAAAGCTGTGGTGGGGCTATCCAGGAGAACCAGGTCCAGACATTGGTTCATGACATTACTGTGTCTCTAGGTATGAGAAGATGCAAGAATTTGGACTCATAAAAAATGTCTCCCTGAAAACATTTGACTATCCGAAGGCCTGTTTTTCCGGGTTTTTCCCAGAGCACAGAGTGCCTTGTTTTTTGTCTCCACCCTGAACTCCTTTCAAGGGGGTGTTGAAGGTCAGCATCTTGTAGTGGTCATGATTTAATCTTTGTAGAGGCAGCTGGCAAGGGCCAACTTCCAGTCAGCAGGACCCCTTCATAGCCACATATTTGACCATGTTTTGGGGACATTTAATGGTCATTGTGTCCCACAGTGCTGGGAAGGCTCATTCCCAGGTCTAACAAAGATTCCACTGACAGGCCACTCAATGAGTTGTCACTAGACCAGGCCTTGTAAGTAGCCAAAGTCTCTGAACCATACCTGTCTTACTAGCCTTTTGGTCCAGGAAAATATTTCCTCTTGTTGCTTCTTCCCATATCTAGAGTTACGTTATTACAGTTACTGCTCTCATATGGAACTGTACATCAGCATTTTATCACAGGCTCAGTCACACATTTGGTACCATAAGAAATAATCTTCTGAAAGAAGCTACATAGAAAATAATATAGCTAGCACTTATTAGTAAGGTCACAAGCAAGAATTTAAGTCCAGAACTTTCATTGGGTGTAGCCTGGTATACCCCAGGTCATCTGACTCAGTTAAATGATTATCAGTTCAGTTCAGTCGCTCAGTCGTGTCCGATTCTTTGCGAACCCATGAATCGCAGCACGCCAGGCCTCCCTGTCCATCACCAACTCCCGGAGTTCACTCAGACTCATGTCCATCGAGTCGGTGATGCCATCCAGCCATCTCATCCTCTGTCGTCCCCTTCTCCTCCTGCCCCCAATACCTCCCAGCATCAGAGTCTTTTCCAATGAGTCAACTCTTCGCATGAGGTGGCCAAAGTACTGGAGTTTCAGCTTTAGCATCATTCCTAGGCAAGTGTTAATCTCCTGGTTGTGCATCATGGAGCATCTGACCTTTATCCAAAGATTGGTTACTGAGATAAGCTTTAAAAACTATCTTAGAGTGTCCTTTTTAATAACTTAATTAAACCTTTTAGCGGTATAACATAACAAGGAACTATCTCAGAAGTGAGTCTTAGTAAGCATAGACCTTAATTAACAAAACTAGAACTTAATATTCAGTGAAATATAATTTTTTTTGGAGAACTCATTGTGAGGACCTTAACACTGTAGCCAGGGAAGGCTTTAACACATCAAATAAAAATGAGGTCTGTCAGGGAGCTGGGGAAAGTCAAGAGGCTGTCTTGGATTTCCCATAGCCTTGGCTCTTTGATTTTTAGCTGCTGTTTATCCATTTTTAATTTCTTGATTTAGGAGCAGACTATTGCCATGTTTTAAGGACATCAGGATAGCAAAAGTCTTACTGTGAGGGGTTATTTTTTTGTAGAAGCAGAATGAACTTTGTCTACATGTGCCATAATCTTAAATAATTTTATTTACCTTACCAAAGTAACAAAAAGATTTTAAAACAAATATAAATCACTTAAAGGCAAAGAAATTCATAATCTATTATCAAAATCTGCATTCTAAGTAAACTTTGTTCTCTAAACAGAGGACCAAATTCCAATCTGGTACCAGCTTACTGTTAATAACAAAATTTGTTTATCTGTTTAATCTTAGAAAGTCTTTTCCATATATCTTGAAGAACTAGCAGTATTCTTTTAAAGGCATGAGAGTAAAACCATAGAAGGCATGTTTAAAATCTGATTCTATTATAATTGGCAAAGAAACCTGGTCATTGTTGTGATATGTAACACTTTAATATGATAACTAGAATTATAATTGACCATATTTTATCAGGGTATGTCAGATCTATATGAATTTCATACAATTTTAGGATATCTATATTAGTAACATCAACCATGCAGTATAACCTAAAAAGATTTTTCACTCCTTTAACAGTACTTCCCATGTAATTTAACATGTCCAATGAACCCAGGCAGCTTAATAGCTCTTTGGGATGTCTCAGGGGCCCTCTGAAGCATCTCAAACTTATCTGGAAGTCAAGTTATTTAGGAAGTTTTGTCAATAAATATCAGAAGGGTTTATAACACTCAGTCAAACAGGATCATATAAGTCACTGTGAAATAAAAGTTATTTACTTAGCCAAAGTTAACAGAAGATTTCAAAGGTAAATATAGAACAGATCAATTAAGAGGTAAAGAAAGTTAAATCTATAATTAAAAGCAATTCATCATCTGAAGAAAGTATGTCCTCTTAACAGAGAGAAAGGCCAAATTTAAGTTTTTACACCAGCTTACTTTAAACTCATTTAGGTAAACTTAATTAAATTTATTTTAAACTTAGTTCTCAGTTCAGTTCAGTTCAGTTGCTCAGTCATGTCTGACTCTTTGCGACCCCATGAATTGCAGCACACCAGGCCTCCTTGTCCATCACCAACTCCTGGAGTTCCCTCAAACTCACGTCCATCGAGTCGGTGATGCCATCCAGCCATCTCATCCTCTGTCGTCCCCTTCTCCTCCTGCCCCCAATACCTCCCAGCATCAGAGTCTTTTCCAATGAGTCAACTCTTCGCATGAGGTGGCCAAAGTACTGGAGTTTCAGCTTTAGCATCACTCCTTCCAAAGAAACCCCAGGGCTGATCTCCTTCAGAATGGACTGGTTGGATCTCCTTGCAGTCCAAGGGACTCTCAAGAGTCTTCTCCAAAACCACAGTTCAAAGGCATCAATTCTTTGGCGCTCAGCTTTCTTCACAGTCCAACTCTCACATCCATACATGACTACTGGAAAAACCATAGCCTCTGTCT
>NW_011494784.1:3755594-3756223 GCF_000754665.1 Bison bison bison
CAATATACAGCCTTGACGTACTCCTTTTCCTGTTTGGAACCAGTCTGTTGTTCCATGTCCAGTTCTTACTGTTGCTTCCTGACCTGCATATAGGTTTCTTAGTTCTAACCATGCACAATTTTCCACAGAGTTTTTAATCACTTTCCATAACAGCCACCTATAAGTCAAACCTACTTTCTTTTCCCTTTATAAAATGTAATTTTGTTTTTTATATCTTCTTTATTAAAAACATACATCCTACTTCCTTATTAGATTAGCAAACAAACATTAATACTAGATATTTAATATTGAATGTTTCCCAGTTTACATGAACCTGAAATTTATTTAGGTTAATTTTTCTTGTATTTAGAATTGTTTGATTTCTAAGCGCTTACTTTTTTTAGGCCAATTAAATTAGAATTCATTTACAACTTCAACAATATTATTAAAAAAAAAAAAGACATACACTGAGACATACATAAATACAGACAGACAGAGATCTTATAGTTTTCTGTTTGAGATTTAAAATACCTCTTTGACCCCCCCCCCCCTTTTTTTTTTTTGCTTGAGGTTCTAATTTGCCCAAGACTGATGTCTCAGGCAAAGTTGGATGTGTGTTTCAAGGACATGGAAAGGGTTAACTTCAAGGT
>NW_011494784.1:3756415-3787540 GCF_000754665.1 Bison bison bison
TAAGTATTTTATTGTATGTTGCCATCAGTGTATATAAAATAATTACCCTTGTGAAACAGAAAATTATGAATATTCAGAGAGGTAGACATTAAGGACTGACAAAAGTAGAAGTTTGTATAGTATGGCACGTTACAGAGAGGCTTTTGTACAGGCTTCAAATTTAGCTTTCCTTTGAATATTCACTGGTTTATGAAACGTGGTTTGGAAAACCTTGTCAAGATTCGTCTTACTACAAAAAGGAACAGACTTTCTGGGGCCTGAATTGCATATACAAGAAGAATTAGTTTTGCAGTTTCCAAAAAGAAAAAAAGTTTCACTCCATTCAATCAGCAGTTATGCAGTCACAATCATTTGGAGTCTATCACAACGCCTCCCTTCTCCCAAGTCCTCAGGTTTCCTTAACTGTTGCTCCCTTCCTGGGAGCTCCAAGGAGGTGATCAGTCTCCTCTTCTACCCACTGGGGTAGGCCTGACTGGGGACTGGCCTCGGGGCCTTAGCTGATCCTGTGGCCATTCCTGGTGAGTTGGTCCGTCCCTCCAACGAGCCCAGTCAGGGCTCGATTGTCCAGAGAGTCGGGACACCAGTCCGAAAGAGAACTCAGAATCCTGTCCAGTGGTGTCCTGCTCGTTTACCCCAGGGTTCCTTCGCTCCAGCCTAGCCAAGCCACCAGTCCAAAGGCTCAAGGGGCGGGCGTGATTGGAATCTCTCTGGGGCCTCCAGAAATGTTGCACAAACCAGTATTCCAGAAACGAAGCACCACACTTGGAGAGTTGGAGAACTCAGGTTTATTATGGTGGCGGACCCTCCAAGCTCTGAGCCCCAAAAGAGTTTTTGTACATGGACAGGTGTGATTAAGTGGGTTTGTGGGTTTGCATGGGCTAGGCAACTGCAAAGAGCAGGACAGGGGTGAGTGAGATAAGCTCCAGTTCCTAGTATTGTGAGCCCCCACTTTCTGAGAACTACATGATCCAGACTTTGCAAGGAGCAAGCTGAGTTACAGAGGCAGAAGGAATAGGAGGTTATGTAAAATTCTAACTTTTCCTCTTCACCCCCACTTCTTGCTTGTAGGAAAAAGATTTTAGCCTCCTAGACCTTCCCTGTGTTCCAAAGGGCAGATTCAAATAGGTACTCATTAGAGGAGTGAGGGTAAGCAGAAACAAAGGAGAAGCAGTCAAGAGACAATGGTGCGGCCATCCCCATTCCTCCTGAGGGGATTTCTGAGCTCTTCTTCGGTAATACGGCCTCCCACGTGGGTGAAGGGTGATAACTTCAGGCTGAGAACAGGTCTGTGGGCTCCTGACTGGTTAGAGCCAGGAGGTTGATGATTGAGATTGTTGGAACAGCACCCTGTTTCTTCCTCACCCCCAGCCAATCAGAGGAAGGTTACATACCCTGCAGCTGCTGCTAAGTCGCTTCAGTTGTGTTCGACTCTGTGCGACCCCATGGACAGCAGCCCACCAGGCTCCTCTGTCCACGGAATTCTCCAGGCAAGAGTACTGGAGTGGGTTGCCATTTCCTTCTCCACATACCCTGCAGACCTGTCCCCAAATTTTGCCTATAAAAACTGTTCCCTCCAAACCATTGAGGAGTTCAGGGTTTTTTGAGCATTGGGAGCCCCAGACTTAACAATAAAGGATGCATTTTCCTTCATCATAGCCCAGTGTCAGTAGATTGGCACAGATGCGTGGACCCGAGTTTGGTTCTGTAACATCCTTAGATGCTTCTGGTCACTTTGAGGATTGTCCTCTGGGCTAAATTGGAGCCATTAGCAAAGGGCCCAGTGTTTGATGGTAGATGTGATTTTGGAACATGGTGGAAGTCAGCCTTACACGGAAGCTTGACCGTGCTCCTTGTTAATACTGTTGAGGGTGATGTGGGATGGGGAGGTTAAAAATAGAGTGTGATGTAAGAAACATTCACCACATCTCTTGGTGGACTCACACAAAGAGTTTTTTTTTCCTCCTGTTTTTGGTTGTGAAATTTGACCTGTATTGAAAGCAGATGGGGAAAAAAAGATGTTTAATGGTATTGACCACATAGGAATCAGATTTCCCTTCTGGACCTCTGTGGATGGCCCCTCCTATCCCCCAACTCCCCTCTCCCACCAAACAGGGTTGAGGGAAAGCAGTAGAGTGTGAAAAGGCACATTCTGACACAGTGAAGTTCAGAGCGAACGCTCAGCCTTCCTCTCATTGTTGACCCTTAGAAAAGTCACTTGTTTCCCTGTGGCCCAGCTTGTTTAGTTAAGGAGGAGGGTGGGACTTGGGACTAGCTGAGTTTTTTCCTTACGGGCTGGTAATGTGGCTCTAAAGTCTGTTCTTGGTCAAATAAGTTTGGGAAATGCTGAATACTCTTGTCCCTTGTACCTGTCTTTAAATATTCATGGTAAGCATTGCCATCTTAAGAGCTATGAGGAGGAAGAAGCCCAGGAATGCAGCATTTTGTCTAACTTTGTTTCTGACCACATTTCTCACAATTTTTTGGATCACAGAATCTACCCCACCTTCACAACATAGTAACTGCCCCCAGAGCTGGTGTTTCTAGCAGAATAGATACAATCTCAAGTTTCAGCTTTACAATGGATGCATTGTTTCCAAAATAGTTTTTTACTATATTTTTTTTGCCAAGCCTATAATTTCCCCCAGAAGGCTCAGCAAATAACCTTTGTGTGAATTCTTTGAGATTAGGGAGATGCATTTTCCTCAGAACCTATATAATAGGCTTTGTATAATAGCTTTTTGTGTAATATAGTGTTTTGTATAATAGCTCCTATGGAGTTAAATTAAGTATATTTAGGTATTTGTTAATAAACTTCAAATACAGTTTCTTATTTGGGGGCCTCTGAAAAAAGTTACAAGTTTCCCTGATGGCCCAGCGGATAAAGAATCCACTTGCAAGGTAGGAGACACAGGCAACGCAGATTCGATCCCTGGGATAGATATAAGTTAAAGATTTGAACAGTGTCCAGGTGAGGAAATATAAGCAATAATAATAAACTGCTAATGTTCATTGAAGGTTCATTATATATCAAGTATCAGTTCAGTCAGTTCAGTTCAGTCGCTCAGTTGTGTTCTACTCTTTGCAACCCCATGGACTGCAGCATGCCAGGCCTCCCTATCCATCACCAACTCCCGGAGTTTACTCAAATTTATGTCCATTGAGTCGATGATGCCATCCAACCAATTCTATTGTCCCCTTCTCCTCCCGCCTTCAATCTTTCCTAGCATCAGAGTCTTTTCAAATGAGTCAGTTCTTCACATCAGGTGGCCAAAGTATTGGAATTTCAGCTTCAACATCAGTCGTTCCAATCAGGACTGATTTCCTTTAAGATGGACTGGTTTGATCTCCTTGCAGTCCAAGGGACTCTTAAGAGTCTTCTCCAACACCACAGTTCAAAAGCATCAATTCTTTGGTGCTCAGCTTTCTGTATAGTCCAACTCTCACATCCATACATGACTACTGGAAAAACCATAGATTGACTAGACAGACCTTTGTAGGCAAAATAATGTCTCTGCTTTTTAATATGCTGTCTAGGTTTGTCATAACTTTTCTTCCAAGGATTAAGTGTCTTTTAATTTCATGGCTGCAGTCACCATCTGCAGTGATTTTGGAGCTCCCCAGAATAAAGTCTGTCATTGTTTCCACTTTTTCCCCATCTATTTCCCATGAAGTGATGGGACCAGATGCCATGATTTTGTTTTCTGAATGTTGAGCTTTAAGCTAACTTTTTCCCTCTCCTCTTTCACTTTCATCAAGAGCCTTTTTAGTTCTCTTCACTTTCTGTCATAAGGGTGGTGTCATCTGCATATCTGAGGTTATTGATATTTCTGGCAATCTTGATTCCAGCTTGTGCTTCTTCCAGCCCAGCGTTTCTCATGATGTACTCTGCATATAAGTTTAATAATCAGGGTGACCATATACAGCCTTGAGATACTTCTTTTCCTATTTGGAACCAGTCTGTTGTTCCATGTCCAGTTCTAACTGTTGCTTCCTGACCTGCATACAGATTTCTCAAGAGGCAGGTCAGGTGGTCTGGTATTCCCAGCTGTTGAAGAATTTTCCACAGTTTGTGGTGATCCACACAGTCAAAGGCTTTGGCATAGTCAATAAAGCAGAAATAGATGTTTTTCTTGAACTCTCTTGCTTTTTTGATGATCCAGAGGATGTTGGCAATTTGATCTCTGGTTCCTCTACCTTTTCTAAAACCAGTTTGAACACCTGGAAGTTCACGGTTCACATATTGTTGAAGCCTGGCTTGGGGAATTTTGAGCATGACTTGTATCAAGTATAGTTTAAGCATATTACCAGTTGGCTCACTTACTGTCTTTAAAAACTAATGTATGTAGGATCCTTAACCCAATTAAATTGCTTAAAATTATTATTATTTTAACCAGTGAAGGAGCTGAAACTTGGAGCAGTTAAGGGCTTAAGAAAGTCTGAGTTGGTAGATGACTGTGTCCAGTTTTTGAACTGGATAGTCTGGCTCTAGAGTAGAAATCATTGCTACCAGACTCTTTCTCTCACATGTAGACATACTCATATGGAGCCACTAGCAACAAAAGAAATACAAAATGAAGCCTCTCTGCTGTATCATTTTAAAAGTTGGAATAGGTCAAAAATAATTACACAGTATATGAATATGTACTACATAATTTAGATAATTATAGAGTCAATATAGAGAAAATGATACTCAGATATTAGGGTACTCAGTTTAAGTAAATACTATAGTCTATTTGAAAGAGCATCAAGAGCCATAGAAATTGATAAATTTTGATCTAAGAGTCCTCCTGGAATTCCAAGGAAAAGCTAAGAGAAAACAAAGATATAAGTATATTCGTACATGTCCATAGTTCATCTTTGAATCATCTCAAACACTATTTTTTCTGTCATTACATACAGAATTCCTTCACTCTTGGGCAATAATTTCAAATTCAACAACTGGACCTAAATGTCATTTGGATAAAATGATAGATAAAGGTTGCCCATCAAGTTTATGAAGCTTCTTAAAGGGAATGTTGACTCAGCTCACATATATGTATCTGAGGGTTGAAGAAGTTGTTCTGTTGTACCTTTGGTCTGAAGTCTTTAGGAGGAGATTGTGTCATAGTTACTCCTGAGGGAAGACTTGGAAGGTTCTGGGGCTCCTTGTAAGGTGAGGAGGTAGGGCGAGGTATAATTCAAAGCTGTTAGTAACTGCATCCAGTGTGGTTCTTGGCTAGAAAGTCAGACTGTTCTGCTCCCTCTCCTCTCTCCCCAGAGTCAGTTGTGGGTTGAGCCCCACCTCACCTCTTTCCTGCTGGTTAGCTGGAGCAGATCACCAGCAGATGGTCATCAGAGCAGTGAATGCCTCAGTTTCCTTAACTGTTAAAGAGAACATGTATGTAAAAAGAACTTGCCTAACATTTCCTTCAATTTTTTAAAATGTCCTTAATTCTGCAATAACTTCGTTTGTATGAGCATCATCCACTTAATATCAGTCCTTAAGGAAATTACTGCAGTCCATGGGGTTGCAAAGAGTCAGACATGACTCGGTGACTGAGCAACAACAAAGGAAATTACAAAAAAGAAACCACCATAGTAATGAACACATAGTGTACAAATGCATCAAATGCCTGTCATTTTCAAAGCTGTCAATGTGGGAAGAAAAATAAGATCTCAGACTTGTGGAAATACATTCTAATTAAGATTTTGTCTTACAGTGGGACTTCCCTACCATTCTGTGCTCTCTTGACCCTCAACTCAGTCAAAACTCGGCCTTCTCGCACCTGGTCCTGTCCATCATCCATCTGCTGAAGAACAGCAGAATGCTGTATCACTCAGGTATAGGTTCCCCTCACTGAACTCATCTGCTCTTGTGCACAGGCGAGGAGACTGAAGTGCAGAAAGGTTAAGAAAGGTAGGTCAATCCTGAAGATAGGATGGGAGCCACCCAGCATGAGGCCAGTCCTTTGGGGTTTGTTGTAGATGTTCAGTTTGTGAGATCCAACACAGAGTGCTTTGAATTCATATTACACTCACAGGCTATAATTTGGAGCATTTAAGTACTGTACTTTAGATTCTTTATCTGGAAAAGACTGAGGTAGAAGGCCCAGTTAACAAGAAGCATCCAAGATACCACCCTACCTTTTTTGGAGTGGAAGGGAGTGGATTTTGCAATATGTAGACTTGTTTAGTTCATTCTTTGAGTCCTTACTGGTTGCATTAGTCTATGCAAGGCCCATGGGGCAGTGTGAGTAGGGTGTTGGGGGGGATGGTGGTGTGGTGGTGGAGGGGTGGGAATGAAGGGTGAGGCTAGATTACTGATTACTAGGAGCTGACCAAGCAGGTGCCTGGATCAGTTCAGAGATGGGGATCTGTGGAATTAAGTGACCAAGGATGGTGATAACCCTTGTTTATTGACAAACTGATGCATACTAATTACCATGTTAGTTGCTTTATAGGTTGTTTTTGTTTTTTGAATCACCACCAACCAAATAGGGGATTATAAGCTTCATTTTTCAGATGAGGAAACTAAGGCTCAGAGAAGTTAGGTAGCTTACTGAAGCCACTCATTAGGACTTGGCATAGTTAGCATTTATTCTCAATTGTGTTTGACTTCACCCCGCTGTTTCCATCTGTGGCTTCCTATAGTGAATGATATTGGATTTCGAAGAAGGGGGCAATCACTGTGGTTCAGAGAAGGGACCGTGTGCAAGAGGTGGAGCTGGATTTTAACATGTTGAAGGAAACTGGGAAGAGAGAGCACTTCTTATTCCTGCTGATGGTTGTTTATTTTTCTGTATGGACTCAGAATATTTGCTCTGATGATTTTGCTTAGCAAGCTGAAAATCCAGACAGGTGGTATGATCTGGAAATTTGGGAATTCTTCTAAAAGCAAGACAGAATCTAGTATTTTAGAATTAGAATTTTTGGAACCCAGCAAGTGTTTAAACCCGAGAGTATTTAAAATTAAGATTTCAAAAAATTCGGGACCTGTGGGGCTTCATGATGATTGGGTGGGACAGAAACCAGAGCCACTGGTAAGATGTTTCTGCTTAAGAATTGTTCTTGCTGGGCGACCTTGCCAGGTGTGTACACTCTGTGTGCTGATTTTTTCATCTTTAAAATTATTTAGTAAGAGTGGGGAAAATGAACCTTAAGATACCTTTGAAATCTAAAATTTTGTTTCTATGAAACTATGCTCTATTCAGTGCTCTCTTCAGTATTATAAACCACCTACTATTCATTTTTTAAAAAAGGAAAGAAAAAAAAGTTTATTACTCTTCAGTCTGGAATTTTGAAGTGAACAATGAGACCTTTTATACTTATTTTGGCATGTAGTGGTAAGGAGGTTGAAGATTCCTTCAGAAAACAAACTGTGTGTGTGTGTATGTCTGTGCATAAATAGATGTATCTCTATTTAACTCTGATGAGGTCCACCTCTGTGAACGAACTTAGTGCCTTAGAGGATAGGTTTTTTGCATTTCACATTTAGCTGTTACTTGTACTTGAAGGAAATTGGGCTAATACTCTAGCCTCGAATGCAATAGGAAACACACTGGTCTTTGAGAGACAGCCAGACAGATGATCTTTGTTCTTTATCTCCAAATTTTCATGGCATGAGACTTGAAAAGGTCTGTCTTTGTGTGTTCAAACCACCTGGGGACACTCCTGCCTATACTCCTAACAAATTTCTCTTAATTTAAAAAGCCTCCTCTAAGTAACATTTTTGCCTAAATGTACACACCTACTGCAAAGGTGCAAGGTACAAGCCAGTGGCATCTTTTTACAAATCATAACAGAGCTTAAAAAAAATAACCGTCAAGTATAAAACTGTGTCACTAATGGAGTCGGGGAAAATTTGGTGGCGTTAAGTGTATTCAGAGTGTTGTACACCCATCTGCATTGTCCATTTCTAGAACTTCTCATCATCCTAAACAGAAACTCTGTACTCACTAAACAATAACTTCTCCTTTCCCCCTCCCACTGCTGTAGTAACCTCTATTTTACTTTCCACATCTATGAATTTAATTACTCTAGGTACTCCTTCTAAGTGGAAGTATATAGTATTGTGTTTTTGTGACTGGCTTATTCGCTTAACAAAGATGAATGTAGCATGTGTCAGATTTTGATTCATTCTGAAGGGTGAAGAATATTCCACTCTCTGTGTGTGTATATATATAAACATCTATTCATTGTTGTGGTTCACTATAACTGAGAAACAGACCTCGTGTCATACTAGAATTTAAAAGGACATCCCTAGGGTTAAGGAACCTGAGTGGTAAACAGCCAGTATTTCTTACCTTCCTCCTCTTGTTAAAGCTGCTTCTGTTACACATCACTATCTCGTCTTCCTTTCCGGCTTCCTTTGCTTCAGGCTTTCACTCCGTCAGCAAAATTTTCTCTCCTTTTTCCTAGTACCTAAATCCTACCCATTTTCAGGATTCAGGTGGGTTGTAATTGAGGAAGCCTCTGTGGATCCTTTCTTTTCCTCTAGGAGGACTTAAAGCTTTCCTCTCTGAAATAGTGCAGACTGGGGTGTATTTCATGGGTCCTGCCAAGCCTGTGTGCAGAAATGGTAGGTTTTAGTTCTTATTTTAGGCCATCAGCTGCCTAGCCTCAGGGGAGAAAATGATGACAATTGAGAACAATGAATACTATTTCCAGGCATGAATGAAATGCAAAAGTTAGTTATTTAAATGACATTTTGTCCTATAGTAGTATAATGAATAAATGGAAAAAATTTTCTGTAAAACTTTTCATGTTATTGATTCAGGCACACGTGCTCTGTCGCTCAGTCGTGTCCAACACTTTTGTGACCCTATGGGCTGTAGCCTACCAGGCTCCTCTGTCCATGTATTTCCAGGCAAGAATACTGGAGTGGGTTGCCATTTCATAATTCTAATTCAGGCATGGAGAACCTTTTATTTATTTTTCTTCTGTAAATGACCACATGGATGAAACCTTCATCTCATTTAAATTAGGGACAGGTCATTGAGACTTCCATTAATTATATTTACTATGTACTTCACAATTTTATATAATTATTAAATATGTTTTGATGTGAGATTAAACAGTTAATGAAGATGTAAAAAGGCAAAAATGTTTTAATAATTATTTTATTTACCAAGACTTGAGAATATTAATTTATACTAGTTATGTTTAAAAACTCATTGACTATCATTATAGCTCTTATTTTATCACCACCTTTAAGACTAGAAAAATGTAGCCTTTATGTTAATCAAAGTTTATAAATGCACATTGTTTGAAAAAGCAGATATATCCACAAGAGTGTAACATCAAAGCTCTTAGACCTATCAAAAGGCTTAGATTTTACCCTATTTGAAAGCTACCAGATCTGTCAGTTTTCATGGATGCTTGCAGAAGACCTAAGATTCCTGGGCCAAACACAAGGCATAGTTTAGTACCTATAGCAATAACAGAGCAGAGTATTGGCATTTTTCATGTAGGTTCTTAAGTCCTAGTTCCCACAGGGCAGTATGAACATAGCTAGATGATAATCTGCACAGAGAGTGGGTTGCATTACAGGGAAGGAACCCTGAGCTTAGGGAACCTGCATCTTTTATGGTGGGCCATTGAACGTGCTTCCCCTTTGCTCCCAGAGGTATTGCATTTATTATCCCAACAGTAAGCAATGGCACCCCACTCCAGTACTCTTGCCTGGAGAATCCCATGGATGGAGAAGCCTGGTGAGCTGCAGTCCATGGGGTTGCGAAGAGTCGGACACGACTGAGCGACTTCCCTTTCACTTTTCACTTTCCTGCATTGGAGAAGGAAATGGCAACCCACTCCAGTGTTCTTGCCTGGAGAATCCCAGGGACGGGGGAGCCTGGTGGGCTGCCGTCTATGAGGTCTCACAGAGTCAGACATGACTGAAGTGACTTAGCAGCAGCAGCAAGCACACTGGCCCTTTGCTAGTGAGGGAAACACTGTCTGTTTTTCAAGGCTATTCACTGCACAAATAGCCTTAAAAAAAATAGTCCAGAATGAAAAGGCAGTTAGTACCTCACCTGCAAGATGTGCAGAAGTATGAGGGACCCATGGACAGTTGTCTCTTAACAAAAAGTTGTAGTTATGAAAAATAATCCTTTCTCAGTGCCCCCAAAACTTCCTACTCCCTAGAATCCCAGTGTCCAATAAAAATAGGATGTGAGCCACGTGTAATTTTTTCTTTCTTTCTCTCTTTTTAATACATCACTTTTTTTTTTCTTGCCCTCATGGCTTGCAGGATCTTAGTTTCCCAACCAGGGATTGAACCCATGCTCCCTGCAGTGAAAGTACAGAATCCTAAACACTGGATTGCCAGGGAATTTCCCCAAATAGTTTTGATTTGAGTTTAGTTGAATTCAAGGATGCAGAACTGACAGATACAGAGTCCATAAATGTGGAGTGCCAGCTGCATAATATAAACTTGGGGGGCTAGATTGTGTAGGTTTGAATGTTAGCTGTTCCACTTACTAGCTTTGTGACTGATACTGTGATTTATAATCAATGTATATTTGTTTTTCTGGTCCATTTCTGGCACAGAGCTCCTGTAAAACCCTTGCAATGTCCTAAGTGATGAGAGCAACAAAAACTGTCTATTATGTTGTTGAGGTGACCCTTGGATCCCACCTGAAGATGGGGGCTGGTTGCAGGAGGACCAACCAAGTGATTAGAGGGTGGGAACTTTCAGTCCCACCCCCTACATCCCTACCGCTCATCTCTGGGGAGGAGAGAGGGTCTGGAGGTTGGGTAATGGCCAGTGATTTAATCAATCACGTTCATGTAATGAGACTTCCATAGAAACCCAGGACAGCTTGGTGCGAGTGTGGAGATTTGCAGAATGGGGCTCTCAGAGCATGGAAGCTCTGCATCTTTTTCCCATTCCATGCCCTGTGCATCTCTTCCATCCGGATGTTCACCTGTATCCTTTATCATATCTTTTTATAATAAACCAGTAATCTACTTAGTAAAATGTTTCTTTGAGTTCTGTGAGATGCTCTAGCAAATTAATTGAACCTGAGGAAGGGATTGTGGAAATTTCTGATTTTATAGTCTGAAGGTCAGACTTGGTGAGACTGAACTCTTAAACCATGAAATTGACACTGTCTCTGGTTAGATATTGTCAGAATTCAGCTGACTTGTAAGACACCTGGTTGGTGTCTAGAGAATTACTTGTTGGTATATTCTCCTCCAGTGGAATTTGGATAAGAACTCCTTTAGTGACCTTGGTAGTTATTGTCTTCTGTTTAGAGTTATCCTGAAGATCTTTTTTTTTTTTTAATTTTATTTTATTTTTAAACTTTACAATATTGTATTGGTTTTGCCAAATATCGAAATGAATCCGCCACAGGTATACATGTGTTCCCCATCCTGAAGCCTCCTCCCTCCTCCCTCCCCATACCATCCCTCTGGGTCGTCCCAGTGCACCAGCCCCAAGCATCCAGTATTGTGCATCGAACCTGGACTGGCGACTCATTTCATATATGATATTATACGTATATCCTGAAGATCTTAAGAGTTGTTTAGGTAAATCCTTTAGATGAGCTCCTTGCACATATTAAGCATTCCAAAATAGTGGTACTGTTTTTATAATTACTGATGGGCTTTGTCTTTTGGTGGTGTGCTTCTTGCAGTAGCCTGCTGAGAAAAGTTACATGCAACTGTATGAAAATGCCTTTATTCCCCAGCAGGTTATATAGAATTCTAGGTTGAAATTGTATTGGTTTCTGCCTTATATTAACATGAATCAGCCATAGGTATACATGTCACCTCCCTCTTGAACTTCCCTCCCACATCCCATTCCTTTTCACCCCTCTTGCCTTCATTATCTTCTTTCTCAGTGGAATGCCTGTTATTTGAATGTTGGATCTTCTGTATCAATTTTCTCATTTTCCTATTTTCCATTTATTTATCTTTCTGCTCTATTGTCTTGGGGCTTTCCTTAACTTTAATTTCTGATTCTTCAATTTAATTTTTAATTTTAGCTATCATACTTTTGATTCTGAGAGCTCATTTTTATTCTCTGTTCCGTTTTCATAGTCTCTTGTTCTGGTTTCATGATTGTAATAGTTTGTCTTATGTCTTTGCTGATAAAAACTCTAGGATTTTTTCATCATTGCAGTTGTCATCTCTTGATCTTAATTTCTCCATGTGACAGAATATTTAATGGGTACAAATTCCTCCCATTGCAGTATCCGTGCCCCCTTGCAGTGTGATTTTGCATCCCTTCCCATCCAGAAGTAAACCTTATTTCCTCTGGAATCATGGCAGGCCTGGTGACTTTCTCTAATGGAATATAACAGATGTGATGTTGTGTATATTCTGCTGCTTAGCCCTTATGAGGCTTTGGAGCTGCTGGGCTCTTTTGGTATGCTGCCCTGTGGCTGCCAGATAAGGAATCTCATCCAGCCTATACATGATGAGAGGCACCCCAGCTAACATTGAGTACTGCATGCAGATGTGAACAAGCTGTATGGAACCCTCCAATCTGGACAGTCCTCTATCTGCATGCAACTGCCTAGGTGAGCCCAGGTAACACCAGAAGGATTGCCCGACCAATTCCAAAAGTAGTGAGAAATAATAAGTAGTTTTTATTTTCTGTCACTAAGGATTGTGGTTGATTATATGGAAATAGTTAACCTGATAACCTCCTCTGTTTGTTTCTGATCTCTTTTGTGTCATGAGCTTTTCTTGGATATCAAGTAGTTTTCTGTTCTCTGAGGCTGAATGAGCTATGTATACCGGCCTGCCGGTATTCTGGAAATGAGGACTTTTGACTTAATTCACTCGTTTTCCGGTTGGTACTCCTGCCCTCAGTTGTGCCTTGTGCCCTCCAGGTCAAATATTTTATTTCATGTTTTCCAAAGTTTTCTGGTGGGGTCAGGAAGGGTGTTTACTGGATTATGAAGAATAGAGGGAGGGGTCTGGGAGTCTTAAGAGTCTTTTAAGTAGATTTCCACTCAGTGGAGTTTTATTCCACTTTGTCCTGCTTCCAGAGGAGTTTGTGTTGCCAACTCTGGAGTGTTTGGAGGGGAGGAATCAGTGGCTGGTAGTGGGAGGGGAGGGCTGGGGGGACTGTGCTGTAGACTGAGTTGCTGCTCAGCTTTCTCTGCTGCCTGCTTCAAGGGGTCAGCTTTCTGATATCTCCCAAGTCAGCTGTCACTCAGTCCCTCTTGCAAAATTTTGGTGCCATTTCTTCAATTTTTTGAGGGGTTTAGTCATTTACTGGGGCTTCCCTGGTAGCTCAGATGATAAAGAATCTGCCTTAATTTTGGAGACCTGGGTTCAATGCCTGGGTTGGGAAGATCCCCTAGAATAGGAAATGGCAACCCACTCCAGTGTTCTTGCCTGGAGAATTCCATGGACAGAGGAGCCTGGTGGGCTACAGATCATGGGGTCGCAAAGAGTTGGGCACTACTGAGCAACTAACACACATACACAATCATTTATCATCATTTCATCTTTAAACAGTATGTTCTTTAGGTTGTACTCTCTAAGACAGGATAGTCCTTGCAGCAAGTGTAGAGAACTGGAGACAGAACTCTTCTCTGATATTCCAAAGGGAGAAAGGATAGGTGTTTAATTTCTAGCAGAGGAACTAGTTCACTTGAGAGAGAATTTATTCATTCAACAAACATAACTTTGTGATTCTCTGTGCCACCTTCTGTGCCTGATTCTAGGACATGAGGCTCTGAAGAAGGGAGACATGGGCCCTCTTTCCGCTTCCTCACATCATCTGGTTTTAATTCGTGTAGAAAGCACCCTTTCCAAGGTGCATAGGAAATGTGGTCCAGTCTTATAGAAGGTCCCCTAGTGCCCTTGTTTCCTTAGCTGGATCCTGAGAAAACTCTAGGATGGATTCTACGAGACAACAGCCTGAACTGTAGAGCTTGGAGATGAGGTCCAGGGACCCAGAGAGCTTCTCCTGGTCAATTTGGAGGGGCAGGCACTGTGGGGTCTCAGGAATTCGTTTTAACATGAACTCTCAAGAGAAGCTAGGGAGCTCACCGCAGTGAGTCACAGACAACAGCCAGATAGCGGAGACCACCCTCCAGGAAGGGCACAGCTGGCAAGAGATAGAGATCAGGTACTCCCAGGTGATTCGAGAGCATGGGGGTGCAGGGGGCAGAAAGAACTGCAGTTGGCAAACCCTCTGCCTTGGGATCTTACCTGCTTCCCTCTCCTTCCCTTGGCCATGCTTCAGGGTTGCATTTAGGCACCCTGGCTTGAGTCCCAATCCTCTGAGATCTTACATGACCTTGGCATCAATCACAGTAGTGGGTATTTTGCTCCTGTCACAGCCTCCAGAGACCACAAGAACAATGGTCCTTGGAGCATCTGTGAAATTGAGCTCCAGAGGAGTATTCAGTGGAGCTCGAGGGTGACAACCTAGAATGAAAGCTTCCTGCTGCAGAAGGATCATGGACCTTCATGCAGAAGGATCAGGTCATGGACCCTGATGTATCCATCCAGCTATGCGTTTATGCAGACACACACGTGTGTGGACACACACGTGTGTGTACTTCTTTTGTGAAATATTTCCACTACTGAAAAAAATGGTACAATAGGCAACAGGCAGAATTACTCTTATCTATAATAGTTTTATTTGGACTTAAACCAGAATTAACTGTGGTGGAAATTGTTGAAAAAAGAGTTTACCTTTTAAAATTCTATTCCTTTCTTTCATTATAGTTGACAGTTATGTCTGTCAGCTTTAACCTTCATAAAGGTTAACAAAGCTAACCAATGCAGAGCTCTTTTTATCTTTTTATTTTTTCTCACTTTTTTGAACTTAATATTAAAAAAAAAAAGTATTTGGCTGCACTGGGTCTTAGTTGTGGCACGCAGGAATCTTTGTGGCGGCATGCAGGATCTAGTTCCTGATGAGCAATTGAACCCCGGGGCGCCCCACCCCCAGTGTTGAGAGCATGGAGTCATAGCCACTGAACTACCAGGGAAGTCCCTAATTTAATTTTTTTATTGAAATATAGTTGATGCGTGATATTATATAAGTTATAGTTGTGCAATATAGTGATCCACAATTTTTAAAGGTTATGCTCTATTTAGAGTTATTATAAGATATTGGCTATATGCCCTGTGTTGTACAGTGTATCCTTGTAGCTTACTTTTTACCTAATCGTTTGTACTTCTTAATCCCTTGGGGCTTCCCAAATGGCTCAGTGATAAAAAATCTGTCAAGCAGGAGCTGCAGGAATGTGGGTTCAATCCTTAGGTTGGGAAGATACCGTGGAGGAGGAAATGGCAACCCACTCCAGTATTGAGGGGAGAATCCCATGGACAGAGGAACATCGTGGGCTACAGTCCGTGGGATCACAGAGAGTCAGACATGACTGAATGAGCTTGCATGCATCTCTTAATCCTTACTCCTATAATGGCTCTCCCCTCTTCCCACTGCTGCTGCTGCTAAGTCGCTTCAGTCATGTCCGACTCCGTGCGGCCCCATAGACAGCAGCCCACCAGGCCCCCCTGTCCCTGGAAGTCTTCTGGCAAGAACACTGGAGTGGGTTGCCATTTCCTTCTCCAATGCATGAAAGTGAAAAGTGCAAGTGAAGTCATTCAGTCGTGGCCGACTCTTCGAGACCCCATGGACTGCAGCCTACCAGGCTCATGGGATTTTCCAGGCAAGAGTACTGGAGTGGGGTGCCATTGCCTTTCTCCACCTCTTCCCACTGGTAACCACTTATTTGTTGTCTGTATTTGTGAGTTTCTTTTTTGTTATATTCACTAGTTTGTTGCATTTTTTAGATTCCACATATAAGTGATGTCAGTATTTGTCTGTCTTCAACTTATTTCACTTAGCATGATGGCATCCAAGCCCATCCATGTTGTTGCTGATGGCAGGGTTTCATTCGTTTTTTATGGCTGAGAAATACACACACAAATGCACCCCCACATCTTTATTATCTGTTGATGGACACCATCTCTGACTAGGAGTCACAGGGGTAATTAGAGGCTGAACAAGAAGATTCTGATCATTCTTAAAGGCGTGTATGTATGTATGTGAATTGTCATGTAAATATGATAAATCCTTTTGCTTCCAAGTTCTGAATATGTTATCATATTAATTTATAGTGAAACATTTATTATTCCCTTTTCCCTCCCTCTTCCTGCTTTGCCTTTCTTTTTATTATTAAAAAGAAATTAAGACTATATCCTGAGCCACATTTAGCTCACTTTGTTACACATTTTTTTCATTATCTTCTCTCTTTTTTAGTTTATACATCTGAACCGTGTGTTTGTTTTCTTTTTGGCTGTTCTAGGCCTCCATTGCTGTGAGCGGGCTTTCTCTAGTTGTGGCAAGCAGAGGCTACTGTTGTGGGGTGCGGGCTTCTCATTGCAGTGGCTTCTCTGTTGTGGAGCACAGGCTTCGGTAGTTGCGGCGTGCAGGCTCAGTTGCTCCGAGGCATGTGGAATTTCCCAGACCGGGGACTGAACACCCGTGTCCCCTACATTGGCAGGCGGGTTCTTATCCATTGCACCACAAGAGAAGTCCTTGTTGTCTTATTTATAAGGTGATAGTTCTCTAAATTAAACTAATGTGTGATTGAGATGAATATCATCATTTAGAATTGGGTTCATTTTAAAATACAGAGGCATGTGCTAGTGATATCTAGTAGATTTTAATTTTTAAGTGCCACTCTAGCACTTCTTTTTCTTTTACATTGTGAAATCTTCTAATGTTTCTTACTTATTCCAATTATTCCAGTCTAGATTTGATGCTCAGTGAGTTGTGGACTTCTCTTACGTGCATCTCCTTATCTGTTTATCACTGTGTAAACAAGCTTGCACTGGGTGGCACCCTTTCTCTCTACTTTATGTTTTTGATTAGCTCCTTACCATTTTGACATGTTGAAGACAAAGAGCACTTGGGAGAAGAATAAAGTTAGAAGGAGGAGGCCTTTGCTTGGAACAGCAGTGTAATTCTAAACACACAGCTGTGGCCAGTTATGTAATGCTGGGCAAAGTACACAACCCCTGTGTTTCAGCACCCATCTCTCCCATTGCTCTGTGCTCCTAATATTGTTTTATTGAATCTCAAGTGAAAAACAGCATTTACATTATTAAGACTGGTGCTTTTCCGAGCCAACCCATGGACTGCATTGTGATATTTTTTTTCATCATTGTGTGATTCTACTTTCTTTGGGGTCAATAATAATTATCTCCCTAACCCCCTTTGTTTGCTTTGTTTTCAAAATAGTTATTACAGATTCACCCCCAAACTCTGCCAGTTGTTCAAATGGGCTTTCAGTATGCTTATTGCCATCAGTTATTCCATTTCCTTTTCTTTCCATTCAACATCTCTCCCACGGCCGTATGCGGGGTTTGTCTGTTGGCCTGTTACACACACAGCCTAAGGTTCCTTTACTATCATCCCGGTGGTATTTCCTTTCCTTACTTCTGGTGTTGTGATACAGTTTCTGATTCTTATGTTGTCTTCCTTCTTGGCTTACAATGTAGTTTTGATGGAGCTCATCAAAGTTCATTGCAGCTTTCTGAAAAAGGATGCAGAAGGGTAAGTATTTTGAAGCTTTTCCTCTCTCAATATATAAAATGTTCTTATTTTACCCTTAACTTACATGATAGTTCATCTAGTTCTAAGAATTCTCATCTAGAATTTAATTTCTTTTAGCACTTTGGAGGCATTACTCCATTATCATCTGGCTTTTTTGTTTGGCTTTTATGAAATATGAAGATATTCTGCTTCTGAATCTTTTTCATGTGGTTTATCTCCATTCCCCCACCCCAGAAACCTACATGATACTCTTTTTCCCCAGTGTTCTGACATTTAGTGTTTAATAAGTACATCTTGAAAGTGAAAGTCGCTTAGTCATGTCTGACTCTTTGTGACCCCATGGACTATTCAGAATTCTCTAGGTCAGAATACTGGAGTGGATAGCCTATCCCTTCTCCAGTGGATCTTCCTGACCCTGGAATTGAACTGGGGTCTCCTGCATTGCAGGTGGATTCTTTACCAATGAGCTGTCAGGGAAGCCCTGAACTATGAGTTCAGTTCAGTCGCTCAGTCGTGTCTGACTCTTTGAGACCCCATGGATTGCAGCACGCCAGGCTTCCCTGTCCATCACCAACTCCTGGAGCTTACTCAGACTCATGCCCATCGAGTCAGTGATGCCATCCAACTATCTGATCCTCTGTTGTCCCCTTCTTCATCCTCTATCTTTCCCAATATCAGGGTCTTTTCCGGTGAGTCAGTTCTTCGCATCAGGTGGCCAGAGTAATGGAGCTTCAGCTTCAGCATCAGTCCTACCAATGAATATTCAGGGTTGATTTCCTTTAGGATTGACTGGTTTGATCTCCTTGCAGTACTCTTAAGAGTACTTAAGTACTTCTCCAACACCATAGTTTGAAAGCGTCAGTTCTTTGGCTCAACCTTCTTTATGGTCCAACTCTTACATGTTGGACCGTACTGTACATGGCTACTGGAAAAACCATAGCCTTGACTAGACGGACCTTTGTTGGCAAAGTAATGTCTCTGCTTTTTAATATGCTGTCTAGGTTGGTCATAGCTTTTCTTTAACGAGCAAGTGTCTTTTAATTTCATGGCTGCAGTCACTATCTGCAGTGATTTTAGAGCCCAAGAAAATAGTCTCTCGTTGTTTTCGTTGTTTTCCCATCTATTTGCCATGAAGTGATAGGACTGGATGCCATGATCTTAGTTTTTTGAATGTTGTTTTAAGCCAGCTTTTTCACTGTCCTCTTTCACCTTCATCAAGAGGTTCTTTACTTCCTCTTCACGTTCTGCCATAAGGGTGGTGTCATCTGCACATCTGAGGTTATTTGGTATTTCTCTCGGCAATCTTGATTCCAGCTTGTGCTTCATCCAGCCTGGCATTTCTCATGATGTACTCTGCATAGAAGTTAACTAAGCAGGCTGACCATATACAGTCTTGACGTAGTAGTAGTAATGTCAGTTGCTCATTACTGACTGACTCTTTGCAACCCCTTGGACTGTAGCCCACCAGGCTCCTCTCTCCATGGGAATCTCCAGGCAAGAATACTGGGGTAGATTGTCATTCCCTTCTCCAGAGGATCTTCCTAACCCAGGAATCAAACCCAGGTCTCCTGCATTGCAGTCAGATTCTTTACCATCTGAGGTACAGGGAAGTCAAACCAGTTGTTGTTCCATGTCCGGTTCTAACTGTTGCTTCTTGACCTGCATACAGATTTCTTAGGAGGCAGATAAGGTGGTCTGGCATTCCCATCTCTTTAAGAATTTTCCATGATTTGTTGTGATCCTCACAGTCAAAGCGTAGTTAATGAAGCAGAAGTAGATATTTTCCTGGAATTCTCTTGCTTTTTCTGTGATCCAGAAGATGTTGGCAATTTGATCTCTAGTTCCTCTGCCTTTTCTAAATCCAGCTTGAACATCTGGAAGTTCTTGGTTCATATATTATTGAAGCCTAACTTGGAGATTTTGAGCATGACCTTGATAGCATGTGAAATGAGTGCAATTGTGCAGTAGTTTGAACATTCTTTGGCATTGCCCTTTTTTGGAACTGGAATGAAAATTGACCTTTTCCAGTTCTGTGGCCGTGTTGAGTTCTCCAAATTTGGTGCAGCACTTTAATAGAATCATCTTTTAGGATTTGAAATAGCTCAACTAGAATTCCATCACCCCTGCTAGCTTTGTTTGTAGTGATGCTTTCTAAGGCCCACTGGACTTCGCACTCCAGGATGTCTGGCTCTAGGCAAGTGATCACACCATCATGGTTATCCAGATCATTAAGCTCTCTTTTTGTATAGTTCTTCTGTGTATTCTTGCCACATCTTCTTAACATCTTCTGCTTCTTTTAGGTCCATACCATTTCTGTCCTTTATTGTGCTCATCTTTGCGTGAAATGTTTCCTTGGTATCTCTAATTTTCTTGAAGAGATCTCTAGTCTTTCCCATTCTATTGTTTTCCTTTATTTCTTTGCATTGTTCACTTAGGAAGGTTTTCTTAAGTTTCCTTACTTTGCGATTCTTTGGAACTCTGCCTTCAGATGGATGTATCTTTCCATTTCTCCTTTGCCTTTCACTTCTCTTCTTTTCTCAGCTATTTGTAAGGTCTCCTCAGACAACTATTTTGCCTTTTTTGCATTTCTTTTTCTTGTGGATAGTTTTGATCACTACCTCCTGTACAGTGTCATGAACCTCTGTCCATAATTCTTCAGGCTTTGAGATCTAATCCCTTTATCTCTTTGTCACTTCCACTGTATAATCATAAGGGATTTGATTTAAGTCATATCTGAATGACCTAGTGGTTTTCTCTACTTTCTTCAATTTAAAGTCTGAATTTTACAATGAGGAGTTCATGATCTGAGCCATAGTTCACTCCTGGTCTTGTTTTTGCTGACCGTTTAGAGCTTCTCCATCTTCAACTACAAAGAATATGATCAGTCTGATTTCAGTATTGACCATCAGGTGATGTCCATGTATAGAGTCTTCTCTTGTGTTGTTGTAAGAGGGTGTTTGCTATGACCACTGCAATCTCTTGGTAAAATTCTCTTAGCCTTTGTCCTGCTTCATTTTGTACTCCAAGTCCAAACTTCCCTGTTACTCCAGGTATCTCTTGACTTCTTTTGCATTCCAGTCCCCTATGATGAAAAGGACATCATTTTTTGGTGTTAGTTCTAGAAGGTTTTGTAGGTCATCATAGAACTGTTTAGCTTCTTCAGCATTAGTGATTGGGGCATAATAGTTGGGGATGTCTTAATGGTTAAGATGCTTAAGTATTTTAACCGTATCTCTCAATGTTTGCTTTCCATTAAAGATTTGGAGTGGGGTAATAGACAAGACAGTTGAAAGAAGATGAGATAAGCAGCTAATTCAGCTGTAGGATTGTCTTCACTGGGCCAGTGAGCACTGGAAATTCTCACAGCAGGCATAGAGTATGTTGACTTTTCCAATCATATAGGACTATTAAGCTGTTCCTTGGCACACATTTTGGGAAATGCTACCAGAGTTTTCTTTTAAAGTTCAACCTAAATTGCAGGATGTCTTCAAACCTTTAAAATATTTATCCACAAATACAGACTTTAAAAAAAAAAAAAAAAACTGGAGAGAAGAAAATTTTAAGAGAGAGACATCAAGTAGTCATCATTTTGAAGAAAAAAGTGAATATGACCAGCCATCATTTTGAAGAAAAAAGTGAATATGTCGAATTAGTAGACCAGTATGCTTTATGAGTGTGTATGTATACTTACGTGGGCGTATGAATCTCTTCAAAAATTTTTCTTTTTGTTTCACATGTGTTTTTTTTTTAAAAAGACTCACGGGACATAACACCACTGCTGGATGCCTGGTACATTTAAGACACCTGACTGCATAAGAAGCGCTCTACATGGGCACAGGATGTTACCTGGAATCAGAACTAAATGATCCTGACTTTTCTTGATTTTAAATGGTAAAGTCTAAGTACTTTTTGTAATATTATTCTGTACTAATGATGGTCAGTTATTTTTATTTGTATTATCAATATTCACAAATTATTTCCTAAATAAGCATTTAAAAATTCTAGTGCTAATTCTGGTGTTAAAAAGTTTGCAAATCTCTATAAATCTGGTTTTGAGAGAGTTGATAGTATTTGACTTTCTTTGTTAGAACCAGTTGCCAAGTAATAAAATTGACTTTTGAAAATGAAACAGCATCTGTATGTTTGTAAACATTTTCCATAATAAAAGTGGGTTAGGCTCCTGGAATTTGAATCCAGACAAAGAGTCTTTCATAAGTTACAATTTGCATACGAGTGTTGTTTTTCAGTAAGGCTTAATTATTATAACCTGGTATAACCAGTGCAGGAAATACAAAGCTGCTTCTCTATTTTGGGTCGTGTATATTTTCTCTTCCTGTGGTGGCTGGTATGGAACTGAACAAAGTGATGTCAACCCAAAACAGTTCCAAATCTGATCTGGTTTCACCTGAACTTTTCTGTTCCACTTTGAAAATCCAGTTGACCTGCTTTTCCTTCAGAGATTCTTAGCATCCACAGTCATTTCTGGATGTCACCTTCAGTGGACCCCACTCCTAAGTTGATGAAGAGTAGAATGGATCTGATCTCTTCAAATATTTGGGGCTGCTGATGCCAACTGATGGACACTAATGGATGTGTCTGGAGAAACCCAGATTAGTAACAATTTCAAGGCAAGGGGTGCTAATTACCACTGGCCCAGGATCAAAAACTCACCAACTGAGACTTCCCTGGTGGTTCAATGGTTAAGACTTCGTGCTTCCACTCAGGGGGTGCAGTTCAATCTAAGATCCCACATGCTGTGCAGTACAACCAAAGAAAACAAAAAGCAACAATAACCCCTCCCTCCCCTGCAAAATAAACACCAAAACTCACCCTATGGAGAATTCAATAATTACAGCCTAGGTCTTCAACTGTATTTTGCACCTCAATATACCTCAGAGGTAAAGTGTTGATTATAGGATATTCTAGCATATCCTTGTACTCAACTTTTTAAAAAAGATAATCTGGCATTAATACTAGAGATTATGGGTTTCCTTTAACACTTTTCTCGGATTGACCCACTTTGTTTTTGTCTTCTGACCTCATAGCAAAGAGGACACTTTTCGAACCTGATGAGAAGATGTCGTAAAAGATTCTATTTATATATGTGTGTGTACCCTTTCTATTTTTCTCTTAGTGCTATCGTCCATTTCAAGATGCCTTTGCACTTTTGATAAATGCAAACTGACAAATCTCCAGACCACGACAGAGAGGAAATCAGTACTGCTTGAAGCCTGAAAGACTACCCTTAATAAAGCCAAGTCCCCAATTGTTGAAATGCTGAGGAAGTTGTGGAGGAGGAAACTTTTTTCTTTTCCCACTAAATACTGCTTCTTATTTCTTGCTTTTTCGGTGGTCACATTCACTGTTTTAAGAATTCATCAAAAGACTGAATTTGTAAATTTTGGACATTTGGAGCTGTTTGAAGAGAATCCTAGTAGTAATATTAATTGCACCAAAATTCTACAGGGTGATGTAGATGAAATCCAAAAGGTAAAGCTTGAGAGTCTAACAGTGAAATTTAAAAAGCGCGCTCGATGGACAAACTATGACTACATAAACATGACTGGTGATTGTGCTTCTTTCATTAAGAAGCGCAAATATATTACAGAACCACTTAGTAAAGAAGAGGCGGGATTTCCAATAGCATATTCTATAGTGGTTCATCACAAAATTGAAATGCTTGACAGGCTCCTGAGGGCCATCTATATGCCTCAGAATTTCTATTGTATTCACGTGGATGCAAAATCAGAGAAATCCTTTTTGGCTGCAGCTGTTGGCATCGCATCCTGCTTCAGTAATGTCTTTGTCGCCAGTCAGCTGGAGAGCGTGGTGTATGCGTCCTGGAGCCGGGTTCAGGCTGACCTTAACTGCATGCAGGACCTCTACCAGATGAATGCAGGCTGGAAGTACCTGATAAATCTCTGCGGTATGGATTTTCCTATTAAAACCAACCTGGAAATTGTCAGGAAGCTCAAGCTATTGATGGGCGAGAACAACTTAGAAACAGAGAAAATGCCATCCCATAAGAAAGAAAGGTGGAAAAAGCATTATGAAGTCGTGAATGGAAAGCTGACAAACATGGGGACTGACAAAATACATCCACCTCTTGAAACACCTCTGTTTTCAGGCAGTGCCTATTTTGTGGTCAGTAGGGAATATGTGGAGTACGTGCTCCAGAACCAAAATATACAAAAGTTTATGGAGTGGGCAAAAGACACATACAGCCCAGACGAGTATCTCTGGGCCACTATTCAGAGGATCCCCGAAGTCCCAGGGTCATTGTCCTTAAGCTATAAGTATGACACGTCTGACATGCAAGCGATTGCCAGGTTTGTTAAATGGCAGTACTTTGAAGGAGACGTTTCCAAGGGCGCCCCCTACCCGCCGTGCAGCGGCGTCCACGTTCGCTCTGTGTGCGTTTTCGGAGCTGGTGACTTGAACTGGCTGTTGCACATGCACCACTTGTTTGCCAACAAATTCGACACGGACATTGACCTCTTTGCCATCCAGTGTTTGGACGAGCATCTGAGGCATAAAGCCCTGGAGACGTTAAAACCCTGAATGTTGTAGGTAGTTTTAGAAATATTAATAAGGAGGCAGGAGATCTACCCCCATTTGATTCTTCCGCCTCCAGAATCCAACTGGATTCTTCAAGCCAGAGAAGCTGCATGGTTTCTGCAGAGCAGAGTCAGTTGGAAAGGCTGTATCCTTAAGCCTGGACTTAGAGTTAATGAGAGGCTCGGGCAGGTTGCAAGGCATTGTAGGGGAAGGTAGCTGGAAAAGAGGCTGAAGGCAAGCTAGCCTTTTAAAGAGCTCAGGGACTTTAAACTCAGAATTCTAAGATTTGACTTGTGCCAAAATTACTTGGAGAGCTTTAAATATGAGGGATTTTCCTGATTTGAATAGATTTATAGCAATAACTCAATCGGGATATAATTTATCTTGTAGATTATGTTTGTTGAAAAAGAAATTTGATTGTATTCTAAATGATCTTTTTAAATGATTGACTTTCTGCTGTTACTTTGAGCTATGTTGTGTATCTATATATGCCATCTCAGGGAACTTAAAAAAACGGGCTTGACTGAATGTGAATATTTCTCATTTTTGCTTTTAACAATGTATATGTGTTTTTAAAAGAAAAAGCAGTTTCTAGTTTAGTTGATTCTGTGAATCAGGTTACTTAAGAAGTTAAGGTATCTTGGGTTGTTATAGTGTCTACAGAGTAACACTCAATTTTTTCAAATGTCTCTCTTCTCCAGTCTCCTCACACCCTGCTATCCAGCTGTATATAAACTAGTTTTCATAGTGACCCATATTACAGCCTCAGTTCTCTTATGTTTGGTAGTAATTGGCCTGTAGAACTAAGAAAGGGTGAAGAGTCATATGTAGACAATTTCTAATGAGTGTTAAAAAGCACCAATCTGTACTATCCCCAGAAATTAAGGATATTGCTCTTTGGATCAGCTTGTGTCCATGCTCCAGACTCTTGCATCCAGCTGCCACTCTGTCACCCTTTGAAAGGAACTGGCTTCCCCACTGCTTGTTTCTTCAAGTTACCGGCCCACTGGTTAGTCCTTAGCTTTTGCATTGTAAGTTCCCTTCTCTCTCAGAAACTATGAGGAGGGGAAAGATGTCTGTTGTACCACCTAGTGTGCTTGAAGGCCTGGGAATCCTAAAGGGGAGCATTAGGTTTGAGACAGATTGTCTCAGTGTTGATATTTTTAGCATATAGTTTTTACTCTACTTTTCACCAAAAGATAGATTTGTGGTTGCTATTGCTATCTCATTTCTAAAAGTAAATGAAGATTTTTTAAAAAGCACCAACTTGGACTTTTTCTAAGGTGATAGCATTCAGCCAAAGATCTAATAGGACATAGGAAGTTTTTATCATTACCTGAGATGTCAAAAAAGAATTAAATTCATGAACTTTATTGTTAAAACTTAGCCAACTTAAATAGTATATGGGAAGTTCATAATATCACACAGTGTTCAGGCATTCAGCTGAGAAAACATTTTGTTCCATAGCGTTAGGAAACAGTTTTATCTTACGGAGAGATTTGTTATACCAACCCTCCTGAATGAAAGTTTCACACTTTGGGAGACTATCATTTGTAAACATGCAAGTCAGTGGATTGCTATGGTTTGCATGATTTAACATGGCAGCCAGTGTTGGACCAAGAAAAATATACCCACATTGAAAATTCAAGACGTGATGTCAATGAGGCCGTTATATGCATAGCATTCTGTCTCTGTTGACTTCTAAACCATCTTGTTCTTTTAATGCATGTTGCGTGTCTCTCTCATGCTCTCTTTTAGAAGAAAAGTTTTACCTGTAAGTTAGGCCTTTAAAAAAAAAACTCTACAACTCGTGATTTTCAGTGACATACTTCATGTCTCTGTCTTGTGTTTTCTTAACTTCACTCGTGGTGTCTTGACTACTATAGACATTTTCACTTTTTATTTGGAATATTTGCAAAGTTACAGGAAAGCTAAAAGTAATGGTACAGTGAACATTATATAACCTTCACCTGGAGTCACTGGTTGTTAGCCTCGTGCCTATGTGCTTTCAATTGTATGGATTTTTTAATTTAACAAAATTGAAAATTGAAAGTTAAAGTTTATAAATACCTAAAGTTTTTATTCAGAGCATTGCTCTTATTGTAGTGTGACTAAATCTTGTTAATGTTTAAATTGGCAGCTTTGAGGGGTTTTTTCCTCCCCATAGACATAAAAACAATGATTTTAGAATCCATTTCCCCAAGCCCCACACTAAAACTTTGGACCCACCGTCTTTTATGAAACTGTGGTACCTTTTCTTTCTAGAAAGTTTACTTAAATGTGTCTGAATATTACCCTATTGCTAATAGCTTTACAGGGATTATATAGCCATTAGGACTCTTCATTTTATGCTTTTCAACATAACTTAAATGAAATTCATACTAGTGGGACAAAGAACTGGAAGAGTCAAGAAGATGGTTTCAAAAGGAAACCCATACTACATTCAGGAGGAGCAGAAATGTAAGTTCTTTGGCAAATATAAATTACTTAAACTTCTATATGTCAGTTATTAAACACTAATTTCTTTTACTGTCATTTAAGGTCTTTTATAGGGAATTATTAGAAATTGTGTTCCCAAATAAATCCTTAAGTGTACAGAAACTGCAGTTTTTTAAATGGAAGTATTCTAGTTAATGAAGTGCTGATCAAGATTCATGTTAAGAATAAGAGTTAACAAAAATGGTTCTTCCTTGACAGGCGATTACCTAGGCTTTTCTCAGAGCATGGTAACCCACCACTCAGCCTTGAAAATCTACTACTATTGTCTCTAAACATGTGTTGATATTTGTGTCATTCAAGTACAATTTACTTAAATGAAAGAACATACATGGATTTTCCTTTGTAGTCATTTGGTGGAGGAGGAAGGCATGTTTTACTTCATTTCACCAGTAGAGTAAACTGACCTGAACTTTTTTAGTTGGCTTAGAAAAGTAAAAATCATTTCTCATTATGGTAAAAATAAATCAGTAAATGCAAGACTTTCATGACATGTGTGGTTACTGTGGGTTTTACTCTTTTGAATATGAGTGTGACTGAATGCATTTGGAAGTAGTCATATCACCATTAAAATCAGCTATTCAGAAACTAGTGCCTTGTCTCCACAAGTTAGTCTTATTTTGTTAGCTACATAAGTTACTACTTTTTTGTTAGCTACAAGCACCCCAATATTAAATTTAGTAGTTGGATCTGATAGTTTGTAACCAACAAGGGTTTTGTGTGAGTAGTTATTCAAAACATAAAAATTTATTCTTTAGGCAGAAAAGTCTGAGAGAGAGGGTATTGTCATGGTAAAAAGTGTAACACAGTTTATGCCAAAAGAGCTAGACAGGGAACTGTAGAAGAATGCAGTTTAATAGCCAGTGTTACTTTCTGGGCGTCACTAGCTTCAGCTTATATCTGCTGAGAAAGCTTAGGTCTGCTGAGGAACAGTGACCGTAGATACTAACAGGTTGTTACATGCGGTCTGAATGTGGAGAGCACACCAGAGGGAAAAGGGAAGTAACCCCCCTCCCCAAGTATTGAGTGCCAGCTCCAGATGTCTCCTCACCTGATCTGGTAAACCCTTCTGTGTGCTGTTCATGAATGTCCCTCAGTCATGTCTGACTCTTGGTGACCCCAGGAACTGTAGCCCACCAGGCTTCTCTGCCCATGGAATTCTCCAGGCAAGAATACTGGAGTGGGTTGTCATTCCCTTCTCCAGGGGATCTTCCTGACGCCGGAATCGAACTCTGGGTCTTCCTGCATTGTAGGCAGATTCTTTACCGTCTGAGCCACTAGGCTGACTCTGGGTGCTCTTTAGCCCCATTTTATTTCATTTATTTAATTGGAGTGTAATTTCTTTACAGTGGTTGTGTTAGTTTCTGCTGTACAATGAAGTGAATCAGCTATATGTATACATAATTTTTAACCTTGTTTTAGATGAAACAGACTCTACAATGTAGCACAGTTGATTAACCTCAGCTCTTTCTTGAAAGCTTGAGAGCGTTATGTATCCTTTTTAAGTCTGCTTGTCAAGGATTTAATTTTAATATATGCTTAAAGTTCTCAGAGCTTATCATCAGAATATTGATTTACTATTTTTCAGTGTAATAAAAGCCAAACTAGAAATGAGTTATAAGTATTGGGAAAGAAAAGGCTGTTTTCATTAGTGCAGATGATAGTCCAAGTTGAATGCTTGGGAATCTGGACTTGAAATTAATAAGACATTAGCAAATATCGCCACACATGCAAAAACCAGTTTTTCCATATTCAAGCAAAAAAAAAAAAAGTTGTTTTAAGATGTTAGGGGAATAGGTTATCTTTGATTATGGCAAGAAGCTCTGTAAAATGTATAGACAAACTTAAGATATGTGTGGGACCTGATGAATAAAATACTTCAGTAGATTAAAAAAATTTTTGCTCCTAGCTGGTAAATATTTTAAATATGACCCTTCTGCCCAGATTAATCCATCCTTCAAATATAAATGCAGTGTCATATTCTCAAAGGGTTGGTAAAATTGTTCTAAATTTCATCCAGAAGGAAAAAAGTGCAAGAATAGCTAAGAATGCTTTGAAAGGGATTAATGAAGTCAACTAATACTATATATAAAGCCATATTTTAAAGATAAATGTTAAGAGAGTATTATAAGTTATAATTAAACTCTCAGACTGAAAACAGTAATAGCCCAGAAATAGATACTGGTATATATAAAACATTGAATAGCAAGCATCGGAACATGGTGAGGAAGAGGGGACAGGGATAAACTTATTCAATAAATACCTATTTGGAGAACATTAAATTATAACTTTGTAATGTGCACCAAAATCCAGATGGATTAAGGATGAAAATAAATTGGAAGAACTTGTTGGTGACTGTCTTTACATGTAAGGGAATTTTCCAGATAAAAACAATGAGATTCATTAAGGAACAGATAATAGATTTAATTCAAAGTGTGTATTTCCCAAATATGAGAAGGCAAAAAACAGACTCGGAAAATTTGCCAACAAATTTTGAAAGAGGGAAATATGGAAGTTATTTTTGCTAATATTATTTTATTTTATTTTTATTTTTTAATTTTTTTCTCTTTGCAAATGGTTTTATTTTTATTTTTTTTTTAACTTTACAATATTGTGTTGGTTTTGCCATATATCAACATGAATCCGCCATAGGTATACACGTGTTCCCCATCTTGAACCTTCCTCCCTCCTCCATTTGCTAATATTATTTTAAAAACAGCTTTTTGAGATATAATTCATATACCATACAATTTACCCATTTAAAGTTTCCAGTTTAGTGGGTTTTAGTATAACATCAGTCAATTTTAGAACATTTCCATCACTCCAAAAAGAAACTCTGTACCCTTTAGTTGTTACTCACCATTACCTCCCAACCCCTTATATTAATATATTTTTAAAAAGTATTAAGATGCCCAGAGTAAAATGAACGAGTGTTAGTGCTAAGTCATTTCAGTCATGTTTGACTCTTGGCAACCCCATGGACTGTAGCCCGCCAGTCTCCTCTGTCCATGGATTCGCCAGGCAAGGATACTGGAGTGGGTTGTTATTTCCTTCTCTAGTGGAACTTCCTGACCCAGGGATTGAACCCAGGTCTCCTACATTGCACACAGATTCTTTACCATCTGAGCTACAGGAAGTATTCACAGAGGGTGAAATAAGAATACAAATTGCTAATATGAAAACTCAAATTCAATAAGCTAAAACCAATTCCTGGGCATCAGTTTTGGTTTTATTTATGAGACTGTATTGAGGAATGCATGCACTTACTGCAGGAGCAGTGTTAAAACCTATCATTCAGTGTCTTTAAAAACACTCAAATTCTTTGATCAATAATTCACTTCTTGGAAAATATCCTAGGCTAATAACCAGAGATGTGGAGCCACATTTAAACCCAGTTTTTATCAGCTCTTTATTTATGGTGAAATGTAAAAATACATAAATCTCCAGTGATAGAGGAATAATTATTTTACAAAACATATGTTGGGAATATGAAATATTCTTATAGTATACCTATGCCATGGAAAATTACTGTAGTTTAAATGAAGTAAACAAACTGAACAGGACCTATAATGTGATCTCAATTATGTTAAAAAAAAAAAATGATGCTGAACGGAAAGGAGCATTCAGAATTTCCCTGAAATATCACATCTTGATATTTTGAGAACTGTTCCTTCCAGCTCTATAAAATTGATGCTTGCCAAATATTTATTTGGAGCATTTTCCACGTATGCTTTGCCTTAGGGAGTCTTAGTGAGACTCCTTACCCCTGGCCTTTACTTGCTGGATTGGGGGAAAGGAGCTCTCATTTCCTGGAGCAATCCTCTTTTACCTACAGAAATGTTTTTAGATTTAAGCTTTGGTGATTTTCAGTGTGTCCTGAGTCCTTATACTCTAGGCAACCCTGTAAGATACTCCATTTGTATATCCTGGGTGGAGAGAACTTTTTCCAGAAGAATCATTGAACCAGTCTCAAAGGACTGTCAACCTGACTTCAGGATCCCAGGTGCTCTATAGATGGAATTTCATTTTCTGATCCCAGATGTTAATTGCTTACTAGGTGAGGATAGTTTGGTTCCTTTAGCTGCATACCAGTGGCAAAACAGATGTTCTTCAGCAGGACAGGAAAAAATTCAGATGGGTAGCGTGGGAGTCACTTGGATGAGCAATCTTGGTACAGAAGGAGGATCTTGTTTAACTCCATAGTTTTCTTGCATTTCATGTGAAGGCTTCACTACCTTTAAGATTAGCTAAGAAACAAAACCCAATGCTTTCTTTAAAAAACACACACAATTTTTTTTTTTTAAGATTTCTGCAGAGCTAATCAAGAGCTTAAACATTACTTACTGGCTATTTACAGTTTACTTTGTCAAACTTACTAGTAAACTCTCACTGGCCCAGTCAGAGTTCCTTCATTTAACTTTATTCAAAGGAGACATGTTTTCCCTTGGGGAAATTTTCCCTACCTCTCTTTCTAAAGGAAAATGCCCCTTCAAATATGTTCCCTGAAACCCTTTGAGAGAATAATGACAACAGCTAATATTTGTTGAGCATTT
>NW_011494784.1:3787827-3820758 GCF_000754665.1 Bison bison bison
GAGTCATTCCCTATTGACTGAAACTGAGTCAAGAATAGCAGGACAATTGAGGGAGGAGTTTGGGCCCTGCCAAAACCACATATTTCTTGTTCAGGAGACTGCCCCAAGCACACATGCACAGAACAGGTTCCTTGCAGGCCAGAAGGGGAGCAATGTCAACCCAGATGCCTTTGCAGTAGGTTCCATCTTGGCTAAGAGATGTGTGCGCACACATGGAAGGCTCCTGAGATATATCAAATATGGACTGTGAACCAGGCAAATCAAAATGATTGGCCAAATGAAACCCAGAAGAAATACTCCATAAAAGTAATTCAAGCTGCCACAAGGGTGTGACTCAAGGACTCTCCCTCTGCGTCGGCTCATGGGCCTGTCTACACATACGGTCCTCTTTCGTCTTAATAACTGCTTTACTACCTTCACTACTTTTCATCTTTGTGGGAATTCCTTTCTGCAAAGCTGAAGGACCAGGGCCCTTGACTGACCACTAGTCTAGTGGCTAGGATCTGGCGCTTTCACCGCTGCGACCCAGCCTAGCCTCTGGCTGGGAACCCAGGCCCTGCTCCAAACGGTTGCAGACCAAGGCTACCTGAGATCAGGAGCAGAGGAGTGTGGTGAACTTCATTTTGATGAGGGCGACTGAAAGGGAGAGATGGGCCAGAAATCCTGAGCCCTTATAGTCTTAAAGGTAGAAGAAAGGGTTGGGGAGAGGAGTCTTAAAGCCGCAAAGGGGAATAGTTTTAACAAGTGCCATCAGTCTTCACACTAGAAGGTTTGGGAGGTTGGACAGGGAAATATTTGGGCATAAAATATATTGCAAGTGCCAACCTCCAGTTTCCAGAGGCTAGTCTTCATTTAAGTATACTTTTCCTGTAGTCAGCGTTGTTTCTCTAACTAATAAGTATACCTTCAGACAAAGAAAGAAGGGTGGCCTGGGGATGGTGAGATAATTTTTGTTTGGCTGAGCCCTATTTGCTTGCTTTTGTGTTGCTGAGGGAATTATGTAAATGCGTGGATTTTGCTAAGGAATGTGAGCGGAGGAGTTATCACTTGGAAAGACCAGAAAGGACTACTGGGGAGGCAGGGTAGTGGGTTAGCCTACGGAGAGGAACTTGAGGGCAGAGGGAGATTGCGAAGGGAGCCTTCACCTTTTCCTTGATGGTCAGGTGATCCATCATCCTGCTCTGCCCAGGGGTGGTAGGGGAGGAGGAGGTTCTTGGGACCTCAGACCTCCATTGCTAACACCAGGAGGAGTTGTTCACCCTTTGTCTTTCCACCCAAATCTTCAGGAAAATCTGCATCAGTGAGAATGGATTTTATGCTTTCTGAGCATTAGCAATTTAGAAATTGGCCTTTGTTGTCCAGTCGTTTAGTCGAGTCCAACTCTTTGTGATCCCATGGACTGCAGCACGCCAGGCTTACCTGTCCATCTCCAATACCTGGAGTTTGCCCAAGTTCATGTCCATTGAATTGGTGATGCCATCCAACCATCTCATCCTCTGTCACCTTCTTCTCCTTCTGACTTCAATCTTTCCCAGTCTCAGGGTCTTTTCACATCAGGTGGCCAAAGTATTAGAGCTTCAGCTTCAGCATCAGTCCTTCCAATGAATATTCAGGGTTGATTTCCTTTAAGATTGACTTTGCTGTTTGATTAGTTGATAAGTTTGATCATCTTGCTGTCTCAAGAGTTTTCTCCAACACCAAAACTCAAAAGCATCAATTCCTCGGCGCTCTGCCTTCTTTATGGTCCAGCTCTCACGTCCACACATGAGAGAGCCTGTAGGCAGGCACAAGAAGGAACAGAGGGCCCACAAGCAGACCCAGCCGTGTACAGGTGGAGTTTCTCATTGAGGAGAGAATTCTATCCAAGCGGAGCATGGAAATGATGTTCATTTATGGAACCTGAGAAGCCTCAGCTGAACTGTTTGCATCCAGGCTTTCCCACCTCTGATAGGGTCTTTGGGGTTACATCTTGTTGAATGGGTAGAAATCAGAATAAGCCCAACAAAACTGATTCTGATAGGTGTCAATGCACATACCAGATCATACCCACCAAACTGCAGGTTCTACTTGAGAAAATCCTTCTATGACCTACCCAGTTACTCAATTTTCATCCTGAAGTGTAAGCCTATCCCTAAGGTTTCTCAATAATGCTTCACTCAGTCACTCCTCTCTCGTCATCATCAGTCTCTCTTCCTCTCTCACCTGCAGCATTGCTACTTGCCAGGCCGCCTGTTCTTGAATGCTGCCTTCCTGAAAATGTCACCAGCAATCTGGTCATAAGACAGAGCGGAGTCTCTTGCTGATGGCCAGTGAAGGAAGGCCCCATCTCCAGGCTCCTGGTAGCATCTGGAGGGAGGAGGGCTTAGCCCAGCTATTTCAGAGGTTTTGAATTCTGCTTGGTGGGTCTGATGATGTAGGGTCTTGGATAATGACACTGAAGAGTAGTGTAGATTGGAGGAAGCAGCGAAGGTGACGATTTTGAGGGAAAGGGTTCAAACAGTCCTGGGGTTTAAACCGTCATTTGATGCTTTTTATTTATTGCAAAATTCATTGGTCTTAGAGGATGTTCCTGCAGTTAAAAATGAAGCTATTTGCCACTTCTACCTTTCAGGACAAGCGTTTTCTGTAATAATAATGTTGTGTTGATGAAGACCACATGGGAGCAGATGAATTTGCTTCTCACCACCTTCCCTCTGACCTCTCACTCTTCTGATAACAGCAGCAATAACAACAACAAAGATAACAAAATATATTAGCGCATTTAATCCTCACAACAGTCTTATGGTATGCACACAATTGTCCACATTCTACAAATGTAGGAATAAAGTCACTCAGAGAGGTCAAGTTACTTGACCAAGTCACACATCACCTTCACCATCAGAGTGATTTGTCAGAAGTGAAAATTTGGTAATTTCACATTCTTTCTTAAACCTTTCAATGACTGCCTGTTGCCTAAAAGATAAGGCCTGATTTCTTCAAATGACGCAAAGGCCCTTCCTGATCTGACCTCTGTGTACCTCTCCAGTCCTCCTCTTTGTACATGATGCTCTGTTTGGATCACCTGTGGTTTCTGAACACGCCTGTGTGCTCAGTCAGTCAGTTATGTCTGACTTTGTGACCCCATGGACTGTAGCCTGCCAGACTCCTCTCCATGGAATTTTCCGGGCAGGAATACTGGAATGAGTTGCCATTTCCTACTTCAGGGGACCTTCCTGACCCAGGGATCGAACCCATATCTCTTGCCTCTCCTTCATTGGCAGGCAGATTCTTTACCACTGCGCCACCTGGGAAGCCCTGGTTTTCTGAACACAGGATACTATTTTATGTCTCTTCCAATAGGTCTCATCTGGGGTTTTTTGTGCCCCACCCCCCATTTCCAAGTCTGAAAAGGTTATATATCCTGAATGGAGACCATAAAAAAAAATTCAGTGGTTGTTAGGGATGGGGAGGGGAGGAATAAACAGGCAGAGCACAGAGGATTGTTAGAGCAGTGAAACTATTTTCCGCATGGTATGAAACGGTGGACACCTGTCAAAACCCACACCACGGACAATACTACAAGGGACCCTAATACAAACTATGGATTTGGGTGAAGACGATATGTCAAGGTAGGTTCATCTGTTATAACAAATCAACCACTCTGGTTTGGGGTGTTGATAGTAGGGAAGGATAGGGGTGTAACGAGGGGACAGGATACAGAGGAAAACTGCCCCTTCCACTGAATTTTGCTGTGAACTTAAAACTTACTCTAAAAAATAGTCTATTGGGGGACTTTTCTGGTGGCTCAGTGGTAAAGAATTTGCCTGCCATTGCAGGAGATAGCGTTTTGATGCCTGGTCCAGGAAGGTCCCATATTCATTGTGAAACAAAACCTTACTGAAAATGAAATGCTGCACCTGAGTTCAAGTATTCTGCCCTGCCCACAGATATTTCTGTTCAGGGAATACGATCTTTAATCTGTTGTTCTTTGCTTGCTGCCTGAGCATGTGACCAAGGTAGCTGGAGAGCAGGTCTGATCTCATGGGCTATCACAGAGTTTGCATCTCGGGCAGGTCAAGGTTCCCTTCATTCCCCAGAGGAAGAAGAGGGAGGTGGAGGCACAGGGCATGGTCATGGGTCCCTGGATGTACTTCCCCTCACCCCAGACCCTTTATGGAAACTCACAAACAGGGTCAGGGTACACCTGTTTCCTATGATGCTGGACTACACTTTGTATGATATGCAAAGAAGGAAATAGGGATGGGTAATGCAAATGGGAAAGATAGATGTCTGAAGATTATGGCTTCTTGGCTTACGATGAGTAACAATAAACCAGTAACACAGGAGAGAGAAACGCCTTCCCCAGGCATCTTTCCACACAATTACTCCATAGTGGGGACTCAGACGGTAAAGAATCTGCCTGCAGTGCAGGAGACCCAGGTTTGATCCCTGGGTTGGGAAGATCCCCTGGAGAAGGAAATGGCACCCCACTCCAGTATTCTTGCCTGGAGAATTCCATGGTCAGAGGAGCCTAGTGGGCTATAGCCCATGGCCTCACAGAGAGTCAGACCCGACTGAGTGACTAACACATACTGCATGGTAGGCATGCTGTTGGGAGGTAATGTGACTCAAAACTGCTGTGTCATTTCAACAGCAAAATATGGCAAGAGTGCAGTGTCCAAGGGTGAGAAATTGCCTACTGTGATTACTACATCCATGCTTGTAAGCAGATTTGCCTCATCCTGGGCATGACTGACATTAGGGGCCAGGTCATTCTTTATTTTGGGGGTGGAGTCTGTTCTGTGGATTGTATGATGTTTAGCAGCATCCCTGTCCCCTACGCTCTAGATGCCAGTAGCAACTGAAATGGCTCTAGATTTGCCAAATATCCCCTGGACATTTGGGAGGCAAAATCGCCATTGTTTTGAGAACCACTGATTTATAGGAAGAATTCAGTTCCCCTCACAGCTTGGAAAGAGTGACTATAATGTGAAAAATCACTGAGTGGTTATTAGAGTCACTCTAGTGGACAAATATTCATGGATGCTGCCCGTTTGATGCTTACATTTGGTGGATGAGAAGGTGGATAGATGGGTGGAGGGTGTCTCAATAGGTACTCCACTTATAGTTATTATAAAATTGGCTCCATTTCCTGTGTTGTACAATATATCCTTGTATCTTATTTATTTTTGTAGGGCTTAGAATTTCTTGACTCTGGGTAACATGACCACAAATTTCTTTGTCTTTCACCCTCACAGTAATGCTACCCACTCTGCTTAAACAAAACAACTATCGTTGTCTCATGAACCCACAAATTTAGCTACTTCTCCATCTTTCCCATAGCTTCATTATGCACTACAGGTGTTACTCTGGCACTTTCCCGAGAGGCCTTACACAGAGATCAGCACATTTTCTCTTCCTATTTTGGATGTTGATTCTTTAATATTGAACTCATGGCCAACAGCACTTGTACCTGAACCAAGCTCCTGGCACCCATGTTCCTCTGTAAGGCACATGGCCTTCTGGTGCTAAGGGATGCTAGACAATATTTCAGCTCTGCTGGGGGGACTGCACGGGTTGAGGGGGGGTGCTGAACAAAAAGCACAAAAATGCAAAAATCAGGCCACTAATTAGACTGCAAAAAGGACTAATTTTTCCAGAAAGTGTGTGGAAAAAGTATGAAAGCCTAAACGAGAAAACAGAGCCTTGCCTTTTTCTGCCTCAGCCAGGAAGGTGCATATGGGATGACTGAGATTTTTTACCTCTTTGTATTTGTTGGTGAGTGATCGTAAAAGTGCCGTGAGTGATGCTTTTGGGATCATTAATACATTTTAGTTAGTATAAATTTGCAAATACAGAATCCACAAATAATGAGGATTGACGCTATCTATATTTTTAACAAGTTCTCTGTGGTACTGTGGTACTGTGATACACAGCCAAATTGAGGAACCTCTGAATTATATAATTTGTGAATGTGAGGTAGTGCTTTTATTTGTGACAGTACAAAACTTATAAAAATTTCAAAATACATTTAGATTTAATGTCCTGCCCTAATTTTAAAAAAATGTTAAAAGCTATGCCTATGCCTTGTGGTGCAACTGTGGCTGTTACCATTGGTTGAACTTTCCTTGAGGAAATCATTTTTATTCTTTTAACCATAGATAAGCAGAGAGATTTTTAAAAAATCTATGTGATGCTATACCTACAGTTTACACCTTGGGCACATAAGATTTTTCTTCTCTTTCTCTCTGCTGGTTTTGTTTCCGAGTGGACCAACAGCACAACCCTCCAGGAGTTTGTTTCCCCGAGCACGGAGCTGTTGCGAGTTTGCCCCTTCGTCTTTGTGTGCTCAGCTTTTACAGACTGTAAAGGAAATCTGTTGTTTGTGAAGACCCAGCAGTCACAGCTGTGTCCCTCACTGAGAGGTGAGGGTACTCATCATGGACCCAGGGCTCCAGTTGTTGTGGAAGCCACATCATGTTAAACATTAAATCGGTTTGGGTTGAAAAGAATGTCAATAAAATAATACACATATTTTGTAGGTAAACAGCTTTTTTTTTTTTTTAAGGTCACATTGCCTCAGGTTCAGGAAGAGGCTGGGAAATCAAATATTGAACACAATCAACTTAGATATTTTTTTAAAAAATGAGTCTGCCTCAAATGAGAAAACATGCTAGTGGTCTAGGTCGAGGAAAGAGATATATTAATATTTAATATTTAAAATTAAGATAACGTCATGAAATCAGCCAGCAGTGAAAGATAAAGCCAAGAAGAAACAAGCCGTTCTCATAGTATCAAATTCTACCTGCCCATATGTTTTTGTATAACATTTGGGTGAAAGTGAGTCAGTTCCCTTTTCCAACCTGCAGAGACTATCTTTCAATACAGACTCTGCCTATTTATGCTTGTGTTTACAAACTGTATTGGGTTTTGTTTTTCTTTTATCTTTATTATTATTATTTTTTTTTAGTGGCATTTTCAGGTCACTTTGCTTCAATAACAAAGAAAATTATTTTCAAGTAATTTGTCTTCACCATTTCCTGTATTTGTACATAGTGATTCAGTATTAGAGAAAAGTGCATTGTTTCTGTCATATTTCCAATCTGTGTTGGTGCTCATTTGAGAAAATAAAGTTTTCAAATATGAAAAAAAAAAAATCTATGTGATGGAAGTATACAAAAATTTAAGTTACCACTGCAGAATTAAGATAGGAAAGTACAACTGGAATAATCTTTCAGTTTTTAAAATCAGCTGAGCCTAAAGGAGCAAAGATCAGTATATGGTGAACGTTTCTCTTTATATTTGATGCTCAGGAGAAATGAGATACTATTCTCCACCCCCCCCACCCCACCCCCCCCCCCCAAATTGAAAGGAATCAAAAGATTCCTGGAACATGACATCTCCCTCTACTTCTTTCAGCGTTACCATGATCACAGTTACTTTTCTTACCATTTGCTGTGTTTTGTCTCTCCTGCGGAATGTAAATATACTAGGGACTGTGTTTGTCTTATTTACAACCATGTCCCTGATACCTAGTGCATAGTAAATGTTCAAAAAAGTGTGGTTGAACGCGTGTATTTTGAATGAGAAGGGAAAGGCGAAAGTGAATACTTACTGAGAACTTACTATATGTTAAGCAAATTACTATTCCATTTGTTCCTCACAGACCTTTATCATAGATATTTTGCATCCATTCTATAGATGAGAAAATCAAGGCTCAGAGAGGCTTTGTAAGAAACCTGTGTCACTCCATCAGACATTTTTAGTTGCTAGCTTAGCTTGCATCTCCCCTTCTTCCTTGCCGGTAGAGCCTGAATTATGTTGAGTATATTGCACACCACCTTACCCCTAACCCTCACATGCTTTAGAGAAAGGCATTCCTAGCCCACATTCCAAGTGTACGTCCTGACTAATTTAAGACAATCAGGGTGAAGTTGTTCCTTTTTTAAGTGATTAATTTGGGGTTTGACATGTGACTCAGTTCAAACTAATGCTGGGGTTTGGATGTCCTGAAAAAGATGTAGAATTCCTAAGGGGACATTAAAAAATGTAGAATCTCTGGATTTGATGTTTCCCAGGTATGATGCCTGGAATAAATACAGTCATCTTGTGACCTGAAATAGCAAAGTGGAGAAGCTGAAGAACCAGGGTCTATGATGATGTGAATAAGCCTTTAACTAACCTCAAGGTCACTCCACCCCTGAACTTGTCAGATTGGAAAAATCCATTTCTGTATTGTTTCATGCACTTTGAGTCAAGGTGGTATTTTCAGATGAAGACATCCAGATTGACATGAATAGGTAGCTGGGAGTGTCAGGTCCAGATTTTTTCCTGTATCTCACTCAGATGTGTGCTTTCCACTCCACTGTCTTTCAGAAAGTGAAGTTGTTTAAAACAAAGGCCAAAAACTTCTGAGTCCCAAGGGGAGCTGAATAATGGGCATTGTTGTAAACCACTCAGCTTGTCCACTCTAGCTCATTCTTCATACGTTTGACAGTAGAATTATTCACTGTACAGGTATATGTGAAGTAAGTACTACGTGATGCTTAAGTATATGTATATATTTTTAATTTGTTGGCTCTGCTGGGTGTTTGTTGCTGCTTTGGCTTTTCTCTAGTTATGGTAAGCAGGGGCTACTCTCAGCTGTGCTGCGTGGGCTTCTTATTTCAGTGGATTCTCTTGTTGCGGAGCGTGGACTCCAGGGCACGTGGGCTTGAGTAGTTGCAGCATGTGGGTTCAGTATCGTGGCTCCCAGGCTCTAGAGCACAGGCTCAGTAGTTGTGGCTCATGGGTTTAGTTGCTCCGTGGCATGTGGGATCTTCCCAGGCCAGGGATTGAAGGCATATCTCCTGCATTGGCAGGTGGAATCTTTACCACTGGGCCACCGGGGAAGCCCTTCAGTATATTTTAACTTTTATTTTCTTTTGTAATTGTCCCTATTTTTTCATATGAATCCTAAGTTCTCCGAGGGCAGCATCTGTGCTTTGTGTTTCCATAAGAGTCCACTTGTCAGTTTCTTTTTCATTCTGATGGGTAGATATGCAAAGTGAATTAACTGAAACAGTAAAGGATGAAATTCTAGCTCTCATAACCAAACCTCAAGAAGGGTGGAGTGGGCCTCATGCATGAGTGAACCCCAGAGTGGTCTGTAACTCATACACAGATCCAGGCTCAACAGCCCAGAAGGCTTTGCTTGGAACTTGATGCCTCCAGGTTCCCTTCCTTGGCTTGGAACCTGGTCATCGGCCATTTCCACATCAGAGGCACATCCACGAGAAAGGTGAGACTGTTCTTTGGCTTCTAAAGAAGCACCCTGGAGAAGGTCTTGTGTCACATGTGCCTTCCTGGACCAGTCACTGTGGCTGGGTACCATGATTGGCCCACCCTGAGCTCTGTGTCCACACCTGGGTTCAGAGGGGCTGGATGTCTTAAAGGAAAGTATTTAGGACAGAAAGGAAAAGAGCTACCTCATCCTCCCTGGGCTTCTTTCCAGGCTGCTAGGTTCATGTTGTGTAAATAGTGGTCAGTATAAATACCTAGGGAACTTGTGAACACAAACTTGTTTCTTACTGGTCCCAAATGAACACACAGACACACACAGTGTCCCCTTACAAGCTTTTTTCCAGTTTCAGAACTCCATGCAGACACTATGGGCAGAGTTTCTGCACCCATATTTTAGAGTTGAGACCCATTTACTCCCAAGTCTTGATGTTGACTTTAATGATTGCCAGATAGCATGAACCTTTCTCCGTGCCCCTCCTTCCCACCACCGCCCCCCCCCACCCCTTGAAGGAATGTAGCAGAGAGAGAATTCAACCACACACATCAGCCTTCTCAAAAGCACACAGCCTCGGCTCCAGTAACATGCCTTTACCTGCCTGCTTTGGGATTGAGGATTCTCACTTTTGAAGCATTTAGCCCCCAACCTTCCCTCTCAGCTCATGCATGCTCAGTCGCTTCAGTCGTGTCCAACTCTTTGCGACCCTATGGACTGTAGCCTGTGAGGCTCCTCTGTCCATGGGATTCTCCAGGCAAGAATACTAGAGTGGGTTGCCATTTCCTTCTCCAGGGGTCTTCCCAACCCAGGTATCGACCCTTGTCTCTTACATCTCCTGCACTGGTAGGCTGGTTCTTTACCACTAGTGCTACCTGGGAAGATTACTCCCCTGGTAGCCCACTCAAGCCTATTCAATCTCCAGCATGGAGAAGGGAGCACGGTGATCACTGAGCAACTTGGATCCCCCGGGGACGTAGGCGGAACAGGATGATTTCCCAGGGGGCATTGCTCTTCCAGCTGACCTGTTCTCATTGCCAAATGCAGGTGAGCCAGGGAAGGGAAGAAACCATCCTACCTTCCTTTTCTTGTTCACTAACTATTAATACTGTGAATAGTGACATGTTGGAAACTGAAAGTGCTTAGTCCAGTTTCCATGTGGGTCTGTCAGCCCAGATAATGATGTGAGAATGCTCAGGGCAGCCCAGAAGAGTTTTGATTCTGAGCTGTTAAAGGAGAGTTTTGGTTTCTTTATCTAGTTTATGCAAGGATCACGTGGAAGTTTTATAGCTGAAAAAATGCTTAGTATTAATTTAAAATATGTTAGTGTTGATTTCTTCACTGAAATGCCTGAATCATTTAAGCAGGAGAGAATAATACCTTTATTGATATGGAAATCATCTTTGACATAAAAAATGACTCAGCAAAAGGATTTTCTGCATCTCTCAATGAAAAACAAACCAAAGTATTCAAAAGAGTAAGAGTATTTGCACCCTACCTTTTTTCTCCTCTGTATTAGCTTCCCCTTTGTATTGTATTGCTGTTGTAACAAATAATCACAAACTTAGTGGCTTAAAATAACAAAAGTGTATTCCCTTATGGTTCTGGAAGCCAAAAGTCTGCAACCAGTTTCACTGAGCTTAAGTCAAGGTGTCAACGGGGCTGTTTTCTGCGGAGCCTCAAGAGGGGAGTTTGGTTTCCATCATGTTTCTGCCTGGGCTGTGTTCCCTGCATTCTTTGGCTCCCAGCCATCTTCACAACCAGCAGAGTAGCATCCTCAGATCTGTTTCTCTGATTATTTCCTCTGCATCCTTCTTGGAAGGGCCTTATGAGCACATCAAGCCCACCCAGGGTAATCTGAGACAATCCCCCACACCAAGGCCTTTAATTTACTCACATCTGCAGTGTCATTTGCCGTGAAGATAGCACATTTGCGGGATCTGGAGATGAGAATGAGGACATCTTTGAGAGCTGTTATTCATGATTCATCCTAGTACACCCTTTTTACTAAATTAACAGTATAAATCAAGGGAGAAATGATGAATCAAGGGGCTATTTATTTTAGATTGGTGAAAAATTACTGGAAACATGTAACATATCAGATGCTCCTTGTTGAGCTCCAAAAATTTTTCTTTTAAAAATTTTGTTGCCTCAAAACATATTAAAGAGGTAAAAACATTTTTTGAAGTATTGATAACAATGTATAATAAAATATACATACCTTCAGTATCTTTGCCTATGTGTGTGTATTTGTAAAACCATACCCAGATCAGTATATCAAACAAGTCTAGAATCTCTGAAGTCTCCCTCACACCCTTGCCAGTCAGTAACGTCCCCCCAACCTTAGTAGCCTCTGTTCTGATGGCAACCACTACAGATTTGTTTTTACCTGTTCTTCAACACACAAACGTATGAATTCTTTTGTATTTTGCTTCTTTTGCTCAGTACAGTGTCTTTGGAATATATGCATGTTGATGCAGCAGTAGTTTATTCTTTTTCAAAAAAAAATTGCTGTGAATGCCATAGTATTTGTGTATCCTTTGAATGAATACCCAACTTTTTACACTGCTGCTCTCCCTTTAATGGACATTTGGCTTGTTTCCATTTGGGCACCATAATGAATAAATCTGCTATAAGCATATTTGTAAACGTGAGAAGTTTTTAATGGTTAAAAAAAGAAACCATGTCCTCAGGCACTATGGAAGACTTTGAAATTTGGCTCATCTGTTAAGATTTGGATCAAATATGTCCCCCGAACCAAGAAGTTTTCTTCCATCCCAGTGAGTTTCAGTGATTTTGACCTCTGCCCACCCATGTCCATATTTGGTATTCCCCCATCATCTCATCTGGAAAAGGAAATGGCAATGAACAATTTTGGAGGTTCCCTTTGAGAAAAAATGGTTGCATATATACTTCTCTGTAAACATATATGCTTATGTTTGTTTATGCAAAAGGAATTATACTCTACAAAGTGTTCTACGTACTTTGACTTATCGACAACTTTGTTTATAGTTGGATATCAGTATAAAGCATCGTTGTTTTTGCTTTTTAGAAGTTTCTTCCTTTATTTATTTTTGGCTGTATTGGCTCTCTTGCTGCATGCGAGCTTTCTCTAGTTGTGCACATGGGGGCTCTTTGTGGCTGTGCACGGGCTTCTGTTGCGGTGGCTTCTCTTCTCATGGGGCACAGGCGCTAGGCACACAGCCTTCAGTAGCTGTAGCGTGCAGCCTCAGCAGTTGTGGCACACAGGCTTAGCTGTTCCAAGGCATGTGGAATCTTCCTGGAGCAGGGATTGAACCCATGTCCTCTGTATCGGCAGGCAGATTCCTATCCACCGTACCACTAGGGAAGGCCCAGCATTGTTGTTTTTAAAGATTATATAGCACAGATGAAGATAATTTATTTAAAGAGACCCTCCAGTTAAAGAACATTTAGGTTGTTTTCAGTCTTTTTCTGTAATAGATGATGTTTCAGTGAGTATCTTTATATGTTTTCAGAAACAGTTTAAAACATCTCCATAGGATTCCTGGCAATAATATTATAGGCTTAATAAAACCTACTTTAAATGTTAAAAATGCCACATTATTTTCCAAAGATTTGTACTGTTTTGACCTCTTAACAGAAATATTTGAAAATACCTGTTTCTGATATTCTAGCCAACCTTGAGCATCATCATACTTTAAATATTTGCTATCTGCTAGAGGAGAAAATAATGATGATTTAATTTGCATTTTTGGAGGATAATAGTTAAAAACTTTTTTCTTTCAGTTTTATTGAGATATAATTGACCCAGAGCCCTGCGTAAGTGGGGCTTCCCAGGTGGTATAGTGGTAAAAAATCTGCCTGCAGTGCAGGAGACACAGGAGACATGGGTTCAATCCCTGGGTTGGGAGGGTCCCCTGGAGGAGGAAATGGCAATCCACTCCAGTGTTCTTGCCTGGGAAATTCCATAGACAGAGGAGCCTGGAGGGCTACAAACCATGGGATTGCAGAGTTGGACACTGACTGAGCAACTGAACATGCACGCACACACTGTGTAAATGTAAGGCGTATAGCTTGTGATTTTGACTTACATACTTCATGGAGTGATTACTACAATAATGAATGCTCATCATATATAGATACAAAATAAAAGAAAAATGTGATACACACATATTCATACACAAACATACACAAATAATGAAATATTACTCAGCCATAAAAAGAAAATCTTGCCCCTTATAACAACATGGATGAACCTAGAGGGTATTTATGCTAAGTGAAGTAAGTCAGAGAAAAACAAATACCATATTATTTCATTTATATGTGAAATCTAATGAACATAACAAAACAGAAATAGAATCATAGATACAGAGAACATTAAGTGGTTGCCAGAGGGGAGGGGTTGGGAGAATGAGCCAAATAAATGAGACAGATTGAGAGATACACACTTTCAGTTCTAAAATAAATGAGTCATGGGATGAAATATACAACGTGGGGAATATAGTCAATAAAAGTATAATATCTTTGTATGGTGACAGGTGGTAACTACACTCATCATGGTGATCATTTTGTAATTATCAATAGTAAGAGTATAATATCTTTGTGTGGTGACAGATGGTACCTAAATTTATCTGGTAATCTTTTTGTAATATATGGAAATGCCAAATCACTGTGTTGTACACCAGAAGCTAACATCATGTTGAGTTGTATTTCTTTATGAAGTATGACTTCGGTTTCTTTTACTTTATATTACTTCTATAAACTCCACTCATAACGTCTCATCCTTTTAAAAATTTTTTTTGGCTGTGCTGGGTCTTTGTTGCTAAGCAGGCTTTTCTCTAGTTGCGGCGAGCAGGGGCTCCTCTCTAGCTGTGGTGCGTGGGCTTCTCATTGCGGTGGCTTCTCTTGACGTGGAGCATGGGCTCCAGGGCCCACGGGCTTCAGTAGTTGCAGTGTGTGGGCTCAGTAGTTGGGGCTCTTGGGCTCTGGAGCTCAGGTTCGGTAGTTGTGGCACATCAGTTTAGTTGTTACGAGTTTAGGTTATAAGTTTGATTGTCAGGTGGATTCTTTACCACTGAACCACTAGGGAAGTCCCGCTTCTGATCTTTTTAAAATCAGATTGCTTCATACACATTTTATTTTATTTATGAGATCTAGCTTTGAGATGTACTAAAATTCCTATTTATTGAAGCGCTGACTCATTTGAAAAGACTCTGATACTGGAAAAGATTGAGGGCAGGAGGAGAAGGGGCTTGACAGAGGATGAGATGGTTGGATGGCATCACCGACTTAATGGACATGGGTTTGGGTGAACTCTGGGAGTTGGTGATGGACAGGGAGGCCTGGCGTGCTGCGGTTCATGGGGTCGCAAAGAATCAAACAGGACTGAGTGACTGAACTGAACTGATAGAATTGAAAATTGTTCAAAATCTGAAAAGTCTCAAAGCAATGCATTTTGAGCCACTTTTCCTTTTTTTTTTTTTTTTAAGTTTTAATGTAATTGAAACCTCTCAGTCACATGAAGGTCATTAATTTTTTTGACACACACTCATTTTGTTGTAATCGCTGTCAAAATCACTTTTCATCTTTTCTTCTCTTTTCTGGCTTTTAAAATTTTTTATTCATTAACTCATGCCATCTCATATAACCGTGTTCTACTTGTAACAGGGCTGTCAGGGATGGACTGAAGTTAGCCAAAGAGTTCTCTGGGCAGGTTTCTCTATCTGCAGTTTCATTAATCCTATAACCACTGTAAATTTGACCTTCTATAGTGGGCTCTAAATAATTGTAAACTAGGAGCCCTTTAATCTTTCTTCCTCTCTCACTTCATGGTAGTGAGAATTCTTCCCAGTGTTTTACCTTTGTTGGGTCTCAGTGTTAAGGAAACTGATTTTTCGTGAAAACAAGCACAGGTTTCAGTATAAGGATGTTGCTGTCAGCATCATTTGGGTTTGAAATAATCTAAATATTCAAATAAAGGGCAACAGCTAAATAAATTCATTCATCCATATAATGAAATGTTAAACAGTCATTAATGTGATGATGTAGACCACAGTCTTCAAATTGTACTTCACAGAACAGTACCATCAGCATCAATTGTTAGAAATGCAAATTCTTGTCCCCTCTCCCCAGCTACTACAGTGGAGACGAGGTGATTGGGTGGGTGAAGACCAAACACCTTGTATTGTATGGATCTCTTCAAGAGTATGCTCCAGTATGAGAAACACTGGATCTGTAAAGATGTCCAGATTGTAAAGTGTTGACAATGGTTCTCACTGAGTAGGGAGGTTCCAAGTGACTTGATCTTTTAAAAACATTTTATTTGTGCTTTCAAACATTTCTTCAGTGAATACAAATTACTTACATAATTTTAAGATAGAATAAAATAAATATTCTCCATTCAGATAGATTTGGCAGACAAGAGGGACCCATCTGTACCCCCGAGTTTCACTCTCCACTTGGGAAATAGGTTTATTCTTGCTGCCATCAGCAGACTGGTAACTGGAGAGCAGCGTTTCCTTCTAAATCTCTCAAGCAGACAGCAACAAAATTGCTTTGACTTCCTTAGTATGGCTGGAATTTTAAAAAACATCTTGCCAAACATACTCAAAGATAACCAAAGATGAATAAGCCAGAAAATATGAGAAACACAAACTTCAGATCCTAGCACAGTTACCTGCTCCTTTTCCTGTTTCATATTTGGCATGAGATGTTTCTGTATTCTGGGTATGAGGGCAGGTTACCCCATAAACACTTCCTCATCCAGAGTTCTTCTGAAGCTACAGACCCAGCTTCACATCTGAAGGCTACATTTCCTTCCAAGTGGCTGGTGGTACTCATGTCAGGCATGATGGATAAGCCTGTGCCTCATGCAAGACTCTGAGTTATTATTTGTGTGTAGAGTGTGGACTCTACACACATGAATATGTAATTGCTCTGTAACAGGTATAACTTCACAGTCACATCAGTCCACAAAATTCAGAGGCACAAGAATATAACTTTAATTTGAAGTAAGTCAGCTGTATGTAGAAGATCATGGCTCCATTTTCTATCTGGAAGAAACATTTAATTTTGTTAAACTTGTGAATAAATTTCTTCATTCTATTAACAACTCAGGTTCTTAGCTTTTTGGATTCTTCAGAGTTAAACAACTATCCCATTAGGGGGAATGCCCTTTTCCCAGGGTTTTTCTTCCTCATTGCCTTCCCTCTCAATTAGTTCTAAATTCCTGGATTCTTAAGCCCCTGCCAGTAATTGAGAGTGAGGAAGGAGTCATCTTGCTTCTGAGTCTCTCTCTCTCTTGGTCCTCTGCTTTCCTTTGGCCCTCACTGTTTACTTGGCATTTGTGTGATACCCAGGGTGTCTAAGTCATGGCAGATCTGTACGTGTGGATCACAGCATTGGGGCCCATGGGGATGCCACAGCCTTACAGAGGTTATAATTTGTTTAAAAATACTCAGTATAAACATTCTGATATTTTTGTATCTGTTTTTAGGTTAAGCCCAAACCCAAGAAGTAGTACAGCATGCACAGTCAAAGAGAGTCAAAGAATGATTGGCTAGGATTAAATAAAAAGAGGCTGCAGTCCAGAAATGGTGGCTCTGTCAAAACAATACTTTGCTAATCAGCATAGTGAATGTCAGAAAGGGGATTTTATTGGAGAAACTAGTAGCTTAATTTATTAATAAACTTAATTACTTAGCATGATGATTCTTAGAAATGAAGTCTTAGTGGTGACATTAAAGGTATTCAAAATATGAAAACTGGCTAAAAATACCTTAGAGAAGCTCCACAGTCTTGTATGAATAGAGTGTAACATTTAGGGAAATGTAAAATCTGGCTTGATCCCTGCTTGGTCCTTTGCCCAGGTATTGGTGTAGGAGGATTTCTGAATGATGCCAATTAGGAGACATAGACTCCTGATTCTGAAGCATCTGCCACCTGTGAACATTTCCTGCAGTGTGGTTGGATCACTGAAAGGGTACAGAGCTAGAATATTATTGAGTTAACAGGAGAGTGTCAACTCTTTGATGACTGCTGATGACTATGCATGTAACAGACAGCTATATGGGTGGCAGAATTTGAGTTGTGGTTGCTTTCTCTGTAACCTGATGATGAGGATGTAGATAAATCTCACTTCCTCAAACTTCTAGTTATTTTCTAATAAAACAACCTAAAACATTTATGGATTCAGGAGTCTCCCTGTTCTGGGTAGACACAGCATAGCTTTAACACAGTATCAGGATAGATGGCATTATAGTGCTATTGGGCACAGAATGGGTTGAGGTTTTGGAAACAGGACCTAGAAAGAAAAGCTGAAGGAGGTGCCCAGTAAAGGAACATTGGTGGGGTATCTCCTGGGTGGCTTACGGCAATGAAAGTTAATAAAGGGGCTGCACAAACACTATTCACAATAGTAGGACATGGAAGCAACCTAAATGTCCATCAGGAGAGGAGTGGATAAAGAAGATGTGGTACATATATACAATGGAATATTACTCAGCCATAAAAAGGAATGAAATATTGCCATTTGCAGCAATATAGATGGACCTAGAGAGTGTCATACTGAGTGAAGTAAGTCAAAGGCAAATATATGATATCCTTATATGTGGTTTCAAAAATAATGGTAAATATGGACTTATTTATGAAACAGAAATAGAGTCACAGATGTAGAGAACAAACTTTGGGTTACCAGGTAGGGGGCTAGGAGGAGAGGGTTAGATTGGGAGACTGGATTGACATATACACACTATAAAATAGGCAACAAATAAGGCCTTACTGTATAGCTCAGGGAGCTCTACTCCATACTCTGTAGTGGCCTATATGGGAAAAGAATCTAAAAATGAGTGGCTATATGTATACATATAACTGATTCATTCAGTTGTACATCTGAAACTAATATGACATTGTAAAACAACTATAATCCAAGAAAAATTTTTAAAAAAGGTGGGGAGTGGGGGAGGGCAGCACAAAGGGATCTAGCCTTTTCCCTGAGCAAGTGGAAGGGGTCTCTCGAAATAGGGAAACTTGAGTATGTGTGGCTCTGTGGATGGGGCCCACCCAGCTGGCAAAATGTGAGCATGATCAGTATTAATGCAATGGAAGACATTAGGGTTATGTTTTCTTAGGCCTTTGAGCCAACGTGTTAGTAACCGCCAGCACTGTTATTAAGACTGCCATGGCCCCTCAGCACATCTGCCTTTGTGGGTTCCTTCCTCCATGAAAAATTTTTTTAAACAATTACACTTTATAGCTGCATTAGTATAAAGATGAATATGGCCCAAGCTGGGTTCATTATAATATATGTATATTTTTCTTTTGATTTTGAAATAAAAGTTAAATCACTTTTGTGGGTCTCTAAAAGTATCGTGTGCCCCGGGCACTTTGCCGACTGTGACTAATGGATACGGTGTTCCTGGTAACCACTTCCCTCTGTTTTTTTCCAGCAGTTTTCTCCTCTCCTCTCACTTACAGCCCCTTCTGACTACTTCGTTGAACTCTATCCAAATCAGACTTTTTACTGACACTGGAAAGTTGCCCTGTAAGTGGGCTATGTTTAATCATTTGCCAGCTATTTCAATTTAAAAAAAAGCACTCATTAAGTTATTAATTTGTTGTTTTCTAAAATGGATTTGCCATTTTGGAAAAATTTTTACCAACTATACACTCAACAAGAATTTTCTTAAAAGCAGAGAGCTGTAGTTTTCTATGGGTACATGTGCCTCAACCCTAAAAACTTAGTTTTTTCCCCAAATCCCAAATCCAGTTTTTTTGTGTGGGTTCAGGAACCAGGGATTGCAGTTCTGTGGGCTCTGATATCCAGAAAACACTGAATTCAACTGAGTCAGTGTACTTAACTTTCCTGCCAGCCCACCCTTAGGCAACCCCTTGTACTAGTTTCTCCTTGATGGGAAGGTGCTGCCAAAAAGTTGGCTGTCAGATGAAAAATGAAACAAAATAAAACCCCACCTTGTTCCCCGAAAAGAACTATTGTATTTCCTTAGGTTTCTATATTTGTCTTCTGCTCTCCATGTTGCTTACATCACACTATGTCTGTGTGTGCTCAGTCGCTTAGTCATGTCTGACTCTTTGCAAACCCAAGAACTGTAGCCTGCCAGGCTCCTGGTCCATGGGGTTTTCCCAGGCAAAAATCCTGGAGAGTTACCATTTCCTCCTCCAAGGGATCTTCTTGACCCAGGAATCGAACCTGTGTCTCCTGCATTGGCAGGCAGATTCTTTACCACTGAGCCACCAGGGAAGCCCTGGAAAGAGGTTAAATGGATAAGATTGACTTCTTTAGGAGAGGGGGAATGATAACCCAACTGCAGATCTTGGGCAGATTGAATGTAAAAACCAAAAGTAGAAGTATATTCTTATAATCTACTGGAATATCAAGGATGAACCAGGAAAAAAAACCCAACTACTGACATAAGACGTAGGGTGGTATGTAGAAAGTTTGAACTGAGTATATATGAGCCTTCCAAGAACTTTTAAACTTCTAGTGATCGTTTGGCCCTAACTTGCCTCTGCAGTTGCATGTCTCACACGTTGTTCCCTGCGCGTTATGCTCCAGCCGCCTCAAAGTTTCCATTATTCCTTGAGCATTAGAATATGCTCGCTTTCAACTCAGCAGCATGAGTCCCTATAGGGTGCCCTGTCCCTTGACGTTTACTCCCTCATCCTACCACCTTCTCCTCTTCCTTCCAGACAGCTTGCATGACTCGCCAGCCTCTGTGATCCCATGGGAGTTGGTTCACTCTTCTATTTCGGGACCACCAAAGAAGATGGTAGTTTATCTGTTCAGAAGTCCTGTCTCCGATTACCTGCACAGAGGGCATACCTGGGATACAAGACAGTCAGTGTTAAAACCTGACAGTCCCAGACAAATGAGGATAGTTTGTTACTATGTACATAGCAGTTAATACTTTGGCTACCTGATCTGAAGAGCCAACTCATTGGAAAAGACCCTGATGCTGGGAAAGATTGAAGGCAGGAGGAGAAGGGGACGACAGAGGATGAGATAGTTGGATGGCATCACTGATTCAATGGACATGAGTTTGAGCAAGCTCTGGGAGATAGTGAAGGACAGGTTAGTCTGGCATGCTGCCGTTCAAGGGGTTGCAAAGAGTCAGACGTGACTTAGCGAGTAAACAATAACAACCACACAGCAGTCATGAACTTTTCATGAAAAAAAATAATTTGAAGATTTAAAAAAAAAAAGATTTGTTGGCAAAATCAAGCCAACAAACAATCAAAATCAAGTGGTCAGAAATATGGTAGGCTTTGTAAAAGAGATGGTAATAAGCACCAACTATATTTGTGTTTAAAATGAAACCACTGTGGAGGTTATAAGCCAGCATGTCTTATAAGTTTTATAAATTTTAACAAGGTACTATAATTATGCAAATAACAAATGTTGAAAAGTAGAGAGAGAGAGGGAGTCAGGAGGTCCTGCATTGAGCTAATTTCTTTCATGATAGGAACTTGATTCTGTTTGAAATTGAAACAAGTAGGGGAAAAAAAATGACAAAGGAAAAAGCCCACGGTGACCTCTACCTTCTTAATGGCTTTACATCATTAAAGCTTTACTGAGCCTCAAAATGATCTTTGGGGAATGAACATACCTTATTGTAAGGAAACATTTATTTGAAGTTACACCTTAATTCCTTTTTCTCCTTTTACAGAAGTATTAAATTTTAAAATTTTGTCTTAAAACTAGCATTTATAGTACAGGCATACCTCATTTTATTGTGCTTCATAGATATTGCATTTTTTGAAATAGACTGTTTCTTGCAACCTGGCATCAAGCATGTCTGTTGGCACCTTTTTTTTTTAAAGAGCATTTGCTCACATTGTGTCTTTGTGTCACAGTTCGGTAATTCTCATATTTCAAACTTTTCATTATTATTATATTTGTCATAGTGATCTGTGATCAGTAATTTTTGATACTGTTGTAACTGTTTTGGGGTGAGTGAACATACCCGTATAAGATGGTGAACTTAATAAATGTTATCTGACTGCTTTATCGACTGCCCTTTCCCCATCTCTCTCCCTCTCCTCTGGCCTTTGTATTACCTGACACGCAACACTGTAATTAGGCCAATAACTTCTCAGTGGCCTCTAAGTATTCAAGTAAAAGGAACAGTCACATGTCTTTCACTTTAAAGCACAAAGCTAGAGATGATTAAGCTTAGTGAGGAAGGCATGAAAAGCCGAGATAGGCAGGCTTCCTGCACCAAACAGCCAAGCAGTGAATGCAAAGGAAACATTCTTTCAGGAAATTAAAAGTGTTACTCCAGATTTAAGAAAGTGAAATAGCCTTATTGCTAGTATGGAGAAAGTTTTGATGGTGTGGATAGAAGATCAAACCAGCCACAACATTCCTTTCAGCCAAAGCCTAATCCAGAGCAAGGCCCTAACTCTCTTCAATTCTCTAAGAGTTCAGAGAGGTGAGGAAGCTGCAGAAGAAAAGCTTGAAGTTAGCAAAGGTTGGTTTATGAGGTTAAAAAAAATAAAGCCATATCCATAACATAAAAGTGTGAGGTGAAGCAGCAGGTGCTGATGTGGAAGCTATAGCAAGTTAATGAGAAGATCTAGCTAAGATAATGAAGGTGACTGAATAACAGATTTTCATTGTAGACTTCTATTGGAAGAAGATGCCATCTAGGATTTTCATAGAGAAGAAAAGTCAGTGCCTGGCTTCAAAGGATAGACTGACTCTCTTGTTAGGAGCGAAGGGAATTGGTGAGTTGAGGTTGAAGTCAGTGCTCATTTACCATTCTGGAAATCTGAGGACCCTTCCTAATTCAGTTCAGTTGCTCAGTCATGTTCAACTCTTTGTGACCCCATGGACTACAGCACGCCAGGGCTTCCCTGTCCATCACCAACTCTCGGAGTTTATTCAAATTCATGTCCATAGAGTCGGTGATGCCATCCAACCATCTCATCCTCTGTCGTACCCTTCTCCTCCTGCCTTCAATCTTTCCCAGCATCAAGGTCTTTTCCAGTGAGGAGTCAGTTCTTTGCATCAGATGGCTGAAGCGTTGGAGCTTCAGCTTCAGCATCACTCCTTCCAATGAATATTCAGGACTGATCTCCTTTAGCATGGACAGGTTGGATCTCCTTGCTGTCCAAGGGACTCTCAAGAGTCTTCTCCAACACCACAGTTCAAAAGCATCAATTCTTTGGCGCTCAGCAGAGTCCAACTCTCACATCCATACATGACTACAGGAAAAGCCATAACTTTGACTAGACGGACCTTTGATGGCAAAGTAATGTCTCTGCTTTTCAATATGCTGTCTAGGTTGGTCATAGCTTTTCTTCCAAGGAGCAAGCATTTTTTACTTTCATGGCTACAGTCACCATCTGCAGTGATTTTGGTAGCCCTCAAAATAAAGTTGTCATTGTTTCCATTGTTTTCCCATCTATTTGCCATGAAGTGATGGGAACAGATGCTATGATCTTAGTTTTCTGAATGTTGAGTTTTAAGCCAATTTTTTCACTCTCCTCTTTCACTTTCATCAAGAGGCTCTTTAGTTCCTCTTCACTTTCTGCCATAAGGGTAGTGTCATCTGCCTATCTGAGGTTGATATTTCTCCTGGCAATCTTGGTTCCAGCTTGTGCTTCATCCAGCCCAGCATGTCTCATGATGTACTCTGCATATAAGTTAAATAATCAGGGTAACAATATGCAGCCTTGATGTACTCCTTTTCCTATTTGGAACCAGTCTGTTGTTCCATGTCCAGTTCTAACCTTTGCTTCCTGACCTACATACAGATTTCTCAAGAGACAGGCCAGGTGGTCTGGTATTCCCATCTCTTTCAGAATTTTCCACAGTTTATTGTGATCCACACAGTCAAAGGCTTTGGTGTAGTCAATAAAGCAGAAGTAGATGTTTTTCTTGAACTCTCTTGCTTTTTTGATGATCCAGTGGATGTTGGCAATTTGATCTCTGGTTCCTCTGCCTTTTCTAAATCCAGCTTGAACACCTGGAAGTTCATGGTTCACGTGCTGTTGAAGCCTGGTTTGGAGGATTTTGAGCATTACTTTGCTAGCGTGTGTGATGAGTGCAATTGTGTGGTAGTTTGAGCATTCTTTGGCATTTGCCTTTCTTTGGGATTGGAATGAAAGCAGAACTTTTCCAGTCCTGTGGCCACTTATGAATTATGAGGACCCTTATGAATTATGTTAAATCTGCTGTGCCTGTGCTCTATAAAAGGAACAACAAAGCCTGGGTAGCAGCATATTGTTTACAGCATGGTTGACTGAATGTTTTAACCCACTGTGGACACTTACAGCTCAGAAAAAGATTTCTTTCAAAGCATTACTGCTCATTGACAAGGTATCTGGTCACCCAAGAGCTCTGATGGAGACATAAAATGAGATTAATGTTGTTCTCATGCCTGCTAAGTCAAAATCCATTCTGTAGCCCATGGAGCAAGGAGTCATTTTGATTTTCAGGTCTTACTGTTGAAGAAATATACTTCATGAGGCTATGGCTGCTATAGATAATGATTCCTCTGATGTACCTGGGCAAAGTCAGTTGAAAACCACTGGAAAGGGTTCATCATTCTGCTGCTGCTGCTGCTAAGTCGCTTCAGTCATGTCCGACTCTGTGCGACCCCATAGACGGCAGCCCACCAGGGTCCCCCATCCCTGTGGGAAGAGGTCAAAATACCAGCATTGACAGAAGTTTGGAAGAAGTTAATTCCAACCCTCATGGGTGATTTTGAGGGGTTCAGGACTTCAGTGGAGAAAGTAATTGCGGATGTAGTGGAAATAACAAAAGAGCTAGAAGTGGAAGTGGCTCAGACAGTAAAGAATCTGCCTGCCAATGCAGGAGACCCAGGTTCAGTCCCTAGGTTGGGAAGATCCCCTGGAGAAGGGCATGGCAACGCACTGCAATATTCTTGACTGGAGAATTCCATGGACAAAGGAGCCTGGCGGGCTATAGTCCATGGGGTCACAGAGTTGGACTTGGCTGAGCAATTAATACACACACACACACACACACACACACACACACACACGGAAGTAGAAGTGGAGTCTAGAGATGGGATTGAATTGCTTCAATCTCATGATAAAACTTGAGTGGATGAGGAGTTGCTTCTAATGGATAAGCAAAGAAGGTAGTTTATTGGTGAAGATGCTGTGAAGACTGTTGAAATGACAAGCATTTAGAATATTACATAAACTTAGTTGGTGAAGCAACCTCAAGATTTGAAAGGGTTGATGCCAATTTTGAAAGAAGTTCTGTCATGGATAAAATGCTATCAAACAGCTTTGCCTGCTACAGAGAAATTATTCCTGAGCGGAAGAGTCAATGGTGTGGCAAACTTCATTGTCTTCTTTCAAGAAATTGCCACAGTCACCCCACCCTTTATCAGTAGCCACCCTAATCAGTCAGCAGCCATCGACATTGACCCTCCACCAGCCAAAAGATTATGACTCACTAAAAGCTTAGTTTATGGTTAGCATTTTTTAGCAATACAGTATTTTTAAATTAAAAATACTATGCACATAGTCTTTTTAGATGTAATATATTACGCGCTTAGTGGACTACAATATAGAGTAAATGTGACTTTCATATGCACTAAGAACCAAAAAACTCACATGACTTACTTTATTGTGATGTTTGCTTTGTTGTAGTGGTCTGGAAACAGACCTACAATATCAGAGTGACGTCTCTATATGCTTTTAATCTTTTGTCTGTATTTCTCTCTCTAGTAGCCTAGCTGGCTATACAGAAGTTTTGAAGGTCACTGAAGAAGGCACTGGCACCCCACTCCAGTACTTTTGCCTGGGAAATCCCATGGACAGAGGAGCCTGGTAGGCTGCAGTCCATGGGGTCGCTAAGAGTCGGACACGACTGAAGTGACTTAGCAGCAGCAGCAGCAGGTATGTATTGAGATTTCTTGTTGCGAGGCATTTGGATTTGGGATGAAGAGAAATAAAAATTCTTCTTTGTGCTTTTTTAAATTTAAAAAGCGCTGTGATGGTTAATTTTGTGTGTCAGCTTGGCTGGGCTACAGTAGTCAGATATTTGGTCAACCATTATTCTAGATACCTCTGTGAAAGTATTTTTTTAGATGATCAGTTCAGTTCAGGTCAGTCGCTTAGTCGTGTCCGACTCTTTGCGACCCCATGAATCACAGCACGCCAGGCCTCCCTGTCCATCACCAACTCCGGGAGTTCACTCAGACTTACATCCATTGAGTCAGTGATGCCATCCAGCCATCTCATCCTCTGTTGTCTCCTTCTCCTCCTGCCCCCAATCCCTCCCAGCATCAGAGTCTTTTCCAATGAGTCAACTCCTCGCATGAGGTGGCCAAAGTACTGGAGTTTCAGCTTTAGCATCAGTAGATTTTGAGTAAACCAGATTGACCTCCATATTGTGGGTGGGCCTCATCCAGTCAGTTCAAAGCCTCAATAAAAAAGACTGACCTCCCTCCCAAACGAGGGAATTATGCCAGCAGACTGACTTTGGACATGAATGTCAATTCTTCCTTGGGTCTCCAGCCTGCTGGCATAAATTTTGGATTTGCCAGTCTCCCTAGTTATGTGTGCCAATTGCTTAAAATAAGTTTCTCTCTTTCTCCCCGGCTCTGTCTATCTATACATACATCCTACTGGTCTGTTTCTCTAGAGAATCCTGACTAATCCCTGCACCTAATACACATGTATAATATCTCTAAAAATAATAATATAATTACTTCTTTTTATAAAAAGTTAAAGCTTCCATATGAGAAAATAGATCCAGAAGCATTTGGGAAAATGTCCAAGGGGACTTACATAGACTCCTTCTACATTAGTTAGTGATGGATCTGAGGTGAAGACCTATGAATGACTGACTCAGGATTCTTTCAGTGAATTATGATCATTATAATTACCTACTAAAATATAAACAAATACTTGGAGAATACAGAATGTGAGATAGATCTTGATGGGTTTTTAGAATTACCTGGAGGAAAAGAGATGATGAAGTGTTTTTAAGGCAGTGAAAAGTGTTTTTTAAAGCTTTAGAGGAGAGAATGAATAAAATGCATCTCTGAGATTGGATCATTGTGGGACAGATATTAAGTGAAAAAAATCAAGGCATGAAGCAGTAGGAATGTTACTGTTTTTATATAAATGTATATGTATAAAATTCATATATATGTGTAGCAGTTATGAAAATATATGTACATGTGTATAAAAATATATGCATATCTGCTTGTGGGCATATATTCATAAGGCTATATAAGGAAAACTTACCTGCATTTCCAGGAAGAAAGAGTAGCCATCATGCTTCCAAGACCTGAGTCCCTTATTCCCAAGGAGCAAATAAATACACATGTGTTACTAAAAAGCAATGCTCCGTTAAAATGATTCGGGACAGGTTTCATAAGAACTGTTAATTGTACTTTGTGGAAGGATAGGGAGGGAGACTTTATTTATTTATTTTTTTTCAATTTTGTTGCCTTCACATTTTAAAAATCATATGCGTGAATTACTTTTTGTAATAATTGTAAAAACTAGTTTAAAAGAAAAGGGGAAAGGTCCTTATTAATGCCACTAAACTATATACTTAAAAATGGTTAAAAAGGTAAATATTATGTTATGCAGATTTTAACATGAAAGAAAGGGAAAGAGAAAGAGGAAAGGAGGGGTAGAAAGGAGAGGGAAGGATATCTTCCATTGATAAATATAGGACTAAAAACAAATGTTTAAAATTGTTCTGCTTTTACTGAAATTGTTCAGTCTTTGATGTGACATGTGCTAAAAAGAAAAAGCATGCTACTTGGGCAGCTCTAAAATTATCCCCCTAAGCAGCGAAAAGAGCAACATTCGGGGACATTTTTGATCACGTTCCGTCTTCCAGGTTGGCTGTATGCTCAGGCTAAGGGCAGCCCCGGCTGGGGCCGTCGGACCCACCTTCACACAGAACAGCTCTGGATTTGACCTTCCAGGCTGCTTCCAGGAGCTGCCCAGCCCATGGCACATTGCCTGGAGCTGTGCCCACATTGTTATTTCACTCACTTTCCCATGAAAAATAGAGACAAAATAAAAACATCCCAGACCCCTGTGTTCCTTGGGTTAGAACTAGCCCAGCAAACTTCTTCTGGCCAGATGCCCACCAGTGGAGGGGAGGGGGCAGGGGGCAGGGTCCACGTTCTAGGCCATGGAGGGAAGGAATGCTGGGTGTGCTGCAGCTAGGCTAGACGGAGGTGTCTTGGGAAGCTGGGTCCCCATCCCAAGAGTCAGCTGGCTGAAACCTCTGAGGGCTTCATGTCACCCTGAGGGGGCCCCGCCTGACCGGACTCTTGCCTCCCTTCAGGCCTCCCTTCCTGGCCCGCCTGTGTCAGGCAGACAGGACACCTCCCAGCCTTGCCCCTCCCCCATGGCGGGAGGCCAAGACCTGAGGCAGACATTTTGACATAATATTTTTATAAAAATTGTAGAGTATACATAACATAAAATGTACCATTCTAATCATTTTGAAATGTACAATTCAGTGGCATTGAGTACATTCGCAGTGTTGTGCTTGACACAGCCTTTTGGTGCAGGGAACATTTGAAGACAGTCCACTTGAGGCCGTCATTTTTCCCCAGCTTTGTTTTAAACACTTCAAAAGAATAGGACAGTGAATAGCAATTCACCTAGATTCGCCATTTGTTTGTTTTTTTTTAAATCTCAAATATTTTATTTATATATAATATTGTTCTAGAGAGAATTTAAGGAAACTGAAAAGTAACATGATGTGACAAAAATAGATTCTTCATTTAACATTTTCTTTGATTTTCCTCTCTCTCTCTCAGTGTACACTAGTTTGATTTTTTGCTGAATCATCTGAGATTCAGTTACAGACATCATGATGACAAGTCACTGTTAAAATTTTCTCCATGTACCCCATAAACAAAGGTCGTTTCTTTTCAAGGCACACAAACTGTTGTGTATTGTTTTTTTTTTAAATTCAGGATCCAAAGATCACTTTGTATGTTATCATCATGTTTCCTCGGTATCCTTGAATCTAGAACACATACCTGTTTTTCGTGTGTGTGCGTGTGTGTGTGTCTTTCTTGGGGCTCTCTGAAGAGCCCAGGTCAGTTGTTTTACAGAGTATTTTTTGATTTGGTTTGGCTGTTTATTTCCTTGTGTTTGGATTCAAGTTGAGTCTTGCAGGTAGGAAGGTTGTTATTTCAATACCACCTAGGGTACTGCAGCTCAGATACCTACGATACCTCTGGAGTCAGCACAGACCCCACAATCTTCTGATGTCAGCTCTAAGTTCAGGGGATTCCCAGGCTACCCATCTACTGACAAGCTGAAAATTCAGAGGTTCTAATTACACCCCACCTTGAGTTCAGTAATTTATTAGAATGACTCACAGAATTCATAAAAATGCTGTTGCAGAGGAGGAAACATACATTTCCCTCTACTCTTCTAGGTTCTTGGCTAAAAGACAGGTTAGCAAGAGAAAAATAAAAGTTTAATAATGTGTATACCTTCTGTATACATGAGAGAGATCCATGAAAACTAACTCCCCCAAATGGCCCAAGATACCACCTTTACCATCTCCAGTTAAAGACAAACTAGACATTTGAGGGCATGGGGACACCAGCTATGGAAGCTTACCAGGCAAAGCATAGTAAACAAGGGCATGTTGTTATTGCAGATTTAAGTCCATGCCTTCTCCACTGATAAAAATTTCTAGAGTTTTAGTCATCCTCTTCCTGGTACAGAGAGGGAGACACCCTTAACACGTGCAAGTTTCCCTCATAATTGTAAGTGTCTCTTACAAAAGGTAACATCTATTTGGTTTTCAGAGTTTCTCTCATGTCTACTGTTTTTTTTTTTTTTAAGACCATCTCAACATAATTCTAATGCCAAACAAATATATTTTGGGGTGGCACTTACCTGGTGGCTCAGCTGGTCGGGAAGATCCCCTGGAGAAGGGAATGGTAACCCACTCCAGTATTCTTGCCTGGAAAATTCCATGGACAGAGGAGCCTGGTGGGCTACAGTCCATGGGGTTGCAAAGAGTGACTAACAGCCACAGGGTTCTGCTTCCCTTCGCTATACTGATTATTTTATTATAAAGAATACAACCTAGGAACAGTCAATGAGAAGACATAGAGGGTGAGGTCTGGCAGAGCAGAGTTTCTGTGTCCTGTTCCTATGGAATGAGAACATATCACCTTCCTGGGACATTAATGTGTTCACCAACCAAGAAAGTCCACTGAGCTACAGTGTCTAGAGCTTTATGGTATTAACGTGATTGGTTGAGTCATTGGCCATATGGTTGAACTCATCTCCAGCCCCTACCCTTTCCCCAGAAACTGGGCTGGCGCAAAGACCCGACCCTCTAATCTTGTGATTGGTCTTGTGGTTGGTAACCAGCCCTCATCCTCAGGCTGAGCACCCACATGAGTCACTTTCTTAACATAAACTCAGGTGTGATCCAAGGGGCTGATGGGAAACAAAGGTTCTTCTTTCACTCAGGAAATTTCAAGAGTTTTAGAAATTCTGTACCAGGAACCAGGGATAAAGACCAGACAAATTCTTTATTATATAACAGCTATATAGGTTATTTTGTGTCCTTCTCAGTATATCATAAGACACATAATATCACTTTGCTTGGTAATATATGCCACATTTCTCCATTATAAAGATATTTTAGCTTTTGTAATTAGGTAATATTTTGTGTGAAATTCTGAATATTTAATTTCCCAAAATCTTTTCATGAAGAAGTTTTAACATTTAATGACTATTGGCTATATCAGCTGTTGAAAAATGGTTATTTTCTGACAATTCTTTCAAATTAATTAATTAATATATTTGGCTGCACTGAGTCTTAGTGCATTTGGGATCCAGTTCCTTGACCAGGGATTGAGCCCTGGCCCCCTGCCTCGCAAGTGGAGAGTCCTAGCCACTGGACCACCAGGAAAGTTCCCAAATGGTTATTTTCTAATTCCATAATGTCATCTACATTTATTGTTGTTCAGTTGCTAAGTCTTGTCTGACTCTTTGTGACCCCATGGACTGCAGCACATCAGGCTTCCCTGTTCTTCACCATCTCCCAGAGTTTGCTCAAACTCATGTCCACTGAGTCAATGATGCCATCCAACCATCTCATCCTCTGTCACCCCCTTCTCCTCCTGCCCTCAAGCTTTCCCAGCATCAGGGTCTTTTCCAGTGAGTCAGCTCTTTGCATCAGGTGGCCAAAGTATTGGAGCTTCAGCTTCAGCATCAGTCCTTTCAGTGAATATTCAGGACTGATTTCCTTTAGGACTGACTGGTTGGATCTCCTTGCTGTGCAAGGGACTCTTCAAGAGTCTTCTCCAGCACCACAATTTGAAAGCATCAATTCTTCAGCCCTCAGCATTTTTTATGGCCCAAGTCTCATATCCGTACATGACTCCTGGAAAAACCATAGTTTCACTATGCAAGCCTTTGTCAGCAAAGTGATGTCTCTGCTTTTTAATATGCTGTCTAGGTTTGTCATAGCTTTTCTGCCAAGGAGCAAGGATCTTTTAATTTTGTAGCTGCAATTACCAGCCACAGTGAGTTTGGAGCCCAAGAAAATAAAATCTGTCACTGATGACACCTTTTCCCTTTCTATTTACCTTGAAGTGATTTGACCAGATGCCATGATCTTAGTTTTTGAATGTTGAGTTTTAAGCCAGCTTTTTCACTCACCTCTTCACCCACATCAAGAGACTCTTTAGTTCCTCTTTGCTTTTGGCCATTAGAGTGGTATCATCTCCATATCTGAGGTTGTTGATATTTCTCCTGGCAGTCTTGATTCCAGCTTATGATTCATCCAGCCTGGCATTTCACATGATATACTCTGCATAGAAGTTAAATAAGCAGAATATACAGCCCCGCTGAACTCCTTTCTCAGTTTAGAACCAGTCCATTGTTCCATCCCTGGTTCTAACTGTTGCTTCTTGATCTCATACAGGTTTCTCAGGAGGCAGGTAAGGTGGTCTGGTATGCCTGTCTATCTGAGAATTTTCCACAGTTTGTTGTGATTCAAACAGTCAAAGGCTTTAGTGTATGTAGTCAATGAAGCCAAAGTAGATGTTTTCCTGAAACTCCCTAGCTTTTTCTGTGATCCAGCGTTTGTTGGCAGTTTGATCTGGTTCCTCTGCCTCTTCAAAATCTAGCTTGTACATATGGAAGTTGATTCACGTACTATTGAAGCCTAACTTGAAGGATTTTGAGCATTACCTGCTAGCATGTGAAATGAGGGCAATTGTATGGTAGTTTGCACATTCTTTGGCATTGCCTTTCTTTGGGATTGGAATGGACACTGACCTTTTCCAGTCCTATGATCGTTGTTTTCCAAATTTGCTGGCATATTGAGTGCAGCACTTTCACAGCATCATCTTTTGGGATTTGAGATAGCTCAGCTGGAATTCTATCACCTCCACTAGCTTTGTTCATAGAAATGATTCCTCAGGCCCACTTGACTTCATACTCCAGAGTGTCTGGCTCTAGGTGAGCGACAATACAATCGTGGTTATCTGGGTCATTAAGACCTTTTTTGTATAGTTCTTCCGTGTATTCTTGCCACTTCTAGCTGGCATTTTTTTTCTCTAAAGAAGAGCTTTCACTTTCCCCTCTGGTACTCCATTTAAGTTTTTAATAAAGTATCTTTATGAACACATAGGTTCTATTACACACAGGTTTTTATTTTTATGCTCAGATTATCCTAGATTTGAATAATGAGAGTCTTTTCATGCTCATTCTTGTATCCTATTTTGAGTACTTACTCAGTGGTCCAAAGTGATGTTGATGAAGTTATTATGATTTTGTTATGAATTGATGCAGCCTGATAAATAAATAAAACTGCCATTAATTATCATGTAGGAGATGAGTCAGTCTTCCTCTCTCACAGGGACTTTTTCCACCACTCACCCCACCTCACATGATGTGACTGAACTGGGGTGAATGATGGGAGGGCAGTAAACACCCATGGAAAGATCACAAGTAGAGGAGAGCAGGGTCACCACACTGGCTCAGAAAAGACTGTCAAGCCCAGTGATGACTTTGAGAATTCACTTCAGCTTCACGGACTGCACATCCATTAAATAATCATATGTGTCCTTAACAATGGCAATTCACTTTCTGTTAGTATGCATGTACACATACATGTACTTTTTATTGCAGCCTTACTTATAATGCATGTCAGATGTATACTCAGCTCTGCAGAGAAATGTTTCAGGGGTAAAAAGGAGAGAAGGAAATTTTGGCTAAAAATGATAACATTCTGATAAGAAAAAAAAAGAATGTTCAACTAAATTTCTTGTGATTTTCTTTTAGCTAAGTAATGTCTATTCATCAAAATTGTTTATAGGCTTTTATAAATAATTGTTTTGAGGGAAAAATAACTTACTTTAAAAAACTTTATTGGAGTATACTTGATTTACAATATTATATTAGTTTCAGGTATATAGCAAATTGAATGAGGTATACATATATCCACTCTTTTTTTTTTTTTAGGACTCTTTCCCATATAGACCATTATAGAGTATTAAGCAGAGTTCCCCATGTAATACAGCAGGTTCTTATTAGTTATCTATTTTAAATAGTATGCATATGTCAATCCCAATCTCCCAATTTGCCCCATCATGCCTTTATCCCCTGGTAAGCATAAGTTGTTTTCTACATCTGTAACTTTACTTATGTTTTGTAAATAAGTTCATTTACGT